>NC_060120.1:1021776939-1022376939 GCF_021461395.2 Schistocerca americana | reverse complement strand
GTCAGTGTCAATTTCCAGTTCTTGTAACAGTCCCTGAAAAGCCTCAATGTCTTCTTTGCAACGTCCTGCTAAAAATAATATGTCGCAAATGTTCAGGTAATTTGATTAAGCAAATGCGGATGAGTTCTGAGGGGCTGTATGGGTTTGAAAGATACTGATTCTTGTGCAACATGTCTTCAAAATATTTCACAAGACTGGAAAATTCAGATTGTTCGAAATGTTTCATCATTATGATACCATGTCTTACTCGGTCTTGTGTGGCTTGAGACCAATATGCTGAGAGGAAGGCATGGTAAAACTCTCCTTCACTGTGGCAATCGTGAATGACCGATCGCATTCTTACAGCTGATTCATTCTCTAAGTAACCACACATAAATTCTAATCTGTGCTCTAATGACCAGTTGGGAGGAAAACAATGAGAGAATTGATGGAGCCACGCTTGTGGATGAATGTCATTGCCAGAATTCTTAACTGTTTTGAATTTACGTGTAGTAATGAACAGCTTATAGTCAAAGTCATCATGTCGGCGAGTCGCATATCGGTCATTGTTACGTCGTTTCGGCGGTTCCATTTCAAAATTCGGTGCACCTTGCCAATTTCTTTCATAATTTCCGAAATGCGCTGTGTTATTATTTTGTGACTGTTCCGTATTTCTATGTCCCTCTTCCTGTATTGGGGCGCGAGTGTCCTCTGAAATACGTAATTCTTGTATTACCTGTGTCAGCTGATCTTGTACTTCCCGGATTTCTCTTTGGTTTTGCGTATTAATTTGATTCTGATTTTGTTTGAATTTCCTAATTTGTTCATACTCTTCTGTGTCAGTGAAGGCTACAGGTCTTGTGTCATTCAGATCATCATCTACCTTTGTAGATAAGTTAGTGACCTGATCCGAAAGTTCAACTACTTTCTCTGATAATGTACTAATTTCCTCCATGTGTCTTTCTACTGTGTCCTTTAAGTTTTCCTGAGTTTTTGCAAGTTGCGTAACCGAATCGGTAGATGCAACTGAGTCAATTTTAGCTTGCGAGGTCTCATGATTTTCATGAACAATAATTTGCAGTTCTTTTATGGCTGCTTCGTGATTCTGTAATGCATTTTCATGCCGCGAAAAAATAGGTTGAAAATGCTCACAAATTTGTGTTTTTACGTCGTTACAGACTTTTTTACATTTGGATTCGATTTTATGTAACTCAGTAGTCAAATCTTCACGTGTTTGTTCAAGCGTGGTTGAAGATTTTGTTCCATTGCGTCTAATTTTTTAAGATTTTGTTCCACTGTGTCTAACTTTTGAAGCTTATGCTGTGTTTGTCTCTGATTCTGTTCCATCGTGTCTAACTTTTGAAGCTTTTGTTCCATTGTGTCTAATTTTTGTAGCCTTTGTCCCATTTGTTGCATTAACTGTAATAACAATGCACTTGTGTCTGAAACATGTTCCTCAGTGCTTTTCGGCAGTGAAGTTGCACCGGCAACATTCACATTTTGACAAGCAGAAAATGTTTCTTGACTCATTTGAGAAAACGGTGAGAACCTAAAACCTGAGTCTGCAGTATTTGCAATATTGTTTTCTGTCATTCCCGATTCCTGAGGCGAGCTGTTGCCGACCAATCGATCGATAATGCTTCCCTGTTCACTACCTGTTTCACTGTCTACACCATTATTTGACGCCCGCTCCATTTCCCTATGCACAGTTACCAAATTACTACTTTGAATGTCTGTTTATTCATTACACAGCGGTGCTGGTAAGCTACACTCGTCGTCACTATTATTCCTCAGTTTACTTTGGAGCCTAGTGTTACGTTTTTCACACGCTATTATTGTCACAATATCTCACACGATAACACAGAAAAGCACAATTTGAAGAGCAAAAATAAGAGAACACATTAACATAGCACTGAAAATAATATCTAGTTAATTGCAGCTGCGAAATATTTGGTGCAAATCTACATGCATGCCACAACTGTTTTACTGTACAACAATGAAAAACTACAACTACAAAGGAAATTCTCTCTATGATTACGCGCTATCAATAAACAATATCTACACTAATTACACAAACTACAAGAAAAAAATCAGAAGATTCCAGTGAGGTATCCTCGGCTAAGGGTCGACATATGAAACGTCCCCTTTGAACAATTATACAAGACTGTGCTTTAACTGACACACAATATTTTTTAGCGCAACGCAATCTGACTTTCAGTAATCCCTACAAAAGAATGGCCCTGTCTAATATTAACCTAAACGTTTCACAAATCACTTACCTGACAAAAATCTTCATTACTCGAACTACTGCAGTGCAGCGAGCGCCACTACTGCCAGCCAAATAAAAGATTCAAACTACGGAAGGCACTAACTACTGATAGGGATAGTTAGCAAATGAATGATATTAATAGAGAACAAACAATGTATTTACCTTGATACTCATAATATATATAGCAGTTCATGACAAATTACAAAACTCCGCCATCTCTCTCCCCACATCCACCACTGCTGGCGGCTCACCTCCAACTGCGCAACGCTACGCGCTGTTCACATCCAGCTGCCGCTGCCCAACACTACAATGGCAGACAACAATGCAAACTACCCACAGACTGCACACAGCACAGCCAGTGATTTTTCATATAGAGCGCTACGTGGCGTTACCAATAAGAAAACATAAACAGCCTACTTACAAAGCATAGAGTATGGTGGAAAGAGATACAAAGGTTAGTGATCACACAGAAGATATTAACACATAAGGGTAGTGGTCACACACACAGATAAGGAGAACAAAAATGTATAATTAGGAAACAAATGGATTAGGAAGTAACGAAGGTTCATATCAACGAAGACCTTAGGCAGTCAGTCTATGGTCTTACCTAATACGGTCAGTAATCAGCATGCTATCTAGTTGTATTTCATCCTTTAGTTCGTGCATCTCTTAATCCTTTTGCCTATAATTTCATCGAACTTTGAACAAATACCACTGTTTGCTGTAGTCTTTGCTTTTCTCTGCCATATGTTCCATACATTCTCGTAAGTTCATATTACTTAGCTCCAGTGCCCCACCTAATCATTTATCATCTTTGCCCTACCTAATCATTTCATCTCACATTCATCTTTGCAACCATTTCTTTGCTCCTCCTTGCCTTTTTCTCTTTGTTTCCTCATGACACATCTCTCATGATTTCTTTCACTTCTTAGATGACTTATGAGAGCTCCCTACAGCACTATATTTAACGTAATTATTATACTAAGGGCGGCACATATTATAGTAACAATTTATACAGAGAATATGTATTATAAAGAAACTCAATAAATGACATAAGTGTAAAGGGCAAATACAACCTGAAAATTAGTTAAGCTTAAGAAATACACGTTATTATGTTATATCATATGTAAATACAAGAAGACAGTTAATTTGCAATGTTACACACGTTAGTAGGAAAATAAATATAAGAGAATCTTATCCAATGCCAAGGCAAAAGCTAATACAGCTGAAAATTTAAAAAAAACATAATCATTAGTATCCCACACACTTCCTGCCTATGGTCTATCCATGTCACACTTCGCCAGAGATGAATTTCATCTTCACTTCCAAAATTTAAAATTTCCCAAACACCTAGACTGTTATGACATCGTTTCATATACATGCAAAGTTTATCTGTTAAACGAAGAAAAGGCAGATTAGTTCAAAATATTCAGTAGAAGTTAAGTTTTGAGTGCATGTAACTATCTACGAGTCAGAAAAGGCAATGCTGTTCATCATCATAACAAATGACATAGGCATTACCATAAAGACAAACCAGAAAAAGTTCTATGAGGTACCGTATACTTCGTCACAATACAGAGTAGCAATCAATTCTGAGCCACATCTTTGTAAAATATTTTCTGTGCTCAAATGGAGACAAATATTTCCACTTCTAGAAATGTTGTGGAGTACAACTATTACATGTTGTGTTGCTCTGATGAAAAAAAAAACATGACAGTAAATGTTTAGTAAAAATGTTGCATATTTTACATCAGATAATTACAAACTCCAAATCAAGCAAAAAACTGTGTTGTCTCAGGTCACGTTACTTTCATTCACTATCGTCATCCAGCCACATCTTTTCAAAAACATGCCTTTTACGCTTATAAACACGAAATGCATTCACATGGTGTAAAAATTCACTAAGAAACAGGACCCCTATGTCCTAACCACTACTTTCACACTCTTTCTCTTCATTAATCATCATAATCATTGCCTCACTCTATTACAGTATGCATCGTAAATATCATAACTTGTCATCTCATGTACCTCACCAACTCAACTCTCATTGTCGTAATACAACATTAATCATATTCGCTGTCCTTGTCTCGATATACACTTCGAATAAGAATTCCCTGCCATGTTTTCGTCCACGCACTTCCACGTAAACAACAATTCATAGCTTTAATCATAAATATTACAGTTCAGTAAACACAGCATCACTACCTTACAGTAGATGCTGGTGAACTACTAACATCAAAATGCTTATCACTCTTCTTTCCAGACAACACAGTTACCATCCTAACATCTGTGTGTCTCATCAAAAGTTGTAGGAAGTGTTAAATTGTCGTCACTTTGCAAGGCCAAAACTATTTCTCAAATGAACAACAAATTGCTGACAACCTGTGTATCCTCTCAAAAGTTATTTAAAAAATACTGTCAGTGTTCACTTTATTAGAAATTATTTATTCTTACTCGGTTTCTAGATGAAACTTCGAAGTTCATAGCAGTTTGTTTAGCTTACGCTTGGCGGCAGCAAATCGCTCGAGTTGTTGCATGATAAATGGAGTTTGTTGCTCGACGATAGTCGCCCGATCCTTGTCAAAAGTTGCCTGCTGCGCGACAGGAGTCGCTGTGGCATGCGGTGCAATAGTATTGTTTATCGCTAATTGTTGCCGGGCGTAGCCGGCCGGAGTGGCCGAGCGGTTCTACAGTCTGGCACCGCGAGACCGCTACGGTCGCAGTTTCGAATCCTGCGTCGGTCGTGGATGTGTGTGATGTCCTTAGGTTAATTAGGTTTAAGTAGTTCTAAGTTCTAGGGGACTGACGACCTCAGAAGTAAAGTCCCATAGTGCTCAGAGCCATTTGAACCATTTTTTGTTGCCGGGTGCTTAACGCAAGAAATATTTTTGAATAGGTGACATGCAGTTCTATCGTCAGCGTACAACTTCAGTATTTAGGATTATTCTGTCTATGGTTTGATACGTGAAACATGATGAAGTCTCTAGTCCTTGTAAGTCCAGATAGTTTCAATTTCAGTAACATAGTCGTGTACAGTTCTACCAGTCGTATATGAGGTCCCTTATACAGGGTGAAGCGAAATTCGCGCACTCAGGCTTCGCAGTGCGGCTCCTGACATGCCAGCGATAAAAAAAAAAAAAAAGTCCCTCACTGTGAGGTCCCGCCCACTCGTCTCGAATAGGGTGCCTAAAGGATGCTGCATTCTCGAAATGCTATACAACAATTCAAGAAAACTCACATAAATAGTTTATATTTCAATAAAGCTGGTTGACAATACTTAACTTCCAATCTACAACAGTGTCGCAACATGCAACATAAATCAGAGTCATTTTCTATATAGAATGTTCATGCAAGTTTGACACACAGTTCGTGGATCACTAATAACTGCTATCGTAGCGTTCTCTGCTAGGTTTGTCCGTACACTGTCGTAATACTCTGCGAATACTGAGCAGATACTGAGGGATACTGAGCGGCCGAGGCTGGCAGCAGCGGCGCTTGTGTTCTCCTCTTGTAGAGGCCGCTCCTGTCGTGGTACGGTCCTAATCAGCGCACCATTCGCCGACGTGGCTTCACCGTCTTCTCTTCTATTTCTTCATCTTCGATATGGTGCTTGTGGCTATGCCAGAACACTCACAAAATTTCGTCCAGCGAGTACATCCGGCAGAAAAAGGTCGTTGTTGTTGTTGTTGTGGTCTTCAGTCCTGAGACAGGTTTGATGCAGCTCTCCATGCTACTCTTTCCTGTGCAACATTCTACATCGCCCAGTACCTACTGAAGCCTAACTCCTTCTGAATCTGCTTAATGTATTCATCTCTTGGTCTCCCTCTACAAATTTTACCCTCCACGCTTCCCTCCAGTACTAAATTGGTGATCCCTTGATGCCTCAGAACATGTCCTACCAACCGATCCCTTCTTCTTGTCAAGTTGTGCCACAAACTTCTCTTCTCTCCAATTCTATTCAATACCTCCTCATTATTTATGTGATCTACCCATCTAATCTTCAGCATTCTTCTGTAGCACCACATTTCTAAAGCTTCTATTCTCTTCTTGTCCAAACTATTTATCGTCCATGTTTCACTTCCATAGATGGCTACACTCCATGCAAACACTTTCAGAAACGACTTCCTGACACTTAAATCTATACTCGATGTTAACAAATTTCTCTTCTTCAGAAACACTTTCCTTGCCATTGCCAGTCTTGATTTTATATCCTCTCTCCTGCGACCATCATCAGTTATTTTGCTCCCCAAATAGCAAAACTACTTTACTACTTCAAGTGTCTCATTTCCTAATCTAATTCCCGCAGCATCACCCGACTTAATTCGACTACATTCCATTATCCTCGTTTTGCTTTTGTTGATGTTCATCTTATACCCTCCTTTCAAGACACTGTCCATTCCGTTAAACTGCTCTTCCAAGTCCTTTGCTGTCTCTGACAGAATTACAATGTCATCGGCGAACCTCAAAGTTTTTATTTCTTCTCCATGGATTTTAATACCTACTCCGAACTTTTCTTTCGTTTCCTTTACTGCTTCTCAATATACAGATTGAATAGCATCGGGGAGAGGCTACAATCCTGTCTCACTCCCTTCCCAACCACAGCTTCCCTTTAATGTCCCTCGACTCTTATAACTGCCATCTGGTTTCTGTACAAATTGTAAATAACCTTTCGCTCCCTGTATTTTACCCCTGCCACCTTCAGAATTTGAAAGAGAGTATTCCAGTCAAAAAACAAAAGGTCGTTAAAGAGTGGCAATCTGGCAACACTGTAATCACATGTATGATAACTACCTCATATTAGTCGTGTTGTACAGTTAGATAGTTTTGGGTTAACATGCACGAGGTTCTGGGTTGGGCGAATTTTTCTTGTTTGCTTATTTCATTCTGACATTTTATACTGTAATATACACCATTTCTTAGGTCACATATATCCTAAATTCACAACCTTTTGTAACTCTGAACATAACGAATACGTGGTTAGACAAATAAGAAATGGACAAACAAATGACCTGTCATAGAACAGAATAACTACATAAACAATATCAATTTCGATGATATCGCAGTACAATAACACAACATCTACTAGTCATTTATACTTCATGTAGTATGCGTGCTCAGATGTCGCACATTAGCAACCAGCGAGAATAACAGTGTCCATATTAATGACCGCATGAGCTTCACAAAACAATACATTGTTCTCAGAACAACAGATGCTCGATGCGACCTTCCTGCACATCCAAACATTACGCAAACTACCTGGTCACACAGCTCTGGACCATTCCAACAAGCTGCGTCCACAGTAACGAAAGCAGTATCAGCATACACTACCAATTCTTCCACAGTCGTTGGCAGAGTAGAGTACACATGCTCCTTCAGGTGACCCCACAGCAAGAAATCCGGGAGATTAGGTCATGTGAACGTGGTGGCCATACGACTGGACCTCCACATCTGAGCCATTTCCCTGGAAATGTTCTGTCCAAATACTGTCGCACATTAATTCCAGAGTGTGGAGGTTCACCATCATGATGGAACCATATTCTCTGCCGAACGTGTAGACCAACATCTTTCAGTGCATCAGGCGGATAGTTTGAGAGGAATACGTGATACCTTCTTGAAGTCAACCAGTCTGGCAACATGTAGGGGCCCAAACACCTGTCGCCTAGTATTCCAGCCCAGACGTTGATACCAAAGCGAACTCGACGCTATGCTTACTTCGTTGACGTACTTGGTGTATTGCCTCCAGAATAGCTTCTTCACTCTCTGGAGTACAGCGAGTTCGTGGACAACCTCTGTCACGCGATGGTGGAAGGAGAGAACCTGACTCCCGAAGGCGCAGCTCCGAACGACAAAACACATTTTTATCTGGATGGCGTTGACGAGGGTATCTAGCAGCATACTCAGGAGTGGCAACACCAGCCCGGTTATCAGATGCGCCAAGGACCAGAAGCATATCCACGTATTCATCGTCTGTGTATGCCATACATCTGGCGCTCTGGTTTAGAGGTTTACAATGAGAAAATTCGTTCAAAGTACGCATGTACATTGGACTCTGTCACAGGCACGTTACTCCACTCGCAAATAGTCCCTGTCTGGTGGACAGCGCATACAGCATAAACATGCCGTCCGTCCTGTGTGCTGTTCCACCAAACGCTCGTTACCCCTCTGACACATATTGTTCTGCATGATTCATCCCAACACCGCTAATTGTGAATGAACCGTGAATTTACTTTCAAAACTTTTTCTTAAGAATTTACTTTATTTACTAGCGATTCATCAAGAACATCAACACATTTAATCACAGTATGTGAGCGTGGAAGTAGCTGCCCGTGTGTAACTGATGAAAACAAATCAAATTTCTTTCAACAAATGGAAATTTTATTCCTAAAAGGCTTTTTTTTAAAAAACAGATTTAAAATTATAATCAGGAAACACCCTCTAAATATCAAGTTACAGTTTATTCAGAGGCAAAAAGAACAAATTTTTGACAGTATGAGCTTTCGAGCTGAGAACCTTGCTGCTCCCTTTTGACACGGCCGTAGTCACGAGCGCTCACAACAACCTCTGAAAGACTACACTGGTGCAAATCTGCAACACACCAGATTACTTTAAACTAAAAATTTTAACAACTCACATAAGCACATAAACTATGTACCCCGTAGAAGGGATGTAAATGGTACAAAACAACATTAAAAGATTAACTTGCCACCGAAGGTGCAACTTGATTTTTAAAAAAAAATCTTACTGTGGAAGGGTGGCAACTTTATATACTAAAATAACCATTTAAATAAAAACCCATGAAATGCAGTCTTACATACAATATACAAGGTTAGCCAAACATGCTCTACATTACACATATCCCGCCTCTCAAGATGATAGGCAAGATAAAAACATACTTCATGACTTCGGCCGTTACACTTCACGCAATAAATTCGTTAGCACCGAATCCGACAAACATGACAGAGGCCGCTATTAACGTATGGCAGACCGACAGACAGACAGACAGACACTAACTGCCTAACAAATGCGGACGAGAGACAGACGTGCAAGCTGGGGACGAGAGACTGGCCAAGAAAACAAGTAGAATTTAACAAGCAAATGAAACAACATGCCTCCAGTCACTTAAATTCTAATAAACTGCGATTTCTGGCGAAGACCTGGTGCAGCACCCCCAACGCTCTCCCGAACCGTCCGCTGCCAGCCGCTTCAACGGACGCAGGAAGGCGCGCCGATCTAACGTCTCACGGCGTCGCAGCTCGCGCCGGCCAGACCGATGTCGTGGGTTGACTCCTGTTGCTCTCGTGTCGGCCGCGAAGCCACTACCCATCGCTACACGGCGCGGCCCACTGGACTCACGTGGGGACCTCACATGCGCCGACGCTCAAGGCGGACAAGTCATCTGTGTCTCAGTGCGCGACCGACTAACCGATCGATCCAACCGCCAATGACCATTGCCTGAGCAAACTCGAGCAGACTGGCGGCCTAACGCACAGACTCAGATGCAGGAACTCAGCCCCGACCGGGTGACCACTAGCGGAGTTCTGTTACTGGAGGTGTGGCAAGACTCTCATTCTGCCGGCGTTAAAGTTTGATCCAAACAACAGGCATACTAGCACTCCGGACGACAGACAGACACTGACTGCCCCACACTGACCCGGCTGACCAACTGACCAGACTCGCCGCCTAGTGAGCTCATAGCGCCCCTTAAATTCACGTGAACATCCTACCTTTCCTCTTTCACACCAGAAGGAGAAAGCTGCGATTGCCACAGCGGCGCCACCGCCAGAAACGGAGGGCGACTGCTTTACACTACGCGCTGCGGCGCGCTCTTCAAAACAGCAAATTTAACCACGGCTCAGTTCGGTTTCGATTTACACTGTTTTCCTAACGTTAACAGAGGCGATGTTTCCATAATCCCATCGATAGAATAGTAATAGTAGCCTAATAATAATAACAATAATAATAATAATAATGCATCGAGATGTCTACTAAACAGCATGGGGTTACCAGACTCTGTGTTGAAAGGCATAATTAGGGGGATCTCGGTGATAACACATACAAATTGTAGCCGAGTTTGAACATTATTCGCAAAACACGTTTCTAGTCCTACTGGTAACACAAGGCCCTAACGAAATGTAATGTACCTGAACGAGGTAAGAGTAATAGTTGGTACTAATCTATGGGACCACTCGAGTAGGGTACAAAGAAAACAGGTTTCGCATCTAGTAGATGCATGGAGAGCTGCATCAAACCAGTCTCAGGACTGAAGACCACAACAACAACAACATCGAGTAGATGAAGTGGTCCGATTAAATTAACGTCCGCGATGTGAAAAGTGGTTTTTTCAATGCTGACCAATCTTCCATTTCTACGATTGTAGTATGTATGTGTAAAAGTTTTCTAGAAGACATGCTCCAATCGCTGTTGACGATTAAGATGGTGGATACCTTACCACCTGGACTACATTTACCAAATTCGAAACATATGCCTCAAACCAGGATCGACCAATCGACCTCGTATATGCAAACCCAACTCTATCCACTGCACCAACTGTACAGCACGACTAAAGTGGGCTGACAGAGGTAGTTACCATACATGTGGTTACAGTGTTGCCTAATTGCCACTTTTTAACGTCCTTTTTTGCCGGATGTACTAGCCGGAGGAAATTTTATAGGAGAAATTTTTTTTATCACATGCATGTGAGGAGTCACGCTGTTTGCGAATTTCGCTTCACCCTATATACAAGAAAGAATGTGTGACTAAGATGCTTGCTTTTATAAGATAAAAGGTGAGATTTAATCAGAATTTTCTGTCCAAACTGTATCTTTGTGATGTTTACTTGTCTTCTTTCTGCGGCCGTTTTTGATTTTGTTTACCACTATGTCTACTACTTCCTTATAACGTAATTTTTTCGAAGATGGAAATGGTATTAACTCCTTGATACAATCTGGTGGTTGCGGCCGCGGTGGCCGTGTGGTTCTAGGCACTTCAGTCCGGAACCGCGTGACTTCTACGATCGCAGGTTCGAATCCTGCCTCGGGCATGGATGTGTGTGATGTCCTTAGGTTAATTAGGCTTAAGTAGTTCTAAGTTCTAGGGGACTGATGACTTCAGATGTTGAGTCCCATAGTGCTCATAGCCATTTGAACCATTTTTGATCTGGTGGTTGTTGATTTTCGAGTATGAGTAACGGAGACAACGATGCAGAATCATTTGGTAACTCATTGAGTATCTCTTGAAATGTATGAACGTGTTAGCCCCAAGTCTGGTGTTGACGATGGCAATATATTCTGCACAGCTTGTTAATTTCTTGCATAACGTGCTCTAAAGGATTGGATTGAGGCCAATAGAGTGAAATAAAAACAGGGCAATTTTTTGACGTCGTAACACGCGTAACCAAATATTTTAGCGAAGTTGTGGGCCATTGTCAGAAATGACTTTCTCAATGTGACCAACGTCTTGTACAAAATTATTGACAAATGCTTTGGATACTGTTTTGGCAGTAGCTTTTCGTAAAGGAGTTAATGAAATGAATTTTGAAGTCAATTCAACAGCAACAAAAACGTATGAAAATCTATTGAGTGATCTGACAAGGAGTCCTAAAAGGTCTACTACAGCCAACTTCTTTAGTTTAGAAGGAATTATAAGAAATAATGGTGCTCGATGTGTGATGGTTGATGGTTTGGCTTTCTGACACAATTTGCATTTTGCTAAAAGTTTTTATATTTTTTCCTGCATGTCATTAAAGTAACAAGTGGCATGTTGTTTTTTGAAATCATTTTCTCGGACCAAAGTCAGCATAATTAAGATGTGTTTATCAAAAAAGCTTATTCACAAAATAATGGGATACACACACACAACCAAAAGAGAGCAATTGACTGTACATCTTGAAAAGAATGTTGTTACACGCCAAATAAAATTGTCTGAGTGCAGTGTTTGTTTTGTCATGCCATTTACACTGTACCTGTTTCCATACAGGATTCTTATCCTGTTCATGTCTCGTAAAGAAGAAAAGATAAAGTTTTCAAATGCTATCTTTCGTATATACAGGAAACTGAAGTTTTTCTCCAAATCATTTTCAGAAGTGTTCTTGAGAAAACCAACAGGTGCACGTGATGAAGTATCCGCTACAACATTTTGAGTACCAGGAATGTGACTAAGGTTAACATTTCTGTTTGAGCCAGATTGTTCTCTATTGCATCACATCAGCGATTCACTGTCGTATCTGGATGTGTGGTACTGTTCTCATGGGAAATCGCCTAAATGTCATAAATGTGTAGGCTCCACAAAGTTTTCTGAATATGAATGCACAGGGTCAAATTCTTCCTTTTCATCGTCACGACTACAGTTTCTTTCAAGACGCTCGGCTTTCTCATTAATAGTGTTGCTATAATGTTTATTTTCTCAATTAATTCCCTCTTGGTTGTCTTTAAAATTTATTAAAGACTAATATTCTGCTGTGTCTGGAAACTGTAATGGCATTCTGTCATTTGAATCTCTGTCTACAATTGTTGACAAATGTGCCAGTGGCGTTGTCAAGTCATCAACTTTTTCATTCATTGTGCTTAACTGTTCTTTTTGTCCTTCAGAATTTAGTGTCAAAGTTCTCACTTGTTCGCTAATTTCTTTTACCGGTTTGTTAAGAAGTTCGTTCTGTTCTTCTATCTGCGCAACTATCGCACTTAGAACTGCAGTGTTAATTTTAGCTAACAATTCGTCCTTGTCATTACACTGACTTGTCTTCAAATTTTCGTGCTCCGTTTCAAGGACTGCTGATTATTTGTTGAAGATCACTTCCCTTCCTGTGGTTTCCTATACTCATCTTGTGCTTTTCTGTTGACTACATGTGTTTCGTCGATTTTCTTACTCGTTTCACCATGTGTTTCTTTAAGCATCCGGCGAATTAATTCTAGAAAATTTGCCGGATCTGCACTGTGTAATTCTATATAACTGTTCACTGAAGATAAAGTGTGTTGCGTACGTTCAAAAGCCACTGGCGCAAAACCTGATTCTAATGTGTCTGTTACCATTTGTTGCGGCCTCGGATCTGCGATATTTCCGAATCGAGGGAAAAACTTGATAGGGGTATCCTCTCCCCCCCCCCCCCCCCCCCTGAAGCGTTTGAGATTGGACATAAGGAGTTAAAGAAATCTATTTTTCAAAAATATGTTCATTTTGTAGCGCACATCTTTCTGGAGAGTTTGATATATAAAACATACATGTTCGAGAAAATGTAAGGCATGTTATTTGGTCTTAAGTACACCAAAGTGCAGTGTCACGTCTCTCACACAGCGCTCAAATGTGTATATTTTGTAATGGATGTCATCAAGCCTACATTCAGGAGAGTGAAAATTCCCGCATTTTATTGCCTATTAGCTAATAACTTTCTCTTTCTTATGACATAAAATAAAATCTAAGAAACATCAAACAGTAAAGACAAGAGAAAAGCAAGACAGTACATGTTTCTTCAGTCCTTAGCTCCCGGCATTTTTTTCTCTCTAATCTTCCAACAACTTTAAACGGCGTGCTATCCTTTCCGCGAAAGAATCTATTACCTCACCGGCTTTCGTCAAACGTTTTGCTACATGAAGAATCAAAATGAGGTTGTCTAATACTGAAAAAGTTGTTAACACGAGTAGTACCGAAGACTGCTGTCGTTTCTCGATTTTATTACGTCTATTTTGTCACTGTCTGCTAGATAAAACGAAACAGCTCTTTCTAATATTGCAACAGTTGTAACAAAAGCCAAAGAAACGAGACTGTTTTGGCACAAATGGTCATTTGTGTGTACTTCATTTACGTAAGTAACAGTACAGAATATAATTCACAACGTACCAATATCAAACATCTATTAGGTCTACCACAAGGAAAGAATTTTGTATTAGCAGACAATTTCACGTTCCATTAATACACTCCAGTTTCTCAACCATGAGATCGAAAAGTAGTAGTACGAAATTTCTATATAAATTTGGAATCGTCATAGTCTTCCATATAATTTGTGGGATGTCTATATTTCTTCTCTTTCCTCGTTCGAACAAACAATCTTGTCATCACTAATTCTGTAACTATTCCTGCCGTTGTCAAAACTTATTCTCTGGTTATTTTCCCTAAACCTGCCAGAATCACCGGTTCAGTTATCCTGCGTTTGTTCTCCGGTTAGGCGTTATTACGTGTTCGTACAATGCGTTTTCCGCACTATTCCGAGAATAGAACTAAAGCCTTGCTAACTGGGGCTGTAGATCTTGTCCTTAGTAGTGCAGGGTTCTGGCGAAATTATCTATGAAAATTTCATTTTCTTGAATACGTCGAGAAGCTTATACGTAATCTATCTTTCCTGTTATTCCTGTTAGCCGTTTATTTACACTCTGGTAGTCTGGATCTTTGAAATACGCTAATAATTGTAACAACGCTGATCATTCGCACACCCAATTAACAACATTAAAAAACAGCGATTGGCATTCACCCGTTCTGGTTTATTCGCCTCAGCTCGTAAACCCCCGTCACCTTTTGTCTCCAGGAAAGCTTTTTATTCCTAGATGCGATGGGGATTCCCCTGGCAGACACATCACGTACACTATGCATGCATCCAAAAATCAACTTACGATTCGTTTCTAAATCGGCTTGGAATGTCTTCAAAATATTCAAAAACCACTTGATATGCGTTTCAAAATCATATTAATAATCGATAGACCAACATAACGATAGTCGCTTTTTGAAACAAAGCAGTAACGACGGTTTGTCCCCCGCCTCAGTAGATGCGTGCCTGTGTTGTAAAGTTTCGCACGACTGTGGCGACTTTTGTACGCTTTCGCTTGACTGTGGCAACTTATCGCCGACCGAATCAACTTCACAATTTACCCATCATTTGGTCTGTTTCATTATTGTTCGCTATGTAGCGGCGCCACCGTTTAGGATAGGGAAAGTTAGTTTTGTGCGATATTCTGAGCTCAAGTTACAGCCAGGTGCGCGCCAGATTGTAGTAAGTTATACTAACCAGCGGTTGCGAAGTTGAATGGAGGCCACAGGGGCCATCGAACTGCTGAAAAGCGTAAATGCAGCGGTTTGCATGTCGAAAGTTACAGGAAGAAGGGGCCCACTGACACAACCGGGGTGTGTGGCGTACGTGATTCGGAGCGATGCATTAGCGAAACAGGGGCGCACAGCCCAGTATAAATAGGTGTCATTTTCTAATGAGATTCATTCAAGTGTGGCAGCTCTCCTGGACGGCGGCGCGTGTCACACTGCCGGGCTACACGCAGCAACAGATGGGGCGACAGCGTCCCAGTCCATGGCAGGTCATTGGTTCTACCCTCTGAGGCCGACGCGGGGTCCGCTGCCAGCCAGGGCGGGCCACTCTGCAGGTCGCTACCGCGGGCAGTTGTCTCGTCTCCCGACACACGCCGGAGACTTACAAGGCGAGGGCTGCAGTTTTGGACGCCGGAACAGGAGCGATCGTTGCCGCTGCGTTCCCAGCTACGCCAGCCGAGAAAGAAGCAGCAGTGGGGCCTGCCTACGGCTCCCAGCGGAGCGACGCAGAGTCAATGGGGACAGTGGCAGCTGAGTCGGCTGCTGGCGCAGCCATCCTGACGTAATCGAAACTCTACAGCTGGCGAACAAGGCCGGCACGACACAGCGTTGCGTCGCACAGGCCGCTGGGGTAGTGGCCTCAGCAATGAGGGGCCTGTAATGCGGACCGAGGTGAACGCAGGACTGTAGAGGAAACGAATATATCATTTGAAAAGTTCTCACCTAGTTTTAATATGACACCTCCTGGCACTCACCCACTACATTTGATGTTAATACGCCGCATTTGGCGTCAGACACCACCACATTTGGTGTCAGGAGTGGGATGCACTTACTATGACAACAAACAATACTACGCCCATGCAAACATCTAAAATGTGGCTTCTGGTAAGCCATACGCAAAACACCAACAAGAAAGAAAACGTCCAAAAAGGACAATTTTGACAGCACTCACCACACCTTGTGATTGTACTGTAGGCGGTGGGCTCGAACGTCGTACTGGACTGATGACGTCCGCTATTGTGACACCAAATGTACACTCCTGGAAATGGAAAAAAGAACACATTGACACCGGTGTGTCAGACCCACCATACTTGCTCCGGACACTGCGAGAGGGCTGTACAAGCAATGATCACACGCACGGCACAGCGGACACACCAGGAACCGCGGTGTTGGCCGTCGAATGGCGCTAGCTGCGCAGCATTTGTGCACCGCCGCCGTCAGTGTCAGCCAGTTTGCCGTGGCATACGGAGCTCCATCGCAGTCTTTAACACTGGTAGCATGCCGCGACAGCGTGGACGTGAACCGTATGTGCAGTTGACGGACTATGAGCGAGTGCGTATAGTGGGCATGCAGGAGGCCGGGTGGACGTACCGCCGAATTGCTCAACACGTGGGGCGTGAGGTCTCCACAGTACATCGATGTTGTCGCCAGTGGTCGGCGGAAGGTGCACGTGCCCGTCGACCTGGGACCGGACCGCAGCGACGCACGGATGCACGCCAAGACCGTAGGATCCTACGCAGTGCCGTAGGGGACCGCACCGCCACTTCCCAGCAAATTAGGGACACTGTTGCTCCTGGGGTATCGGCGAGGACCATTCGCAACCGTCTCCATGAAGCTGGGCTACGGTCCCGCACACCGTTAGGCCGTCTTCCGCTCACGCCCCAACATCGTGCAGCCCGCCTCCAGTGGTGTCGCGACAGGCGTGAATGGAGGGACGAATGGAGACGTGTCGTCTTCAGCGATGAGAGTCGCTTCTGCCTTGGTGCCAATGATGGTCGTATGCGTGTTTGGCGCCGTGCAGGTGAGCGCCACAATTAGGACTGCATACGACCGAGGCACACAGGGCCAACACCCGGCATCATGGTGTGGGGAGCGATCTCCTACACTGGTCGTACACCACTGGTGATCGTCGAGGGGACACTGAATAGTGCACGGTACATCCAAACCGTCATCGAACCCATCGTTCTACCATTCCTAGACCGGCAAGGGAACTTGCTGTTCCAACAGCACAATGCACGTCCGCATGTATCCCGTGCCACCCAACGTGCTCTAGAAGGTGTAAGTCAACTACCCTGGCCAGCAAGATCTCCGAATCTGTCCCCCATTGAGCATGTTTGGGACTGTATGAAGCGTCGTCTCACGCGGTCTGCACGTCCAGCACGAACGCTGGTCCAACTGAGGCGCCAGGTGGAAATGGCATGGCAAGCCGTTCCACAGGACTACATCCAGCATCTCTACGATCGTCTCCATGGGAGAATAGCAGCCTGCATTGCTGCGAAAGGTGGATATACACTGTACTAGTGCCGACATTGTGCATGCTCTGTTGCCTGTGTCTATGTGCCTGTGGTTCTGTCAGTGTGATCATGTGATGTATCTGACCCCAGGAATGTGTCAATAAAGTTTCCCCTTCCTGGGACAATGAATTCACGGTGTTCTTATCTCAATTTCCAGGAGTGTAGTTTGGTGCCAGAATTTGGTGTACTAACACCAAATGTAGTGGGAGGGTGCCAGGAGGTGCTGTATTAAAACCCGGCAAGAGCTTTTCAAACCATTTATGTGTTTCCTCTACAGTCCTCGTTCGCCTCGGTCTGCATCACAGGCCCCTCATTGCTGAGGAAGTACCCCCAGCGATGCAACGCTGTGTCGTGCCAGCCTTGTTCGCCAGCTGTAGAGTTCTGATTGCGTCAGGGTGGCTGCGCCAGCAGCCGACTCAGCAGCCACTGTCCCTGTTAACTCTGTGTTGCTCCACTGGGAGCTGTAGGCCGGCCCCGCTGCTGCTTCTTCCTCGGCTGGCATACCTGGGAACACAGCAGCAACGATCGCCCCTGTTCCGGCGTCCGAACCTGCGGCCCTTGCCTTGTAAGTCTCCGGCGTGTGTCGGGAGACGAGACGACCGCCCGCGGTAGCGACCCGAAGAGTGGCCCGCCCTGGCTGGCTGCAGACCCCGCGTCGGCCTCAGAGGGTAGAACCAATGACCAACCGTGGACTGGGACACTGTCGCCCATCTGTTGCTGGGTGTAGCCCGGCAGTGTGACACGCCGGGCTGCCACACTTGAATGAATCTTGTTAGAAAGTGACACCTATTTATACTTGGCTGTGCGCCCCCATTTCGCAAACGCATCGCTCCGAGTCACGTACGGCCTACACCTTGGTTGCGCCAGTGGGCCCATTCTTCCTCTAACTTTCGACATACAAACCGCTGCGTTTACACTTTTCAGCGGTTCGATGTCCCCTGTGGCCTCCATTCAACTTCGCAACCGCTGGTCAGCGTAACTTACTACATTCTGGCCCGCACCTGGCTGTAACTTGTGCTCAGAATATTGCACAAAACTAACTTTCCCTGTCCTAGACTGTGGTGCCGCTACGGCTAATATGGTTAATAACTGTGGATCCGTGAGATGTCCTGCAGTCTCATGTGAACTGTGGTATTTGTTAATCGCTCAAGGTGGTTTATCTCATCCTGTACCAAAACGTTATTTTGCAACACCCTCTGTTGTCTTGTGCTACGACGAACTTTCATATTGTTTTATGTTGTAGAAAAAATAATAAAATACTATTTCTTGGAGAAACAAAATTGCTGCAATGAGCAAACATACAAAATTGTACTATCAAGCACACAAATCCACAACAATGATAGAAAGCCATACAGAACCTGCATTATTATGCCAACTGCTTACGCAAGATAATCCATAATCGTCACATGATACAAAATTGAACACCAAGTTTTAAATGAATTGTCTCAAAAAGGAGTACAACATTAGTAAAATTAGCGCCACGGTATTTTTTTCCTTCCTTGAAATTCGACACTGACTGCGCATCACCAAAAGATCCAAAGAACTATTGTGGCAAAAAGGTCGACATATGTAACCTCCCCACTCTGTATTTCTGTATGACAATTAGCCCAACCTAACCTCCCACTCTGTTAAAGCTATGTATTACCAAAACTGTATCCCCACGAACTATTATCCAAATTACATTCGTTTACTAACCTTTGACTAAACAGAATATAATTTGAATTTAACTGTAACTGAATGCAGCTTGTATTTATATTCTGATGTAAAACAACTATGTGGCCCTAATCGCAATATCCACTTACTTCGCCTCTTGATATCATTGTTGCAGATTTGTCGAAAGCACGGCAGCAAACAGCAAACAGGCAGCGGCTAAGCTGGATTTCTATTTCTAAATAAAATTTCCAAACTATATTCAAACTACGAAATGTGATAATGCGTAATGATAGTCCTTTATGCAATGGGATGGGGAGAGTAACTATTACTATGAAATGATATTCGAAGACAACGATTTTAGAATGAAGTATATATTCAAAAAGACAATGTAAAGCTTAGTGTAATATTCATACATGACATTGGTCTGAACAATACTATGCTAAAAAAGCGAACAATGATTTAAAACTGTACAATATTAACAGAGAATTACTATAAAAAGCAGACAGCTGAATCAGTTAATATGTTAGTGCATGACTCAGGAAAGAGGAGTGGTCTTTCTCTCAGTTCTGGGCAAGTTAACTAGTTGATAATAATCATTCCTAGCTGCGCAGTGCTGCAGTCTTACCTCAAAATATTACTCATCAAAAATAATAACATTATTAAAAATATATATTCTCTTCGCTTTCTAGTGTATTCATCTTACTCATCCTTGTTGTCCTTTACAATCAGTCTCTCTTCATCTAACAGATACCATCACAAGTCAACACGCCGCTACAGAATACATCCGTCACCTACCACACTTCAACTAAGAATGTATCGGACTGCGCAGAGGCAAAGACTGTGCAATGACAAGACGAAAGATTGCTTAACAGTAACGTGACTCTTTCTCTCTATGATGAGCGCATAGATAACATACAAAAATCAAATTAATATGACCACCTTACAATGTGTCTCATGAACCTAACTAGGGCCATGTTTTCATGTGAACCTAGGATTTTCAGCGTTAAATATTTGATTTTAGAATGATTCTACCAGGACGGAAATTATGGAAGAAAGCATAACAAATTAATATCAAAACGCATTTACTCTGCTGACGATGAAGAATATGAAATATAGCACACAAGTTTTCAACATAACATTTGAAGATGGCTTTCACATAGCACACACACCAATGTTCTTTTTTTTACATTCTATTAAGTTTTCTGGGGCATATGTGTTCCAAAAAATACAAAATATGTACAAACCAGCAGAATTACTGAGATGTGTTGTAACGCTTAAAAACAAAGTATGTGATGTACAAGAAAACACAACTTCAAAAGTCTAAACCTTATCAAAGAGTAAATACTTGTCCCTAATTCGCGTAACATTCTTGAAATCAATAAGTATCTTGCAATACTCAGTTTCTAAAGTAGTCTATGTTCTTCCTCAGGGTCGAAGCTATCTCCTTATCAGATTTCATCTAAATCGGTTCAGCGAGTTATTAATGATAAATTTGAACGTCATGCGTTCAGTTTTCCAAGCATCTCAGTGTTTACAACGTCATGTATCCTGCACTATGTGTCGTAGAATGATAAATTTTGTACGTACATTTGGTGGAATACGCGAACAATGCCTGCAAAATTGACGCGTTTATACGAGGCATGTTTTTTAAGTAAGTACCTTTTTGAGATTAAAAAAAGACGTGCTAAGATATCTCAATAGCTTTACTTTTACATGAAAGCCTGTACCTTAATCTACTTTTCTACATAATTTCCATCAATATTGAGGAACTTGTCATAACGTTGTACCAGTTTTTGAATACCCTCCTCAAAGAAGTCTGCCGACTGACTTGTCAGCCACTGCATCACCACTGTTTTGACTTCGTCATCGTCTTGAAGACGCTGACCGCCCAGGTGTTTCTTCAAGTGCAGGAACAGATGGTAGTCACGGGGCGCAAGATCGGGGCTTACAGAGGATGATCTACAGTTTCCCATTGAGAAGATATGATGAGATCTTTGGTCTGATTCTCCACATGCGGATGGGCATTGTCTTGCAGCAAACCGATGCCCTTGCTCAATTTCCATGGACCGTTGCTTTGATTCTGGTGTGACGTAGGCCACCAATGTTCCATCGCCCGTAACAATTTGGCTTAAGAAATCATCACCATCGTTGTGGTACCGCTCAAGGAAAGTCTATGCACTGTCCAACTGTTTTGTTTTTTGCACATCCATCAACATTTTCGGTACCCAACGTGCGCACTATTTTCGGTAATTCAAGTGCTCGGTCACAATGCCATACAAAACACTACGAGAAACATGAGGAAAGTCATCCCGCAAGGAGGAAATCGTAAAGCGTCTGTTTTCTCTCACCTTATTGTCCACGGCCTGCACCACTCCGTTGTTCATCATGCATATTTGTGCGGCCATCTTTAAATGCTCTCACCCACTTCCTTACCATTCCATCACTCATAATGTTTTCTCCATAAACTTTCACAGATCTCACAATGAATATCGATCGCTTTTAGACCTTTAGCACTAAGAAATCTTATAACAGCCCTTAATTCACAGTCGGCGGGAATCACGATTATCGGAGGCATCTTAAACACTCAGTACACAATGTACACAACGCAGAATCAGACTATAATGGCGTCAGTGCGTATATTAAGGTACAGGCTTTCATGTAAAAGAAAAATTATTAAGATATCTTAGCACGTCTTTTTTTAATTTCAAAACGGTACTTACTTAAAAAACACGCCTCGTAATTAGAAGTAAAGCACACTCCGCCTTCAGGCCACGGGTGCCCTACCGGGACCATCCGACCGCCTTGTCATCCTCAGAGGAGGATGCGGATAGGAGGGGCGTGGGGTCAGCACACCGCTCTCCCGGTCGTTATGATGGTATTCTTGACCGAATCCACTACTGTTCGGTCGATTAGCTTCTCAATTTGCATCACGAGGCTGAGTGCACCCCGAAAACTGGCAACAGCGCATGGCGGCCTGGGTGGTCACCCATTCAAGTGCCGACCATGCCCGACAGCGCTTAACTTCGGCGATCTCACGGGAACCGGTGTAGCCACTGCGGCAAGGCCGTTGCCTAATTAGAAGTAAAGAAGTACTAAATTAAAACGTCATGCCTGATGCGAAAACGAGCAGCGAAAATGTAAGACAAGGTGTACTTTTATCCTTTCATGATTATGTGGATGGTGTCAGCGATAAAAATGAAGTTTCTTGCATGTGTTCTCATTCTCGAATACTAGGTGAATAAAATCTGGGTATTCTCGCGTGGTAGCTTACACTGTTTTTTTTTTTTTGTTCACCCCCAAACTTAACCCTGTGATAGGTAGATGGTTCTTAACCTCACAGCGATTATTTCTAGACAGTAAGTGAAATGCGTGCCAAGTTTGGTTGAAATCGGTTCAGTGGTTTCGGAGGAGATGTGGTACATACACACATACATACAGACATTCATATCTACATACATCTTTGTAATGTGTGTGACTATCTTTTTTTTCCGTGATCCGATTTTAATTAAATATAGCCTATCCGGTGCCACTACCCACGGTGAAGTTCAGTGAAAATCCCGTAAAAATCCGTCAAGTAGTCTTGGAGATTAGCTGGTTCAGACTGACAGACAACACAAAAACTTTTAGTAAAAATTTAAGTCAAGGTATCTTGTTCTCCAGATCCGATTTTAATGAAGTAGAGCCAATAAGACGCCCACAGTACTCTAAAGTTACCTGCAATAACCCCACGAAAATTCCTCCAGTACTTTTGGATGTTAGCGTTGAAAGGTGGCTGCACTGAGCCACAGCGCCAGAGATTGCGCCAAAGAGTTTTATTCCGCCGGCTCCATTGGCAGTGCTTGTCGAGATGTGGCAGTAGTCAGTGCTTGTTGAGAAGTAGTAGTAGAGAGTCGGTGTTGAGATGTTGTAGTAGGGAGTGCTTGTTCCATGTTTTATGCAGTTGTTTGATGGGCTAGACAGCAGATGTTGTTCGAATGGAGATATTGTAATGATCAGAGTGCTTTTCGTCAATATATATGAAGGTAAAAAAATTCCCTTTTTTTTATTATTTCAATGTCTTAAATAATGCGTCATTACAGGTTCAGTCAACAAAGCATCTGGCTTGTGTTCCTGTATTAGAGTGTAATTCTGGTTTCCTTACTCAATTATAGTATTTTTATTTTTTTTAATTGCTTCAGTATAAATGGTGTTCAAAATTTCTTGTCTTATTGAAGAAGAACCGTGCCAGATGTGTACGTTGAATCACACTTCCACACACAGAACAGTTACACTTGTGCTTTGGTTTCGTACGTTTTATAGTTGCTGGGGACTTAATTAATTAATTGTGTTAACGGAAATTTTCTTTCATTCTTTGTTGTTATTCTATGCAGTCAGATTGCGTACTAAAACTAATCAGGGCCAACCGTTTACGAGACTTCGTAATCGGACTTACAGCTACTAAAAAAAAAATTAATTAAAAAGTATTTGCATTTCATATTTATATAATTAAGCCCCCATGCACGTGGCGACCGCTGCTTCGGATCGTCCCTTGAAATTCTTCTGATTGTATAAATAGCAGACAGTAGTATTGTTGTAGTAATTCGTAGTTTAGTAATTGTAGTCTATATTGCATGTGTAGATTTGGTAATTGTCAATCATCTAATGGTATTTTTTGCAGAATTTAATTTTTGTTGTCTTGTACACGCGTTTGACAATTTTGTGCAATTATGAAGATTTCAATTCTTCGTTAATCGTGTTTGAGGGAAGCATTTCGTGTGAATGGTATTGTTGGTGATATAACGTGTTATATTCTCTGTAATTTTCGTATTGTGACGAGTTCTGTATGTTTTGTAAATGATTACGCGATCGACGAAAAAGGCGAAAATGATGAATAGTGAGAATGACGAAATTGTTAACATGGCGAACTCGCCAACACAGGAGAACAGTATGATGAAAAATGAAGTAGAAAATAATTTAATAAGCAGGGAAAATAGTCCGGAACCAATTCAAAATTTTTCACAATCACAACATTTTCAGAATACGAGAGTAACGATAGAAGACTCTGGAGTAGTATCGAACACAGATAGCTTTACAGCTATGTCGAAGGAAGTCAGTTTTACGGAAAATGTTAGGAGCGAAAAGAATTTTGAACCAGTTAACATGGAGCAGTTGATGGGTGCAATATTAAATTTGGGATCACAAATAGGAACAATTAAAACAGAGATGGGAACTTTGGGATCTGAATTAAAAACTGATATCGGAACAATGGAAACACAGTTAAGATCTGAATTAAAAACAGTGGGATCACAAATAGGAACAATTAAAACAGAGATGGAAACAATGGAAACACGGTTAGACTCACGAATAGGGACATATTTCAAAAACATGAAAGATGAATTAAAGAAAGAAATTAGAGAAGATGTACAACCGATTTTGGATGCTCACAATAATAGATTAATTTCAATAGAAATCAGACAAAAGGAACAGGATAGAGAACAGGAGGAAAGAGATCGAGTGATAGTACAGAAATTTTCAGAGTTAAATTTACAACGTGCACACTATAAGGAGGAAATATTTGAGAGAATCGATGAATCCGTACCAAATGACAGAATAAATAATCTAACACAACAATATGAACAGTTAACTAATAAATGCGTCAATACTGAAACCCGAGTCCCGACACTTACAGAAGACGTAAATAAACAGAAAGAACAAATAGGTGATTTATCGGAAAGAGTGGAGGAGATTTCAGATAAATTGACAAATCTTAGTTTACATGGGGACATAGATTCAGGTGATACAGCTCCATTACCATTTGCAGAAACCGAAGAGTACCAGAACATAAATAAGCATGTTGAAAATCAGGGAAAATTTAATGAACGCGTTAAAAGGGAATTTGAGGCATTACAAAAGCAAGTCAAACAAATTCAAGGCGAAATCGTAGGAAAAGACAGCAAAAGAAATTTAGAATCACAGGTAGCAGAAGGGTTTGAAGAAAGTAATTTGTTTCATTTACGGGATGCAACAAGAGAGCGCCAGGCGCGCGAACTTGACAATAATCGTCATTGGGACTGGGACAGACGCGGTAGGTCTTTGTCGCCACGAGGAGAAAACTTTGACTATAAACACTTTTTGACTGTTCGGAAATTTAAGATCTTTCGCAATTCGAAGAATTACATACATCCATGTTCATGGTTAGATCAATTTATGTACGCACTTCCACCAAATTGGCCACTAAGTCACAAACTGGAATTTATGTGTGGATATTTAGAAAACGAACCAGCGACGCGCATGCGTGCACTTATTAGAGATTGTAATAATTTAAATGATTTTCATCATGCATTTCTATCGGCATATTGGTCCGAAAACACGCAAGACAGAGTCAAACATAGTCTTATTATGCAGCGTAATTTTAAACAGTCTGAGTTCCGCACGCCGGCAGAATACTTTGAAGACATGATTAGAAAGAATCAGTTCCTGTCCAGCCCTTATAGCCCGACTGAATTAATTCGCATTTGTTTAACTAAGCTGCCACAATCCATAAGACAAATTGTTTAGCTGGAAGATGTAAAGACGACATTGAGACTTCTAAGACTTTGCTACAAGAACTTGAGTATGACAACGACGACGGGACTTCTTGTAATTTTTTCAGTAACAGTAATTACAATAGATTGTCAGATAAAAGGGATAGTGATCGGAACGGACGTTATAGCGGTAATTTTGAGAATGACAGACGAAAAAGACAGGACAATAGATACCAGCCTTATGACAATAACAGACGTTCTAACAGAAATTACACAGACAATTATAATAACGGTAATTCCTACCGGAATGATCAATCATACGGAAACAGTAATCGGTATCATCAAGACAGAAATTATTCATACAGTAATAGAAATTCTTACTACAGAAGTAACCAGGGTAGTAGATACAACAATAATTTCAGAAGTGACGGTCGAAATTACACAAGAAGTAGTCATGCAGACAGACAGGAAAATAGAAATTTTAATAACAGACACAACCAAGAATTTGCATCTAACAGACAGGAAGGACCTAATTGGCATCCTCCACGTGACAGAACTTCAGAGAGACAAGTGCAAATTGTAGAAATTGATCCGCGAAATGAAGCGAATAATCAAAGACGTGACGCAAGCAATCGACAATGACTTGTAGCTTCGGGTTCTGGCAGCAATATAGACGGTTCAGAAAGTAATGACACTACGACTTTACACTACGTGCGCCTCGAAGACTTGAGAGACATTTTGCTAGACGAAAAGGAAAATAATGTAGACGCATTTTTACATCCTGTTATTGAAGTATGTGTGGGTAAGAATAAGTTCACTGCAGTTTTAGATTCTGGGAGCCCATTGAATGTCATTAGTGAATCAGTTTTTCGTATATGTGTAAGAACTATTGCTTGTCCTGTGTTACCTGTTTCTAAAACTACAATTCGAGGCGCTATTTCTGGAAAAAGTGTGGAAGTTAAACAACAGACCTATCTAAATTTCATTTCTCAAGGATACGAATTTTATGCTAATTTTATTATTGTTCCATTACTCAGTACACAAATTATATTAGGTATGGAGTTTCTTAACACACATAAGGCAATTTTGAACTTTAAAGAAGGAAGTGTGAATTTGACTGTTGCCGGAATGCCGAAATGTTTGAAATTTTTCGAGTGTTTAGCAAGATCTGAATCAGATACAAAATGTTTAAGGTTTCTTACTTCTGATGTTTTCGTTGAGCATTATGATGACAATGTGTTCATTCATGACAACGACAATAGATACAGAGACGCGATGGATGATATAATTAATAGCGAAGAATTAATTAATGAAAAGGTTAAGAAAGCTGAAGTGCCAGATGACATTGCAAGAGAAGAACTGCACCAAATTTTGACTTCACATGCTACAGTATTTAGTCATCATACAGGAACTATACAAAGCTTACAATATTTATTTAAAGTAAAAGAACACACACCATATCGGGGGAAAACGTACGCCATTCCTTTGGCTTACAGAGACAAGGTTAAGAGTGAACTTCAATACATGTTAGATCAAGGCATTATTGAGCCAGCAGTCAGTCCTTATACCAGCCCATTACATGTCGTTCTTAAAAAGGATGGGTCAATTCGTTTGGTTCTGGATTCCAGACAGATAAATAATATCATCATTCCTGAAACTGGCCGTCCACAAAATTTAGATGAACTTCTTCAACATTTCCATGGAATTAAAGTTTTATCCACGATTGATATGCGCGCAAGTTTTTAGCAAATAGAACTCCACCCTGATTGTAGAAAATACACTGCCTTTTTAGCCTTTGGTAACTGTTACCAGTTTCGGAAATTACCGTTTGGACTTACTGTATCTTCAGCAGCATTCATTCGTAGTTTAAACGAAATTTTACCTGTTTATCTTCGTGACAATATTACTTCATATGTTGACCATATTCTTATTGCTAAACATTCTTGGAGTGAGCACAACAAAATTTTGGATTCATTATTACGTATTTTTGCAAGAGTTGGCATTACAGTGAACTTGGAAAAATCTGAATTTGGTCGTTCTCAGGTGAAATTTCTTGGTCATATTATTTCTACAGAAGGTATTCTTCCTGATCCAGAAAAACTAGACGCTATTCGTAATTATGCTGTTCCTACCACAAAACGTGACGTTCGTAGTTTCCTTGGTGTCTGTAATTTTCTTAGACACTTTGTTAGATTGGACAATTTGACCACACCTCGTTTATGTGAACTATCTGGAAAGAAATCTAATTGGTGTTGGGATGAGGAAGCTCAGTCAGAATTTGAACAACTTCGTGATGCTTTAGTTGCTGCTCCACTTCTTTCACATCCGGATTTATCTAAAGATTTTTGTTTGGCGACGGACTCATCATACAAAGGCCTAGGTGCTCATTTATTTCAAGAGATAGAAGAAAACGGCGTTGTAGTACAGAAGACTATTGCATTTGGAAGTCGTGTTCTCTCTAAATCAGAAAAGAATTATTCGATTACGGAACTTGAAGCTTTTTTTCTGTTGTATGGGCTTTCACAAAATTTCGCATATTTTTGTACGGCAGACATACTAAGGTTTACACCGATCATCGAGCTCTGGAATTTCTTATGTCAACAAAATTAACTCATGGCAGATTGTCACGATGGGCGCTGTATCTACAGGAATTTGACTTTAGTCTTGTTTACATACAGGGTTCTTCAAATATTATTGCTGATGCTTTATCACGTGCACCTATGGGTTTGAAACAAAGTGCTGAAGAGGACAGCAAAGGAAACAATTATTGTTTGATGTATATTCAAGGTGTTGCGTTTGAGAATTTTATTTCGTCTTCGCTCCAGGACATCGCTAAGGAGCAAAATAAGGATCCAATCTGGAAGGACATTAAGGAGAAGTGGAGGAAAAAGGAAAGCGTAGCGATTAGACAGTATTATTTACTTCGCAATGATATTCTTTTTAAACGAAAATCGGTCGACAACTCTGTTTGGTTAGTTTGTATTCCTGATGAGTGCGTTAATAAATTGATTTGGTACACACATTTCAGTTATGCGCACTTTGGTCCCAGAAAATGCTTCCATAAATTACGGGAAAATTGCTACTTGAGTAATATGGAAAAACGTATTCGATCTGTTCTTGCCAAATGCAAATTATGTCAAAAGGCTAGGCCGCCAACTATTTCTCACAGAGCACCGTTGTTTCCTATCATTCCAGCGAAATTAAAGGAGATGGCTGCAGTCGATTTGTTCGGTCCAGTGGTTCGTTCTACTAATGGTTTTGCGTACATTTTCGTAGCAGTGGAACTGACATCAAAATATGTGTGTTTTACACCTTTACGCAAAGCAACAGCTCGTTCAGTATCTAATGCTTTCATCAAACATTTTCTTAAAGAAGTGGGTCATGTTGATAAGGTTATATCAGACAATGAATCACAGTTTCGCTCTAAAATTTGGCTTCGTACTCTACGGCGTCGTAAGGTTAAACCAATTTTCATTTCACTTTTTCACCCTCAATCTAACGCTTCAGAGAGATGGATGAAGGAAATCAATAAATTGTGTCGACTTTATTGTCATCAGAATCACAAAACATGGGATCAGTACCTTCATATTTTTCAAAACATTCTGAATGAACTCCCTAATGATTCAACTTCTTTACCGCAGATGCTGATATTAAAAAACAAAGCACCGACAAATCGCATTTCTGAAATCGTTCCTTTTCCGCCTTCACGGAAACTGCGGCATTCTGAAGTTGTCAACCTGGCTCTGCAAAATATTGCATCTGCGGCTGCTAGAAGAGAGAAATCAGCTAAACATCCTGGTCGTTTAAAAATCTTGTCAGTTAATCAGAAGGTGTTAATTAAGTCTCATCGTTTGTCTCACAAAGGAAAAGGCTTATGTCGCAAATTTTTTCTGCTTTATAACGGTCCATATAGAGTTCGCAAAATTATTCATGATAACACTGTCGAAGTATAAACTCTTAAATCTCGGCGCTCTAAGGGAATACATCATATATCGAACGTTAAAATTTTTGTGGAATGACATACTTTTGAGAAACTAACAGCTACATGTAAACATGCAGAGAATACAAGGATACCGCGCTGTGTTTTGGCGGCGGCACATACACAAAGCAACCGTCAAGTCTGCGCGCCGCACAAGGCAGTCGTTGACCGCAAACAATTACTTCCTACGTCAAGAGCCTACAGCTGATCGAGCGCTCAGTGCGAATGCACTGACAGCCGTAAACAAATACACAATGTAATTCCTCCGCATAAATTCAGTATAAAGCTATAGTGACTTGATAAATTATGTTATTTACGTTCAGTATTTTTCAGGATACGGTTGTATAAAATATTTAAGAACTTCAGGTAAATTCGGTGTGTGTCCGACGTTAAGAGGACTTGCTATCGAGAAAATTTCAGGAAGAATGTCATTTCGAAGAAAAAAGTAATAAACTTAAAAGGTAACTATTAATTGAGTTTATTTTTCAGGTAACATATTTCCACTTAGGTACGTACTTTAGACGTAATTTGCTGCTCGCGATTACGTGATTTATACTTTGTGTTAACTGATTTTGACAATGATTGATTAATCAACAGGGTTGTTACTTATGTATATTATGCATCGCTTGGCTGCTATGCTTTTTCACTGACGTCATATTTTTTTTATTATGTGCCTGCTGTGCCTATTTATTTAAATTATAATTGTCACCTGATTAATTGTGCTGACTGTGGTTATGTATGTAAGTTATACTTTGTGATTTATCTGCTTGCACCTTCATGTTTACTTATTAAGATTACATATGAACATTTATTTGCTTATGCTGATATGATGATAATGACTTGTTTATTACGTAAAATATATATTTGCTGCTTTGCGTATGGATTGCATATTTATACATTTTTGTTTGTTGTCATAACTACTCTTTAATTTGTTATATTGAAATGCTGATATACTGTGTACGAACATAGAGTTTAGGTCACACTATGGTATTAATTATAGATTGTTTGCTTGGCAGAGCCTCGTTGTAGGAATTGTGCTGCATCCACTTGTTGACATTCTGTTCTCTACTGGTATATTTACTAGCTATTGCATGTTTTGCTTACGCTCAGTGCCTTATATTTTTAAGATAAGAAAATGAACTGCTATAATTCGACGAACGACATTAGTACAAGAAACTTCATAGAAGTCACATGAGCTGGAGTTTTTATGGAAGCTGCATAAATTTATGCTAATAGGAAGGAAGCTAACGACATGACATACCAACACTAGGGTTAGACCATCGACAGTTATTACACTGCATTCTTCGTGAGCAATTGAAATAGCAAGTGACACTTGACACAAGAAATACTCCACATGTATGTTTCTGATTTGCCATGATTCTTGAAGTAGTGTACGCACTGTGAAATATTACGATTTATTCACTCAAAGTCTTATGTGATCTTTCACACTTCGTAATCGTACTTACTTACTGAAAGTTCTTCGGACTAAAGGCTGTTAGAGGTCATGTATGCATTTCTGTTATTTAATGATGGACAAGGTAACCAAAATGTATTTTATGATTCATAATAAGTAGAAGATTTGGGTCAGATGGATTACACAGAGGTTGTGTGTGGACATTGTGTCTTCGGATTGTATGGGATGATGAATTGAAGTTTGCACTAGGATTTTATCTGTACTTGTTCGAGGAGACTGACTAGAGGAAAAAGTTGTTATGGAAGTGAAATTATATTGGCGATAAGGTTTATGTGTGTCGACGAATTGAAGAGGTATTATTGAGGTACTGAGGTTGTGTGAAGTTGATGATTATTGGAGTTTTGGTGGACAAGAGGTAAGGTAAATGATATTAATGCTAAGGTTTATATGTATCGACGTATTGAAGAGGTATTATTGAGGTATTGAGGTTGTGTGAAGTTGATGATTATTGGAGTTTTGGTGGATAAGAGGTAAAGTAAGTGAGGAGTATATTTTTTTTTTGTTGGTTTATATGGAACAAGGAGGATGAAGATGGCAGACTAGAACACTCAAGTGGAAGAAAGATTGTCTACACACACACTTTGTTAAACCACTAAGCAGTATATACTTTTTTTGAGAGAGGAAGCATTTGCATATCTTGGCTCACTGACAGTTGTCCAGCAACAGTACATTTGATTTGGCTTGGCAGTCATTGGTCTTGACATGATGACTATGACGTTGACTAACTATTATTGACTGTTATACATTGCTGCCACTCCTACTTGATACGCAGGTCTCGAACATCAAATCTTGGACAGAGTTACATTTACACAGTTAACACTATTCAATTACACAGTAGTACTTAATGTGGATGAAAGATGAGTGAGTGTGTTTTGTGTGTTTTCCTTTCCTAATCCCAGATAATTGGTACCGACCTATCTCCTAAATATTATTTTACTTGTTTGTTGTGGCTTGCATTGACACCTATAAATATTATAGGTTCACTGTTATTTGTGTATCTGTAACAGTTAATATGAGAATTATCTGATATCATTTGTGTGTTTATTATAATTTGTATGTTTAGTGTAAGAGCATTGAGAATAATTTTGTAAAAGCAATTGTTTGTGCATTGAAACTTTTGTTCGTGCTTGCACCTGTTCAACATTGCTGGGTGCCACTTGGAAATGTTTAATTTCTGCTGATATACTCTGATGAACAGTGTGATTAGTGATAGTGAATATTATGGACTGTTACTTGCACTTTTTCTACATGATTGGTGCCACTAGGACATGTTTAATTTCTGCTGATAAACTCTGATGAACAGTGTGATTAGTGATAGTGACTATTATGGACTGTTACCTGCACTTGTTCAACATTGATGTGTGCCACTTAGAAATGTTTAATTTCTGCTGACGAACTGTGTGATTAGTGATAGTGAATATTATGGACTGTTACTTGCACTTTTTCTACATGATTGGTGCCACTAGGACATGTTTAATTTCTGCTGATAAACTCTGATGAACAGTGTGTTTAGTGATAGTGAATATTATGGACTGCTGTCTGCACCTGTTCAACATTGCTGGGTGCCACTGATGGACTGCTTCTACTGAAATGATGTCACTTGTTGCTGTCTGCACCTGCTCAACATTGCTGGGTGCCACTGACGGACTGCTTCTACTGAGATAATGTCACTTGTTGGTGTCTGCACTTGTTCAACAATGCTGGGTGCCACTGATGAACTGCGTCTACTGAAAAGATGTCACCTGTTGGTGTCTGCACTTGCTCAACATTTCTGGGTGCCACTGATGGACTGCTTCTACTGAGATAATGTCACTTGTTGGTGTCTGCACCTGTTCAACAATGCTGAGTGCCACTGATGAACTGCTTCTACTGAAAAGATGTCACCTGTTGGTGTCTGCACTTGTTCAACATTACTGGGTGCCACAGATGGAACTGCTTCTACTGAAATGAAGTCACTTATTGGTGTCTGCATCTGTTCAACATTACTGGGTGCCACAGATGGAACTGTTTCTACTGAAATAATGTCACTTGTTGGTGTCTGCACTTGTTCAATATTGCTAGGTGCCACTAATGGACTGCTTCTACTGAATGATGTCACTTGTTGGTGTCTGCACCTGCTCAACATTGCTGGGTGCCACTGGTGGAACTGCTTCTACTGAAATGAAGTCACTTGTGGTGTCTGCACCTACTCAACATTGCTGGGTGCCACTAATGGAACTGTTTCTGCTGAATGATGTCACTTGTTGCTGTCTGCACCTGTTCAACATTGCTGGGTGCCACTGATGGAACTGATTCTACTGAAATAATGTTTCTTGTTGCTGTCTGCACGTGCTCAACATTGCTGGGTGCCACTAGTGGAACTGCTTCTACTGAATGATGTTACTTGTTGCTGTCTGCACCTGCTCAACATTGCTGGGTGCCACTGATAGAACTGTTTCTACTGAAATGATGATACTTCTTGCTGTCTGCACCTGTTTAACATTGCTGGGTGCCACTGATGGACTGCTTCTACTGAGACGATGTCACTTGTTGGCGTCTGCACCTGCTCAACATTGCTGGGTGCCACTGATGGAACTGCTTCTACTGAAATGTCACTTGTTGGTCTCTGCACCTGTTCAACATTGCTGGGTGCCACTGATGGACTGCTTCTACTGAAATGATGTCACATGTTGGTGTCTCCACCTGTTCAACATTGCTGGGTGCCACTGATGGACTGCTTCTACTGAAATGATGTCACTTGTTGCTGTCTGCACCTGTCAACATTACTGGGTGTCACTAATGGAACTGCTTCTACTGAAAGATGTCACTTGTTGGTGTCTGCACCTGTTCAACATTGCTGGGTGGAGCCACAGCGCCAGAGATTGCGCCAAAGAGTTTTATTCCGCCGCATCCACTGGCAGTGCTTGTCGAGATGTGGCAGTAGTCAGTGCTTGTTGAGATGTAGTAGTAGTGAGTCGGTGTTGAGATGTTGTAGTAGGGAGTGCTTGTTCCATGTTTTATGCAGTTGTTTGATGGGCTGGGCAGCAGATGTTGTTCGAATGGAGATATTGTAATGATCAGAGTGCTTTTCGTCAATATCTATGAAGGTAAAAAAATCCCTTTTTTTATTATTTCAATGTCTTTAATAATGCGTCATTACAGGTTCAGTCAACAAAGCATCTGGCTTGTGTTCCTGTATTAGAGTGTAATTCTGGTTTCCTTACTCAATTATAGTATTTTTATTTTTTTTAATTGCTTCAGTATAAATGGTGTTCAAAATTTCTTGTCTTATTGAAGAAGAACCGTGCCAGATGTGTACGTTGAATCACACTTCCACACACAGAACAGTTACACTTGTGCTTTGGTTTCGTACGTTTTATAGTTGCTGGGGACTTAATTAATTAATTGTGTTAACGGAAATTTTCTTTCATTCTGTGTTGTTATTCTATGCAGTCAGATTGCGTACTAAAAGTAGTCAGAGCCAACCGTTTACGAGACTTCGTAATCGGACTTACAGCTACTAAAAAAAAAAAAAAAAAAAAATTAATTAAAAAGTATTTGCATTTCATATTTGTATAATTAAGCCCCCATGCAGCGTGTTCAAAGACAGATAGATACGACGGGTTTACAGATTTATTATTAGTAGCGACAGAACCATCAGAACGGAAAATGTTATTAATAGCCAACTGAAAATAAAGTGAAGTGCACAGAGATCAATCGCTATAACCGCGGCAAACAGAGTCTATTCCTTATCAAACAGCGTTATACTATCTTTTGCAATAAAAAAAACGATAATATGTGAAATAATTAATTTAAGGTCCTGACTGAAACTAATGTGGAACTCCATAGGCAAAGAACTTCGCCTGACGCAGGACTATCTACGGCGCAAAGCCTGTTCATGCGTATACGCAAGTGCCTGAAGTTGAGCCGGCTACGCGTAGTTCCCGAGATAAACTGACCAGTGGCCTTCACGTGTGACGTAATACACTCCCAAGGTCAGGACTATAAGAATAAACCGCGAGTACTGGCACGACTTTCCGCAGTCTCTGCGGACTCCGGCTAGCCTCGCAGAAGAGCCAGTACGCCAGTTGACACAGTGATGAGCATCGAGAAATACAAGGGACGCGTCGCACTGGTTACTGGCGCCAGCGCGGGCATCGGTGCCGCCATAGTGCAGGCGCTGCTGAAGCATGGACTCACCGTCGTGGGAATGGCCAGGAGGGTCGAAAAGATTAAGGTAAGGGCGCTTCACCACTGCAATATATACGGAATAAAATAACACTTATATTATTAAGAGGGCGTTTAACCCCTACATTCAATCAGTGTAAATTTTTCCCAGTCAAGGTGTCTTCGTATCAGTTACTACCTTTGCTTCAAATCACTGCTGCTCCACCTACGTGCATTATTTTATGCTAAAAGTAATAGTTTTATTACCTTGTGGTTTCTATTCGGTATTTCAGTTGTCTTCCCACCTTCTCACAAGCCCTCAAGCTTAGGATTATGTCTTAATTGCGTTGGGTGTGAAGAGAGCTTCTGGAGACTGATTTATATCGAAAAATGCCTGGTGTACGCAAAGATCTTGATATTTCGAAGTATACCCCACTACTGAATTTACTGTGTTCGTTTTTACTTCTTGTTAAGATCTATTTTCCTTCTGGCACGATCTAAATTTACTTGAAGCATTAGATATAGAAGAAATACGTTTTTTAAGACGGGTCTAAAGTTACCCTAAATGATGGTTTGACTTTTTACCAGTATTAAAACAGAAATTTTACTCTAATAGGACATTGTTAGTATACATTTTCACTTTCCCAAACACTCAGTAACTATAGCTTTAAATGATAGAATATCTGTTGTGATGTGTAACTTATAGTGTGTCCAAAATTTTCAAAAAATAGAAAAAGTGGTAGAGTTATCCCGACTGACTGTGTGCAAAAGCGCTAATTTTTATTACGTTACTATCGCGTGTAATGTTTCTTACCCGAACTAAAAACACATATTTTCACGAAACTACTTAGGTAATAGGATTGTACGTGTATAAACACAACTTTAGAGTATTTTAAAGCTGTAGTTAATAATCTTTAAGGTGTAAACACTCTCTTCTCATTATGACAAAGAATACATCTCACAAGACAGTGTATTCTAGAGAGTGTCTTTTATATAATCAGAATCTTTGCTGATGTATTCTTCACAAAATGAAAATTAATGTACCTTACATTTTAACCTACAGCAGGTCTTGCAAGACGTTTCGGTTTTCTGGTCCTTTTTCCAGGGTGACATCTTATACCCCCCAGAAGACAATTTAGCTTTCTTCTGTCTTGCCTCTCCGACTTCAGTAAGACACCTCACAGCAGATTTTATAAGTGACGGTGGTGCAGATTATTCCCTTATATCTTGCTTGAGATGTTGCAGCCTCTTACTCAGTGTGTGTATTAAGACAATTCTCTGAAATGTGGTCATCGTCGCTTTCAGACTCATTATTTATCTCATATTGTTTGCACAATGTTCTACAGAGAATGCCATGTCTTTATCCTGTTCGAATCTGCAGTTTATTCCTAAAGTTCAGTGGGCACGTTATCACATGCGCGTGGTATTTACTACTCAGGCAATACAAAAGACACCTTTACTCAACAAGGTAATGCGAGAAACTTGGGAACTTACACATTCTTACAAGGAGGGACACTTGGTCGAAAATTATGTTGAAGGTCATAGTTGTGCAATTTATCTAACAACAAAACTACGGCAGGGTATATTTTACCCTATACGTGTGCTTAGGGGTTAAATCATACCATAACTCAAGGCACTGTGTTGAGGTCACTGCTAATTCATAGTAATATTAGCTATCATTACTCTTGCAGGATTTATTTTTCTTCTATTGGTTACCTGTCACACTAATCAACAAATTAATACTTTTTTTCTGCATCCGGTTTGTAAATGTAATTGTGTAATGTCTGGGGTGCTGAACTCACCGATAAAATCAACTTTTCTCAGTAACGCCACACTTCCTAGGTACACAGCAGAATCAAAAACAGTAACATTGACAGAATTAAAACAAACAATAAATACATATATTGACTTTTAGAGTCCATTAATACTGAATTAGTTCACAACACTCTTACAAGTTTAACCTTCTCTGTTATTCGGAAAATGTGACAGCGATATTCTTGATCATTCTCCTTAACAATACCCCCAGCAGTAGTCGCCCATCATCGAAGTGTCAAAGTCAGCTCGGTAACTGCGTTCTATCGTACAGTCGTCTAGGTGAAAGTGTTCACACTATTCATCGGTTACGGTTCCCAAATTTACCGGAAAGAAATTGAGGTAGGAATGTAACATGTGAATTTTAAGCGGGATAATGTACCTCATGTTCTTGCAGCTCTCGGACAGGTCATTTGTAACAGAAACATAGTTATCATCTATCCTGTTGCCCAAACAGCTGTTCACATTTGTTCTGAAAGAGGACCAGCAGCTAAGGCGTATTTTTTTTTATTTGGAATGAAAGGTTCCACCTTCCATCAATTTTCTTGTTTATGGTGCAGTGCCAGAATATTTTGAAAGGTTGATTCGGATTCTACATACTTATACGTACCAAAATACAAATTAATTCCTACATCAGACTCCGTGTACAAAACGGCTGTTGACTCATGTTATTACTCATACCTATACCACGAAGGAAGAAACTTTGTACTTACAGCTTTAACCATTAGGTGCATTAGCAAAATAAAACTAAATGCGTCGCCGAACAACCAGAATCATTGTTCCGTGATACCTTGATCTAACCACAATATATGTAAAACTCAAGGAGGACCGCTAGAACAGCAAACCTACGTCTTCCATATGACGCTTGTCTGGTGACAGAAACACGAGCAGTTAAGTATTGGAGCACTTTCCAGTTGAGAGTAAAGAAGTCCAACGGCGCCATTTCTTACACTGATCGAAAAGTCCAGGTTATGCACCATACGATTTCCATCTTTTATTTAGCTGAAAGGACACCTCGAGGGACTTTCTAACGATGCGGACGGTCTAGCAGCGGTTCTGGAATGATTCCGTGGCCGGCACCGGTTCCGATCGTTGTTTATGGTGACTGTGTTTCAAAGTAGTGCCACGTGTCCGTGTCTCTCTGCAGTGCACAATTAATTAAAAGTTAGTCGGCCTGCCATAATAAAGTGTTAGTTTTTGAAGTCACCAGATAACGTTCAAATTTCAGACTTTGTGCAAAATATAAACAGTGTTGTACGAAAGTCACGCAGCAATCCCACTTTAACATTGGCGATGCACAGTACATTAAACATACCATAGCCGGCCGCGGTGGTCTCGCGGTTCTAGGCGCGCAGTCCGGAACCGCGCGACTGCTACGGTCGCAGGTTCGAATCCTGCCTCGGGCATGGATGTGTGTGATGTCCTTAGGTTAGTTAGGTTTAAGTAGTTCTAAGTTTTAGGGGACTGATGACCACAGATGTTAAGTCCCATAGTGCTCAGAGCCATTTAAACCAAACATACCATAGACGCTGCTAATTTGCGTCCCTCACACATGTCATTGCCGTAAGATATAGAACTGGCGAGCTACACTTACGACAACCTCTATAATTACGATAGTTACACTCTGCAAAAAAGATTATGAAAAGTGGCATCCTTACTGCCGTTTAGCGTCTATATCGTCCATTCACTATATGTATTTATTGCACAATCACAGCACTGTTATCCTATAATACGAATCCAGTATTTTCAGTGCGGATGTACAATTACGTATGACCTCCGTTCTTCGCGGATTTGTACTTAAACAAAGATAAATCTTGACTACGAGGGTGGTTCGATAAGTCTAGTAAAAAAGGAAGAAAAATTATTTGTTTCGAAATCAACTCACCTTACTCCCCGACGTATGACATACACTCGGTTCAGCGATGCTCCAACTTTTTCATCCCATTAGAAAAACAGTTTCTTTCAAATATTGCAAAATACTCGCTGACTACCACTATTGATTTCACGTTTGATGAAAATTTCTTCCCAGCAAGCCAGAGTTTCAAGTTAGGTCTTAAAAATGGTTCAAATGGCTCTGAGCACTATGCGACTTGACTTCTGAGGTCATCAGTCGCCTAGCACATAGAACTGATTAAACCTAACCAGCCTAAGGGCATCACACATATCCATGCCCGAGGCAGGATTCGAACCTGCGACCGTAGCGGTGGCTCGGCTCCAGACTGCAGCGCCCAGAACCGCACGGCCACTCCGGCCGGCCTCAAGTTAGGGAAGAATAGCTTGGGGCTAAGTCTGGTGAACAGGGTGGATGAGGAAGCATTTCAAAGCCTAAATTATGCACTTTCGCCATTTTTATCGCTGATGTGTGGGATGGTGCATTGTCCTAGTGAAAGAGCATTTTTCTGCATGCCGACCTCAGTCTTTTTTCAGCCAACGCAAGTTTCAGACGATCTAACAATGAAGCATAATAGGATCCACCTGCTGTTCTGTCTTTTTCCAAATAATCCATGAGAACTATTTCTTCAGAATCAAAAAGTAAAGAGAAACAGGGGCCGTCAGTTACCAGCTGAAAAAATGTTCCTTGGCTCCTTGTCTTTGTCCATTGTTTTGGCTGCTGTTTTGACTTTAGTGTGTAATCATGGATTGAGGTTTCATCAACAGTCACAGAGCAGCGCAAAAAGTCCTGTAAATTACTATCAGAGATCGTCAGGCACTGTGTTGAAATGTTGTACAGGGTACACTTTTGATCGGCTGTGAGCAATCCCGGCATCCATCCACGCACACAATTTTTTCATAGCCAATTCTCCGCGCAGGATATTACGCACACGGTCAGTTGAGATGCCTACAGTCTCAGAAATTTCACGAATTTTTATACAGTGGTCTTGCATTACTGCATCATGGATTTTGTGAATTGTTTCTTTTGCGGTGGCCTCAACTGCAATGTGGGAGTGCGCTTCGTCTTCGCTACTTTTCCGAACACGTCTAAATTCATTAATCCAAAAGTAAATGGTCTTCAGTCACGGTGCGCAGGCCGCATGAACGTCATCCAATTCTGTATTATTGTATGAGATCCTTTATTGTATGATTATATGATAGCGGAACAAACACTGGTAGCAGTTACTTCTGTAAAATATCTGGGAGTATGCGTGCGGAACGATTTGAAGTGGAATGATCATATAAAATTAATTGTTGGTAAGGTGGGTACCAGGTAGAGATTCATTGGGAGAATCCTTAGAAAATGTAGTCCATCAACAAAGGAGGTGGCCTACAAAACACTCGTTCGACCTATACTTGAGTATTGCTCATCAGTGTGGGATCCGTACCAGCTCGGGTTGACGGAGGAGATAGAGAAGATCCAAAGAAAAGCGGAGCGTTTCGTCACAGGGTTATTTGGTAAGCGTGATAGCGTTACGGAGATGTTTAGCAAACTCAAGTGGCAGACTCTGCAAGAGAGGCGCTCTGCATCGCGTTGTAGCTTGCTCGCCAGGTTCCGAGAGGGTGCGTTTCTGGATGAGGTATCGAATATATTCCTTCGCCCTACTTATACCTCGCGAGGAGATCACGAATGTAAAATTAGAGAGATTCGAGCGCGCACGAAGGCTTTCCGGCAGTCGTTCTTCCGTCGAACCATACGCGACTGGAACAGGAAAGGGAGGTAATGACAGTGGCACGTAAAGTGCTCTCCGCAACACACCGTTGGGTAGCTTGCGGAGTATAAACGTAGATGTAGAAAATGTTTAATAACAGCCCGAAACTCGGTTTTCTCATTTTCAACTGCAATTAACACGCTGACCATGTCAAACGTCTGTCAACAATGAACTGTTTGTTGTTAATTGTAAAATTCTTTATACGATCCTTGAAATAATCAAGCTTACCAAACGTAAAGGCGCAAGAAAATATTCACTTCTTTCGTAGAAATTTACTAGATTTATCAAAGCACCTCGTAATTTACTTATACAATATACATAGAACTGTACATTTCTATTCACAGTACACTGTACATACTGTACTGTATGCTGTATTTGTATCCTTTCTGGATAGCAGGTACTGTTTAAAAGCGAACATTTTTATTTTCCAGGTAGATGTCTGGTATTCAGAAGTTTTACTGTACAATACTGTTGCGCAATATAAGAGTGTAGCGTGAAACAGAAGTCTCGCTCCTGATCCTCATAGCGCATTTCCTTGCGTATTAACAAAACAAAACTCTCTCTAGTCTAATTTCTTCCCGTGCATATTTTCGGAAGAAAATGGGACTAAGAGAGAGGCCACTTGGCAACACTGTGGTGACATATAGGACAAGCATCTTTATTCAGTATTGTACAGATACGAGACCCAGTTAGAGCAGTAGGTAGATGTTTGCATTAGGATACCCGAGTTCACGAATCAGAGTCCAGTTTCATGTGCATCTTCGTTTCTTGATTTTAGGCTGCATGGTATACTGAGGTGACAAAAGTAATGACATAGCGATATGCACATATACAGATATCGGTAGTTTCGCATACAGAAGGTATAAAACGGCAGTGCAACGGCGGAGCCGTCATCTGTACTCATGTCATTCATGTGAAAACGTTTCCGGCGTGATTATGGCCGCACGACGGAAATTACCAGACTGAATGCAGAATGGTAGTTAGAACTAGACGCATGGAAAATTGTTAGGGAATGCAGTATTCCGAGATCCACAGTGTGGCGAGTATGCCGAGAGTACCAAATTTCAGGCATTACGTCTCACCACGGACAAGCAGTCGCTGACAACGATCGAGAGTGGCGGCGTTTGCGTGGAGTTGTCAGAGCCAACAGACAAGCAACATTGCCTGAAATGAACACAAAAATTAATGTGAGACGTACGAAGAACGTATTCGTGAAATGCGGCGAAATTTGGTGTTAATGGACTATGGCAGCAGACGACCGACAAGAGTGTCTTTGAAACTTCCTGGCACATTAAAACTGTGTGCGGGACCGAGACTCGAACTCGGGACCTTTGCCTTTCGCGGGCAAGTGCTCTACCAACTGAGCTACCGAAGCACGACTCACGCCCGTCCTCACAGCTGCCAGTACCTCGTCCCCTACCTTCCAAACTTTACATAAGCTCTCCTGCGCACCTTGCAGAACTAGCGCTCCTGAAAGAAAGGATATTAGAGAGACATGGCTTAGCCAGAGCCTGGGGGATGTTTCCAGACTGAGATTTCCACTCTGCAGCAGAGTGTGTGCTGATATGAAACTTCCTGGCAGATTAAAACTATGTGCCGGACCGAGACTCGAAGTCCTGCACAGGAGAGCTTCTGTAAAATGGTTCAAATGGCTCTGAGCACTATGGGACTCAACTGCTGAGGTCATTAGTCCCCTAGAACTTAGAACTAGTTAAACCTAACTAACCTAAGGACATCACAAACAGCCATGCCCGAGGCAGGATTCGAACCAGCGACCGTAGCGGTCTTGCGGTTCCAGACTGTAGCGCCTTTAACCGCACGGCCACTTCGGCCGGCGAGCTTCTGTAAAGTTCGGAAGGTAGGAGACGAGGTACTGGCAGAAGTAAAGCTGTGAGGACGGCGCGTGAGTCGTGCTTGGGTAGCTCAGTTGGTAGAGCACTTGCCCGTGAAAGGCAAAGGTCCCGAGTTCGAGTCTCGGTCCGGCACACAGTTTTAATCTGCCAGGAAGTTCCATATCAGCGCACACTCCGCTGCAGAGTGAAAATCTCATTCTGGAAGAGTGCCTTTGCTAACACCACGACATCGCCTGTAGAGCCTCTTCTGGGCTAGTGACCATATCGGTTTCACCATAGACGACTGGAGAACCGTGATCTGGCCATATGAGTCCCGATTTCAGTTGGTAAGAGCTGATGGTAGCGTTCCAGTGTATCGTAGACCCCACGAAGCCAAGCATCCAAGTTGTCAACAAGGTACAAGCTGGTTGTGGCTCCACAATGTTGTGGGCTGTGTTTACATGGAATGGAGTCGGTCCTCTGGTTCATCTCAACCGATCATTGACTGGAAACAGTTATATTCGGCTACTTGGAGACCATTTGTAGCCATTTATGGACTTCATGTTCCGAATCAACGATGGAATTTTTATGGATGGTGGTGCTCTATGTCACCATGCCACAATCGTTCGTGACTGATTTGAAGAACATTCTGGACATTTCGAGCGAATGATATGGCCACCCAGATCGCCCGACATGGGACGCAATCGAGAGGTCAGTTCGTGCACAAAATCTTGCATAGACAACACTTTCACAATTATAGACGGCTATAGAGGCAGCATGACACAATTTTTCTGCACGAAACTTGTGAGTCCTCGTCACGTCGAGTTGCTGCGCTACGCCATTCAGCAGGAGGTCCTACACGATATTATTACGTATCTCATGATTTTTGACACCTCAGCGACCTAATACTATAGCATTAGAAGATGTTGGAAAGGGAGAAGAATTTCTGGGGTACCGCATCTAACTTTTGACCAACAATAAAAAAATGAGAGGCTATATGAATGTGATCCTTCAGCAGCCAGTCTCAGATTTTAAATAAAAATTTGGCCAAGTGCTACTACGACTCGAGCACTGAGGATTCCCTACAAACTTAAATATGCATCCAGTGCACCTAGATAGTTCGCCCATTCTGGCACTCGAGAATCCTGAGTGTTTTTTTCATGGTATCGGTATGGATACTGGCAAGATATTTTTCCCGGGAATTCCAAGGACGTATCAGAATGTATACAGTAGTTCCTGAGGCTAGTCCAGACATACAAAGAGAAGCGCGCAGGAGACTTCAATTTACGTATGTAGAGAGGGAAGATTTAAATATTCTTCTATTATGTATTTGGAGGATGATGAATGCAATGTAACTTGTAACGGCTACACGAGATATTTTTTAAAAGATTTCTTTATGCCTTCAGCCGCCATTCTCTTTATTTCATGTACGATTGTGCAATTTCGGCCTCAGGCCATTTTCAAGCATCTAAAACGGTAGGATCATTCATAGGATACATTAGTGACACTTCTGATTTTGATGTAGGAACAAGTCATACCTGTAGATATACTAGGCGCATTATAACTTACTTTATGGATGATTTTTTAGTAGTAAATAATGCCATGTGCGTCGTTGCTCATATGACACCATGTTATGGTCATAAAATAGATTCGAGATGTTCACGTTACTTTAGGGGCACGTTACGTTCGAGCAGTTGTTGCAAAGCTCTTATATATCAGGCCCACGTATTTTACAGAAATTTGTTAACCTGCATATGCTTCTGTGTTCAGTTATATTTAATTATCGTTAATCATTGGTGTGAATAAGACTGTATGTAATTTCTTTAAAATAACTTGTAAATATTTGTTTTTCACTGTGGGAGCACGTTATGTTTGAATAGTTGGTACAAAGATTTTATATATGAAATCTGTCATAATACTCTAATGAAACAGGATTGAGAACTACGAGAGTCGAGTAAAAACTGCTTTATGGTTGCGTAATGTTCGCATTACAGTCATATTTTTATTAACGAGTGTAGCGATAATTTTACATTCTATGGTTCTATAGTGCTTCGCCGTAGAACTGGTAGAAAGTTGTCTAGGCGTTTCCCATTTCGCGGTTTTTTTTCTCATTTAAAATTCTGTTTGACTGATCTTTTAGATGGATATAAATTTCAATTTATTCCATTACATCCTTTCTGTAATTTATGTAATATCTGAAGTGGTCCATTTGTATTACGTATTTTGTGGTTGGTGTCTTTTAAGTATGCAGCAAATGTGAATTGGTTATTGTCACTTATTGTCGTGTGTTCTAACTTTTCTTCTTGTTTGCCCAATATACAATTTTGGGCTTTCTTCACAGTTAATTTTGTAGATTCCTGATTGTGAAAACGGTTCTGATTGACGTGGTATGTGTCTCAATAGTCGTTGTAGATTGTTAGTGATTCTGTAACTGGTGTATAATTTTGTATTCTTGAAACATCGAGAAATTTTGTCGGAAATAATATGGTCATACAAGAACTTTATTGTTCTGTGGTTCGTTTTTGTCTCTAGTTAAAGTTATTTCATCCTAGGGATTAGCATGTGTTTGATTGATTTTCTTTTTGAATAACGTGTCAAGTTTTTAGGATAACCATTTCGGAGAAGATCTAGTTCTTTCTCAATTTTTTTCTTTTTTCAGTGGTAAGTTGTTTAGTCTATGTAACATAGAATGAAAATATGCGAGCTTGTGTGCTCTCGGGTGGCATGTTTGGTTGTGGATAATTGTCTGTTGCCATTGGTTCACAAAAGATATCGAATATGTGTTCAGATTTTTCGTTTGAAATTTTTAAATCCAGAAAGTTTACGCTCTTACTTTTTTCTCTTTCCATAGTGAAATTAATTTTTGGATGCAAATTGCTGAACCACGAATGCATGACGTTGCACTCGTCTATTGTGCCATCGAACAGGATTAAGATGTCATCGACATATCTATAGTAATAGACGAATTGTTTTCGCTGATTGAGTGAGCTTGTTAAAATTTTTTTCTTTTAAAGTGTTAGCGACAATACCAGCTACTATACCTGCTAAACATGAGCCCACTGCTATCCCATCTTCCAGGAGATAAATTTTATTCTGAAATGAGAAATAACTGTAGGAATTGATTAATTGTAGAAGTTCTATTATTTCACAAATTTCACCTTGAGTGATTGTCTTATATTGGGGAAGTTGTTTTCAATGGTTTCTAAAGTTTCTGTTACTGGAATATTTGTGGGCATGTTAGATATATCGAGTGATAAAAGTATTCCATTTTCTCGTATTTTTATTATTATTATTATCGTTAATTCCCCATTAAGGAGAGCGTTAAAACACAATGAATATTCGCAATGACAATATGGTACATAAATTGGTACATTTCGAATTCATGGCACTTTTTTCTGTCTCTTTCTTTTCTCTTCCCAAAAACCTTTCATAAATTCAGTGTGTTTCTTCTTCCTCTCTTCTGTCCACTTCTTTCCTGATTTCTTCTCTTTTGGTGTTTCTTCGAATTTCTGTTTGTTGATTTTTTCTCTGTATTTTCCTCTGTTTGATATTTATTCTTCCATGGTTTCCTTTACCCAGTTAGTTTTCACCTTATTCGTCACCACTATGTTAAAAATCTTCTTGGTCAGCCTATTTTCATTCATCCTATGAATGTGCCCATAGAATTTTGCCCTTCTTTTTCTGATATTGTCTGTAATTGTCTCTGCCTGTTTGTACAATTCCTCTGTTGGCCTCTTTATCCAGATCCCCTGTCTCTGAACTGGCCCATAGATCTTTCTCAGAATTTTCCTCTCTTGCTTTTCCATTTCCTTGATTTTAGCTCTTCCTCTGATTACTGTTGTTTCTGAGGCATACAAGGCCTCAGGTAAGACTACTGTTTTGTAATGTCTTAATTTGGCATTGACGGAAATATTTCTTTTATTGTAATGGTTCCATGTAAGTCTGTATGCTTTTTGTAGTTTTGTAACCCTTTCTTCATTGGCTGTTGAATTCAGTCCTGTTTTCTGTATAATCTCTCCCAGGTATTTGAAATGTTCTACTTGTGTTATCTTTCGGTACTTTGGTATCAATGGGCTTCTGTCTGTAGATTTTGTGCCCACGTACTGGGTTTTTTCATATGATATTTGTAGTCCTGTTCTGGCTGCGATTTCATGCAATATCTCTAGGACTTCTCTGGCTTCTTTTCTGTCATTTGTAATGATGGCTATATCTCGGCAAAGGCCAGACATTTTATGTTGATGGTTCTATTTCTCTCTCTCCCATCTTTACCCCATTGACTCCTTTGTCCCACGTCCTCATTATTTTCTCTAAAACAGCGTTAAATAAAATGGGTGACAGGCCATCTCCCTGTCTCACTCCTTTCTTGATTTCGAAAGATTCTGAGATCTCGCCCATGAACTTCACTTTTGATTTTGTATTTGTTAATGTTTCCTGCATTAGTTTTCTGGTCTTATTGTCTACCTTCATTTCTTGTAGTGTACTAAAAAGTGTTTCTCTGTCTATGGAATCGTAAGCCTTCTTGAAATCAACAAATGTTACTGTGGTGTTTCTGGACTTTCTCGTTGTTAATAATGTTCTCAGACACCAGATCTGCTCACTGCATGATCTTCCCTTCCTGAACCCTCCTGGGTATTCTTCTATCTGTGGATCTAACTGAGGTTCTAGGCGATTTAACAGAGCTTTTGATAGAATTTTGTATGCCACCGGCAGTAACGAAATTCCTCTATAGTTATTAGCGTCTGTTTTGTCTCCTTTCTCGTGGAGGGGGTGTATTAGGGCTGACTCCCATTCGTCTGGTATCTTTTCTGTTTCCCAGATGTTTTAGATTATACTATCAATTTTGGGTGTAATGTTTTCATGGTCTAATTTCCAGATTTCTGCAATCAGTCCATCTTCACCTGGTGCTCTGTTATTTTTCAATGATTTTATTATTTTTACGATTTCTTCATATGTTGGGGGTTCGGAGTCCCGGTTAGGTTCTGGTTTTGTAAGCTGTAATCTCTGTTTTGGTTTATCACAGTTAAGTAACGTGTCAAAGTATCTGGATAATATGTCACAGTTTTTCTTCGGATTTGTCTCCAGTGTTCCATCTTGTCTTTTGAAGCATAAGCTTGGTGGCTGATATCCTGTCATATTTTCTCGGAATACTCCGTAAAAATTTCGTGTGTTGTTTCTGGTGAAGTCTTCTTCTATCTCCTTAAACCTGCTGTTTTCGTAACCTCTTTTTTCTTTTCGGATTATTTTTGAAGCGTTTTTCTGTATCCTGTTGAAGTCCTCCCATTTTTCTTGTGTTTCTTGGCTGTTAAATTTTTTCCAGGCTTGTATTCTGTCTTCTATGGCCCTGTCGCATGTCATGTTCCACCATCGGTGTTTCCTTTTTCTCGGTGGCTGCCCCAATATTATCAGTTCTTTTATTTTTTCTGACAGTTCTGTCCAGTTGTTGCTATTGATTTTCGTAATTTCTTCTATTATTTCTTTCTTGTTTATTTGTAGGTACTCTGGATCTGTTCTGAAAGGTCTGTTGGTTCTCTTGATTTGTCTATTGTGTATAAATTTTACTTTAATTTGGAGGTGATGATCAGATTCGAAAACTCCTTTCCTTGTTCTTACGTTCATTATTTCTCTGGTGTTTTTTGTGGATATTCCTACGTGAAATTCTTCTAGAGCATGGTTGGGGGATTTCCAAGTTACAAGTTTTCTGTGTGGTTTCTGGAATTGCGTTGACGTGATTTTCAGATCAAAATTTCTACAGAAGTTTATCAAGTTCTCTCCATTTTTGTTTGTTCTCATGTGGGCCGTGTGTTTCCCTGTCGTGTCTCGGAATTTTCTTTCCTTGCCTAACTGGGCATTGAAGTCTCCTAGTAACACGTTTATGTGATTCTTTGGTATTTTGCTGGTAGTTTCTTCCAGATCTTCCCAGAATTCCTCTATCATCTCTGGGTTCTTCTTGTTATAATTGTTTGTGGGGGCATGTCCATTGATTAATGTATAGGCTTTGTTTCCAGATCTTATCGTGAGTGACGACATTTTTTTCTGATTTTGAGGTGAAATCTATTACGGAGTCAAGTATCGATTTATGTACTGCAAAACCAGTCCCGAAGAGTTTGAGATTTCTTCCTGGGATGGTTATGGCTGGTTTCCTCCTTATATATTCTGTAATTTTCAGAATCAAAGTGGTTGTCATCTGCAAATCGTGTTTCCTGTATTGCCATAACTTTGATGTTGTATTTATCCATGGTGTTTGTTAATTGTTTCAGTTTACCTGGCCTCAGTAGTGCGTTGGTGTTGAGTGTTGCCATGTAAAATACTTTCTTCATCTTGATGGTTCTTGAGAGGCTCCGATTCTTCTCTTCATGACATGCCTGATCCCCTGGAATCCGATGATCAGGTCTATTACCCAGCCTTACTGACTGGGGCCCAGGGTAGTGGATTCTTTCCCGTTGTTCTGTCATGATTATTGGTTTGTGTTGAGGTATTGGTGGTGAAATCACGAAGGATCTCACATAATTTCGAATGGAGTTTTGAGTTCCAGAAGGTTAACTTACAGCCGAGCTCACAGAGCCAACAGACGCTGACCAGAGTACCGGTGGCTGTCACGCAGACGTGTCTGGATTTTGGGGCTTCGTATGTAACCCTATGCAGGGGCCCTCACAGGGTGCTACCATCCGGAGCCAGATGGACCCAGGATTTTTTTTTTTTTTTTTTTTTTTTTACGAGGTGTTACTCCTCCCCCTCCTCCTTCCTCATCACTTGCGAGATGAGGCCCCGGGCTTGGGACCGGCAGTGGCGGTATTTTTATATTCTTAATTTTATTAACAATATCGTAACAATTTTTGTAGTGTATTCTTTCTTGTATATGTAATACTGCTGAAGGAGAATGTTTAGCTTTTTACTGGCAGTATATGCTGGGCTATTAGCCATGTTAACAATTGGACGAATCGGCATTTGTTGTTTATGTATGTTGGGCTGGGTACGCAATGATGGTGTTGTTGGATTCATTATAATGGAATCTTTTTATCTTTTTCTGTGAATATGAAGTTACATCTTTTTAGTGCTTTCTTTACTTCTGCATTAAATCTGTTGGTTGGATCCCGGTCGATAATTCTGATATTATTTTTGTCTAAAAATTTTAGTACTTTTCTGTTGTAATCTTCTGACATAATCATCAACGTATTTCCTTTACCTGATTTTACACTAACAGCATTATTTTTTGAAGCTTATTATTTATCTGACGTATAATAACACTGTCCTTCCCTTTTATATTTGTTTCGTATTATTTTTGTAAATTTACAAGTAATGTGGTTTTGCTCATAAGGTGGCAACTGGGTCATATCAAGCGCTACTTTATTGTTTGCAATAATGTTGTATACCATCCTGTTTCCGTGGTGTGGTTGCGTGTTAAATTTTAGACCTTCGTTTAGTACGTTCATTTCTGTGGGAGTGAATCTAATGTTGGTCAGATTTTCAACCTTCTGGATGAATTTGAAGTTAATCTGCATGTGCTGTTTATTTTCATTGAGTGTATTTAAATCTTTTTCTTGTGTGAGCCTACGTTTCTTCTTTTTATGTCTTAGTCGAATGTTTGAACCCACATACCTTACAAATTTATCAGTTGCTGATAAGAAGGGATTTGTTTGTAAGGGTAATAGGACACTATAACAAGATCTAAATCAGATGCATGTAGTTTAACATTTAAATTGTTCTTACATTTAAATTTATCACGGATTTCACTGGTCACCCAGTTACGTTGGCACTGTTTTATTTATGTTGTGCCACACTAGATTTGTTTCTAATTTTGATCCTGGCATATTTCAGTGTGATATTGTCTCATATACACTGTCTGTTAAACTTGATGGCCGCCATGGCGTTCAGTATATTTACTTTTATCCGCTTACACTGTAGTACTTTACCCTGTGCCTGGCTGTGCAGTGATTCTATGCGATAGGGTCCGCAGCTACGATAAGTTTTTTTAAAGATTTCTTAATGCCTTCAGCTGCCATTTTCTTTCATGTACGATTGTACAATTTCGGCCTTAGGCCACTTTCAAGTATCTAAAACGTTGGATACATTAGTAACACTTTTGATTTTGATGTAGGAACAAGTAGATATACCGGGTGATCAAAAAATCAGTATTAATTTGAAAACTTAATAAACCACGGAATAATGTAGATAGAGAGGTAGAAATTGACACACATGCTTGGAATGACATGGGGTTTTATTAGAACCAAGAAAAAATTGCTAGACGCGTGAAAGATCTCTTGCGCGCGTCGTTTGGTGATGATCGTGTGCACGACCGCCACTTTCGTCATTCTTGGCCTTCCAGGTCCCCAGACCTCAGTCCGTGCGATTATTGGCTTTGGGTTACCTGAAGTCGCAAGTGTATCGTGATCGACCGACATCTCTAGGGATGCTGACAGACATTATTCCTCGACTACAGCTATTGTTGAGGAATGATGGTGGACATATTGAGCGTTTCCTGTCAAGAATATCATCTTTTGTCTTACTTCGTTATGCAAATTATTGCTATTCTGCTCAGATGAAGAGCCATCTGTCGGACATTTTGTGAACTTTTGTATTTTTTGGTTCTAATAAAACCCCATGTCATTCCAAGCATGAGTGTCAATTTGTACCTCTCTATCTACATTATTCCGTGATTTATTCAGTTTTCAAATTTATACTGACTTTTTGATCACCCAGTACTAGGAGCAGTATAACTTAATTGTACAATCGTAGATGAAATGAAGAGTGGCAGCTGAAGGCATCAAGAAACTTTCAAAATCTTCGTCGCAGCTGCGGACTCTGTCGCACTGAAAATTATAGGTATTTTAATGTTGTGTAATGACAAAAGACAGTATTCGGAGTTTTCCTCCCTACTTGTACTGTGAAACCTTGCTTCTTCCCAAATGTCCTGATTCTAAATCACCAGGAAGTACCCTACAGGTTCTGATGAGTGAAGTTACATCGAAATATGTTGAGTGTTATCTATATACATACAACCGTTTCTGGCCGTAAGCAAGAGCTTTGATAATAAATGAACTGTCGTAATGTGAAAGCCAAGCTGCACTGCAAAAGTAAGAAGTAAATCATACTGTGAAAGTTAGCAATCTGACTGCAAGAATTTTGAACAGTATAAACTGCCTGAATAATTAACTTGCGCATGAAACCTAGAGTAATTGCCTTTGCAAAATTTGATCACAAAACCTGTCTCTGAATAACATAAGTTGATCCTGACTGAATAAATAAGAAAATCATAATATTTTGTCCTTACCTCTATTCCGCGCAAATCTGGATAACGCTTTGTAGCACTGTTCTGTCTTGCACGCCGCTGTTCCAAAGTTTCAAATTACTGTATCTGCACAGAGACACTCGAGAGGTACAATGAGTTCTCTGTTAATTGAAAATAGAACAGTTTATCGAACATACTTGGTTGGATGATCCATTAGAAGTATTGTAAGAGAAATGTTGGTAAGAAAATGAAATATCCGCAAAAATGTCAACACTTTGTTTTTTTGTATATTGAGAAAAAGTGCTCAAAGCAGACTTTAAATTTAATGATCTTCTCAACATGCAAACAATACACTTTCCTGTCTCTCAAATCCAACAACTTTCATACAATAACCAAGTTAGTTCGATGGTGCAGCAATAGTGAAAAAAGAGTAATATTCTTCTGTTTACCTGACATTCCATTAGATTTCTTCCTTCACAAATCAGTTTCATAATCATGATGATTGAACAAAATGATAAATTGAGACAGTAAATTTGAATATTAATATTGCCATAGCTTCCTCACTCTAACACTGCTTAACATTCTCAGCCTAACTCTAACACAGCTGAATTTCGACTGCCTCAGTCTACCAAAGCTTAACACTGACTGCTTCCACTGCGCCCTCGCACACGTCAACGATGTTAGCTTAACTTCTGCGATACAGCTTACAACATCGCTGCTTTCTCACTATCGCTTCAGATACCAAAAATTGAGATACCAAAATTATACATGACACTTACCAATGTGACATAAATGGCCGCATCTTTTAATTACATTGAACTAGAAGTTTTAATTTTTTACACCGCCAAGCGATCATACACCTTAGTATGTGGCGTAAATTTTTATTTGATATGCCAACGGACAGACAACAAAGCGATCCTATAAGACAAGTATGGGCAAGCTATGGTGACCGCTGGGTCTTATTCAGTACTTACTTAAGCCCGTAGGCCATCTCATTATGTGACGCGACAGCAGCGCTCTTAGCAAATGAAATCAAAACTGTAGCGTCCGTGACGGTAATATTTGTGGGGTGAGGCGATATATGAATGGCATTCATTTCCCGATTCGGCGCCTCAACAAATAATGCCTCAAAACACATGTGTATAGAGTACACTCATTTTATGTTCACCCCATCTGCAGATGTTTGCATTACTTTAGGAGTCGTGAATACTGTTTCTTTAGTTATGTAATGCGACAGCTGTCATAGAAACTTCCGTTAGAAACTTCTGCTGCGCCTCGCTCTCTCTCCCAAGAGTTTCTTCCTCAGGCAGGACCCACACTAATATGGGCCACCGGTTGGCCAGCAGATTATGTTTCCGTTTTTACCGACTGTGGTACAAGACATTGAAAATGAAATTTTTGTTGGAGTGGCACCGTTCTCAGGGCCTCTGCTTACGTTCAGTATGAAATACAGAAGCAACAACTTCAACAGCCAAGACCGCTAATTATAATTTTATTTATGATGACCGGTTTCTGTAAGTCATCGGATCTATAAAGCGTATAGATCGAAAATTCAAGCATAAACAGGTCATATGTAATAGGAAGAGGGACGTATTTACACCACAGGAATATATACAACATAAAGTATACATTTCCAACACGGAAGTTGTGAACAAATCAATGAGAGAAGTTGTGAACAAATCAATGAGAATTTGCAGAAAATAAATGCTTGGTGTAGTGACTGGCGGTTACCTCTTAATATTAGTAAGTGTAGCCTACTGCGTATAACAAGGCGAAAATCCCCATTAATGTTCGAATACAAAATAAATGCCCAGTCTTGGGAAGCGGTAACATCCGTCAGGTATCTGGGTGTGTCTATTCGAAATGATCTCAAATGGAATGATCAGATTACACAAGTAACGGGCAAGGAGAACTCTAGATTTCGGTTTATTAGTAGAATCCTGAAGCGATACAGTCCTTCCACAAAGGAAATTGCTTACAATACGTTAGTCCGTCCTGTTTTAGAATATTGTTCGTCTGTATGGGACCCTTACCAGTTGGGTCTCATTCAAGAGATTGAGAAGGTCCAAAGAAGAGCAGCAAGATTCTTGACTGGTACATTTAGCCATCGCGAGAGCGTTAAAAATCTCATAGAAAGTTTGAAGTGGGATACACTTGCAGGTAGACGACGAGCTAAACGGAAGGGGTTGCTCACTAAATTCCGTAATCCGATCTTCGCCGTGGATGTAGAGCATATATTATTACCACCAAATTTCAAATCGCCCAGTGATCACCATTCATTAGAGCTCTTACTGAGGTGCTCAGACAGTCGTTTTTCCCTCGTGCGATCCGCGAGTGGAACAGAGGGGGTAAATATGACTTTGGTGCGAATTGTGTCCTCCGCCACATGCCGCTTGGTGGCTAGCGGAGTATATACATAGATGTAGAACAAATCTCCGTCATATACGCAATATATAGTGCCAAGTCGCAATACGTCATTCCAGATACATGAAGGAATTGAAGCATCGTCATGTCAATAATACAAGATTTATATAAAATATCATGCATGTTGCACCGACTGCACAAGCTCGTATTCACACAACAGATGAAACACGACTGATAATCACAAGTCCAAAGCAAAAATGTTACGAACTGCCAACAGGTGACACTGCAGTGGCAAACTTACAGAAATGCAGTCATAACGTATAAAGCATAAGGAAGAAGTTACATCCAAGGAGTAAATAAAGCAATGCAGTATACAGTATTCTGTACGTAATTATATAACCATGTAATTCAAACCCGAGTATATTGGAGTAACAAAATTATTTTTATAATTTCTTTTTATTTTTAAAAAAATTTTTGAATTGCAATTCTTATAGCAATGTAGAAGAAAATATTGTACATCAACTGTAGTGACCTACGTTTTTTTGGGTCAACAGTCTTCTGACTGGTTTTATGCGGCCCGCCACGTATTCCTCCTCTGTGCCAACCTCTTCATCTCAGAGTAGCACGTACAACCTATTTCCTCAATTATTTGCTGAATGTTTTCGAATCTCTGTCTTACTCTGCAGTTTTTGCCCTCTAGAGCTCCCCCTACTTCCATGGAAGTCACTGCCTGATGTCTTAACAGATACGCTATCATCCTGTCCCTCCACCTCGTCAGTGTTTTTCTGTACAATTCTGCGCAGAGCCTCCTCATTCCGTACCTAATCAGTCAACATGACTTTCAACATTCGTCTCAAGCAACACATTTAAAAAGCTTTGATTTTCTTCCGTTCCGGTTTTGCCACAGTCCACATTTCACTGCCATAGGATGCTGTGCTCCAAATGTACATTCTCAGAAATTTCTTCCTCAAATGAAGGCATATGTCTAACACTAGTAAATCTCTTGTCCAGGAATGCCCTTTTTCCCAGTGCTAGTGTGGTTTTTCTGTCCTCGTTGCTCCATCTGTCATTGGTTATTTTACTGCCCAGGTAGCAGAATTTCTTAAATTCATCTACTTTGTGACCATCAATCCTGATGTTAAGTTTCTCGTTGTTCTCGTTACTACTACTTATTACTTTCGACTTTCTTCGATTTTCCTCTTAATCCATACTCTGTAATCATTAGACTAATCATTCCACTCAACAAAAGAGCGGCACATGAGTTTGCGACTATCCCGCTTCCGTTTTTCTTGTGGTCCTCCACCTTAGAGAATCTGGTAGGAATCTTTTCTGTGCCATACTGCACCGCCTGTGACTGTGTACACAGCATTTGGGGATGTGACACCACCCAGCAAGCTCTACTACATTTGATAGGTGCCCTGACGTCATAGTTAGCCTGGTTTTCCGTTGAGCGAAATGTCGTCTTCCGTGAAGAACACAATCCTACGGACATCTGTTGACAGTCTGTACGATTATATCGTCAATTAGACTCAGGACGGGGAAATACCGGTTTGTCGCTTTAATTTTGAACACCAGTGCAGTATGAGACTAGAAAATAAGTGAAGAAGTGTATGTAGATAGTATGTATATAGTAATATATATATACAATGTCATAAAGAACAAACATAACACTGGACTCGCATTCGGGAGGACGACGGATCAATCCCGCGTCCGGCCATCCTGATTTAGGTTTTCCGTGATTTCCCTAAATCACTCCAGGCAAATGCCGGGATGGTTCCTCTGAAAGGGCACGGCCGACTTCCTTCCCCATCCTTCCCTAATCCGATGAGACCGATGACCTCCCTGTCTGGTCTCCTTCCCCAAAACAACCCAACCCAACCCAACAAACATAACTACCCTAATATACTGAAGCGCCAAAGAAACTGGTACACCTGCCGAATATCGTGTAGGGCCCCCGCCAGCACAACGTGCCATGGACTCGACTGATGTCTGAAGTAGTGCTGAAGGGAACTGACACCATGAATCTTGCTGGGCTGTCCATAAATCCGTAAGAATACGAGGGGGTGGAGATCTCTTCTGAACAGCACAATGCAAGGCGTCCCAGATATGGTTAATAATATTCATGTCTGGAGAGTTCTGTGAGCAGCGGAAGTGTTTAAACTCAAAAGAATGTTCCTGGAGCCACTCTGAGGCAATTCTGGACGTTTAGGGTGTCCCATTGTCCTGCTGTAATTGCCCAAGTTCTACGGAATGCACAATGGACATGAATGGATCCAGGTGATCAGACAGGATGCTTACGTACGCGTCACCTCTTAGAGTCGTATCTAGACGTATCAGGGGTCCCGTATCACTAGAACCTCACACCCCCCCACGCCTTTACAGAGCCTCCGCCGGCTTGAACAGTCCCCTGCTGACATGCAGCGTCCATAAATTCATGAGGTTGTCTCCATACTCGTACACGTCCATTTTTCTTTTATGTCTACAAGTAGCTTTTTTATTTAAGGGGGTTGTCCGGTCTCGAGGTCTCAAGAAACCTTTTTTTTTAATATATATTTTGACTTCTTGTAGTCTTGAGAATACGTGATCAAAAGGATTTTCTTGCTAATGTATTCTTTACAACTAAAAATCACGTTTCAATAGGACCACATGTACAACCACTGAAGCCTGTCTCGGCCCTTGGGAAGTTTACGACTCTGTTCGGGATCTCCGTCTGTGTAAAGCTATTGTAACATTCTGTGTCAAAGAAAATATCAATATAGGTCTTGTACTCGACCACGAAAATGAGATAAGAAAGCGGTTATGGCGACACAATGTCACATAAGTTCAACGAACGACAATCCCCAGTACGGTTATTGTTCTGGAAGATGGTGTAAATGGAAACGAGCTGAGATGAACTGGACACTGGATACTTTTGACCTTAAGCCACTACTGAGGAGTCAAGTTGTTGAAGCTATCGCTGATGTGTATGGACATTTTTTTTTTTTAGTCATCAGTCTTCTGACTTGTTTGATGCCGCCCGCAATGATTTCCTCTCCTGTACCTGCCCATTCATCTCAGAGTAGCACTTGCAACCTACGTCCTCCATTATTTGCTGGGAGTATTCCAATCTCTGTCTTCCTCTACAGTTTTTGCCCTCTACAGCTCCATCTAGTACCACGAAAGTCACTCCCTGATGTCTTAACAAATGTGCTATCGTCGTGTCCCTTCTCCTTGTCAGTGTTTTTCTCTCCGATTCTGCGAAGAAACTCTTCGTTCCTTACCTTATCAGTCAACCTCACTTTCAACATTCCTCTGTAGCACCACATCTCAAATTCATCGAATCTCTTCTGTTCGGTTTTCGCACAGTTCATGTTTCTCTACCATACAATGCTGTGCTCCAAACATTCATTCTCAGAAATTTCTTCCTCAAATTAAGGTCTATGTTTAATACCAGTAGACTTCTCTTGGCCAGGAATGCGCTTTTAGCCAGTGCCAGTCTGCTTTTGATGTCCTCCTTGCTCCGTCCGTCATTGGTAGTTTTGCTGCATAGATAGTAGAATTCCTTAACTTCATCAGCTTCGGTGATCATCAAACTTCATGTTAAGTTTCTCGCTGTTCTCATTTCTGCTACTGCTCATTACTTTCATCTATCTTCGATTTACTCTCATGAGATTTTTCATTCCATTCAGTAGATCATGTAATTCTTCTCCACTTTCACTCAGGATAGCAAGAATCATGTCACTGATATCGTTAGAGCTTGAATTTTAATCCCACTCCTGAGCCTTTCTTTTATTTCCATTATTGCTTCTTCCATGTACAGATTGAACAGTAGGGGCGAAAGGCTACATCCCTGTCTTACATCCTTTTTAATCCGATCACTTCGTTCTTGGTCGTCCATACTTATTATTACCTCTTGGTTCTTGTACATACTGTACATTACCCATCTCTCCCTATAGCCTAAAATCCCTATTTTTCTCAGAGTTTCGAACATCTTGCACCATTTTACATTGTCGAACGCTTTTTCCAGGTCGATAAATCCGATGAACGTGTCTTGATTTTTCTTTAGTCTTGCTCCCACTATCAAATGCAACGTCAGAATTGGCTCTCTGGTGCCTTTATCATTCCTGAAGCCAAACTGTTCATCATCTAACACATCCTCAGTTTTCTTTTCCATCCTAGTGTATATTATTCTTGTCAGAAGCTTGGATGCATCAGCTGTTAGGCTGATTGTGCGACAATTATCGCGCTTGTCAGCTCTTGCAGTCTTCGGAATTGTGTGGATGATATGGTATGTCGCCAGACTAATACATTCTACACACCAACGTGAATAGCCATTTTGTTGCCAGTTCTCCCAGTGATTTTAGAAATTCTGATAGAATGTTATCTACCCCTTCTACCTTATTTGATCTTAAATCCTCCAAAGCTCTTTTAAATTCTGGTTCTAATGCTAGATCCCCTATCTCTTCTAAATCGTTTCCTGTTTCTTCTTCTATCACATCAGACAAATCTTGCCCTCATAGAAGCCTTCAATGTACTCTTTCCACCTATCCGCTCTTTCGTCTAGCCGGCCGCGGTGGTCTCGCGGTTCTAGGCGCGCAGTCCGGAACCGTGCGACTGCTACGGTCGCAGGTTCGAATCCTGCCTCGGGCATGGATGTGTTTGATGCCCTTAGGTTAGTTAGGTTTAAGTAGTTCTAAGTTCTAGGGGACTGATGACCACAGCAGTTGAGTCCCATAGTGCTCAGAGCCATTTGAACCATTTTTTTTTTTCTTTCGTCTGCATTTAACAATGGAATTCCCGTTGCACTCTTACTGTTACCTCCTTTGAATTCACCGAAGATTTTTTTGACGACTATATGCCGAGTCAGTCCTTCCGACAATCGTTACTAACGACAATATGAAGGCGAGATGCCTCTGAGCCTATACGCAGAACGATAATGAAGCACTGAATTTATTAATCTGGACTTATGGTACGAAACACATATTTTCGAGTGTAAAAGTTGTTCAAATTGATAACAATCAGGCGTGCGTCATTTACAACGACGGATTTAAGGGTGTCCTGCATAATATGAAACTCGTGGGAGTGGTTATCTGCACCACGGCTTGCACTTTCGCCACGAAAAGGTGCGAGTAACGCCTCAAGCGTTCGAACCGGCGCTGGTTCCAGACCAGCATCGAGGTTGGAATTGCGCCTGAGAGCTCCGCGGTTTGCAAAATGAGATCTTCGAAGAAGAGGAATGTTTACTGTGTGACTCAGTAATAGTAGATATGTGGTAATCCGAAAAAAATTGGGAATTATATACCGTACATAAAAAAACGAAATCAAAACTTTAAATGAGGTTTCCTGAGACAGCGTTTTTTAAACTGGTTCCCGGGTTTAAAAACTACTACTCAGTAAAAGAGGATGCTGTTTCGGATTTAAGAAGGTAGACATTTTCCATAAGGCTTGTTATTTATTTACATTTAAAAGCAACAGAGTTTTTCAGTACCTATGTTTTCAAGTAGCCGCCATTTTGAAATGCACTTCAGGAAATTTGATTTCATGCCATAGAGAATTTAATTCTGATAATGTAAATTCGTTTAATTTTGACTGCAGGCCTCTATTTCACCCCCAATCGTGCGAACCGTTTAGTTGCGCAGTTTGCGCAGAAGTTATTTGACCGCCACTTTGTGCTGCATAGACTCATTAATCTACTGGCCAAAAACTATTTAAGTGGTGTTTAAGATATGTACTTTTGTTTGTTGGTAAATATTTATGTAAAAACATAATTTTCTGCTGAAAAAACGTTGAACATGCAAAAAATAAGGCTCCGAGACCGGAGAACTCAAATAAATTTAAACAATTATACAAGGGCTGTACACTAAAGAATGATCATAATTTTCTGCGGTCGTAATTTCTAGCTATAGAATTAAATTTTGTGGCATTCTATTAGCTTAATGTGCAACAAACACTCCGTACTTGTTTCGTTGAAGGCATTCCTGTTTCCCGCCTCTGAATGGTGTGCAATTTGATTAAAAATAACAAACTATATCGAACTGATGTTCCCTGGTCATAATAAATAAATATCATTGGAATTTATACTGTTACTTTTGGCCAAATTATAGCACCATTTTACTGTTCTCCTACGGACAATGTTGTCTAAATTTATGAAACTGAGACATGTTAACTATGGCCTACCGCAACAGTAGAGGTAATGCGTGACGAACAATATACGGCGTTGAAATTCTGCTGCAGCTTAACAAATCTTCGGCTGAGATCTGCGCAAGGTTACGGTAGGACTATGGAGTTCCCTACAGCACAGCTCGAAGATGGTTTAAATTGCTGTTAAGAAGGGAGACAATCGATTTCAACCGGCGTCCAATTACTGGTCTCGCGGAGGAAAACATCGACACCGCTGCTGTCATTGTGAGAGAGGATTGATGAATCACCTTACAAACACCGTATGAAATATTCAATTAACACATCACAAAATTTCGGGTCAGCTTTCAATATCGTACTCTTTGACATTTTAAATACGTAGTGTAACGACTGAATCCCCCTTTCGAATGAACTGCAGTGTCATAGCTAGCCTTTCTCGAACTGCTACTGCCTCTTTCAATTCCGCATCCAATATTTTTCCATTTTCCGATCCATCAATGACACAAGGAATCCGAAATATTCTGCAGTGATGCAGACGAATTTACTGGTGGTATCTTCAATGGTTTCTCATATGGGCATCGCCGACGGAGTAATTCCCTACTTCACCAGTGACGTCCTCATTTTGTTTCCATTTTCTTCATCAAGTACACTCAAGAGCCAAAGAAACTGCTACAGCTGCCTCATATCGTGTAGGGCCCCCGCGAGCACGCAAAAGTGCCGTAACGCGACTTGGCATGGACTCGACTACTATCTGAAGTAGTGCTGGAGGGAACTGACACTATGAACCCTGCTGGGCTGTCCGTAAATCAGTCACAATACGAAGGGGTGGAAAACTCTTGTGAACAACACATTGCAAGGCATCCCATTAATGTTCATGTTTGGGGAGTTTGGTTGTCAGCGGAAGTTTTTTAACTCAGAAGAGTGTTCCTGGGGCCACTCTGAAACAATTCTGGACTTGTTGGGTGTCGCATTGTCCTGCTGGAATTGCCCAAATCCGTCGGAATGCACAATGTACATGAATGGATACAGGTGATCAGACAGGATGCTTACGTAGGTGCCACCCATCAGAGTCGTACGTAGACTCCCACTGTACACCTCCCACACCATTACAGAGCCTCCACCAGCTTGAATGGTCTGCTACTGACATCTAGGGTGCATGGATTCATGAGGTTGTCTGCATACCCATACCCGTACATGTCCATCTGCTCGATACAGTTTGAAATGTGACTCGTCCGGCCCAGGCGAGGCATAAAGCTTTCTGTCATGCACTGATCGAGGATACACGAGTGGGCCTTCGGCTCCGAAAGCACATATCGATGATGTTTCGTTGAATGGTTTTGCACTCTGACACTTGTTAATGGTCCAGTATGGAAATCTGCAGCAATTTGCGGAAGGGCTACAGTTCTGTCACGCTGAACGATTCTCTTCACTCGTCGTTGGTCCCGTTCTTGCAAGATCTTTTTCCGGTCGCAGCGATGACGGGGATTTGATGTTTTACTGGATTCCTGATATTCACGATACTCTAATGACATGATCGTACGAGAAAATCCCCACTTCATTGCTACCTCGGAGATGCTGTGTCGCATCGCTCGAGCGCCGGTTATAGCACCACGTTCAAACTCACTTAAATCTTGATAACCTGTCATTGTAGCAACAGTAACCGATCTAACAACTGCTCTAGACAGCTGTTGTCTTATAGAAGCGTTGCCGACCGCAGCGCCGTATTCTGCCGGCTCACGTAACTCTGTATTTGAATACGCATGCCTTTAACAGTTTCTTTGGTGCTTCATTGTATGTGTACAGTATCATCGTGAATATGAACGCGGATGCAATATCCGGAGGTACGACAGTGTACGCCGAGTTGGCTATCAGGCCCTATCTGACGGCTCATCCTTTGCCTACTTCTTCCAGGACAGGTTTCGCTCCGTGTCAACGAAGGGACGAGACGGGCGTCTCACTCAATATCCTCCACTTCGCTATGCAAGTGCCGTAATCTCACTTCTGAACAAGGCATGGTCAGTTAGTGGTAGTACAAAACTTGTCGCGTTATCTCCGCGCTGTAAAAAGAGTCACGGAAATCGTACTAGTCAAATATCTTAAGTAAAGATAAGAAAGTTCACAATCTCATACAGAGCAAAACATTAAAGAATAGGCTTCACTAAGAGTGAGAGAACTGCTTTCATTATTTTCATCTTTCATGAAGACAGTACGGTGTTTGTGCCTCACAACAGGAGCTGGAACTCAAAGACGCGCCAGGGAAGCTGCACGCGATCGCCGGGGATGTGAGCGACGAAGCCAGCATCCTGGCTGCCTTCAAGTGGGTCAAGGACAACCTGGGTGGTGTCGATGTCCTTATCAACAACGCTGGTGTCTTCCCGCCGAATAGTGTTACAGGTATGATCAATGCTTTGCATTTTCTTCTGTCGTTCGTTTAAGCTGATCTGAAAATACCAAACGTTTAAAGCTAATGCTTTACTCAACATCTGTATATAACATTGTGCAAGCCACCTTAAGGTGCATGGCGGAGGATACCTTGAACCACTGCTACTAATTTGCTTTCCTGTTCCATTCACAAATGAACCCAGGGCTAGTCGTTTGCTTTCTTGCTCCATTCACAAATGGATTTCTCTTATCTTGTCTTCGAGGACCCTTCGCGAAATGTACACTGAGGTGACAGAAGTCATGTGACAGCGATAGGCATACAAACAGATGACGGCAGAACCGCGTACACAAGGTATAAAAGGGCAGTGCACTGGCCGAGCTATCATCTGTACTCATGTCATTCATGTGAAACGGTTTCCGACGTTATTATGGCAGCACGATGGGAATTAACAGGCTTTGAACGCGGAATGGTAGCTGCAGCTAGACTCACGGGGCATTCCGTTTCGGAGATCGTTAGGGAATTCAGTATTACGAAATCCACAGTGTCTGGAGTGAACCGAGTATATCACACTTAAGGCATTACCTCTGGGCACGGACAACAGTGGCGACGACCTCCAGAAGCGTTTACGTAGAGTTGTCAGTGCTAACAGACAAGCAACACTGAGTAAAATAACAACAGAAAGCAATTTGGGGCGTACGACGAACTAATGGTTTTGGTCAGTGCGGCGTAATTTAGCATTATGGGCTATAGCAGAAGACGACCGACGCGAGTGCCTTTGCTAACAGCAACGCCTGTCCTGGACTCTTGACCATATCGGTTGGTCCCTTGTAACCTCTCCACACAATTTAAAGAATAACAATGGAAAATGGAGCCAAGCGTAACCTCCCAACAAAATTGATAAATGAAAATTGACCATAAACCCACAACAATATTAATTAAATAATGAACCATGAACTGAATGTAACATCTGAACAGAAATAATTAAACCTGATAAATTTTATAAAGACAGCAGCGCTGACCTTCGGCCCTATAGTCTGAATAACAAAAGCAAAAATTCTTACCTCAATAAAAACTGCATCTATATCTGCTCTTATTTATCGACACAGCTTCGTGCATTGCTGGCGTATATTTAATTTTCATTCTTGGAGGAAATCCATAGGAAATATTCTTTAAATTGGAATGAATTTTTTTCTTTAAAAGAGTTACTTTATAAAAAAAATTATTATTGGGGCATTTTTTGAACAAATTAATTACAATTAACATACATTATCAGATTTGCGCAATGCTGCGTCTTTACCTTCTGCAACAATACACATCGTCCCGAATCGTGACCAGAGTCGCGAGAAGAGCACACCGCCGACGCATGCCGACTTCTGCTCGGTACAACTGTCCACTCGCTACTACTGTCGACTGACTACTACTACAGACAGAGTACAGCTGAACACTCGCGCGGTCAAGCGCAGACTAGCAACGATAAATAACTCTCTGGTCAGAGATTCTGTCATGCCTCGCCATCGCTGGTAATGAATACATACGTGTTTCATAACCCTCCACTGGGGGGGGGGGGGGGGGGGCAAAAATTTGGCAGCGATGGTGAGTCATTTGGACTTGCCATGAGCAACAAATTTTTGTTGACTTACTAACTTTACAATCACAGAATATAAGGACATATAGGTGTAGAACATGAAGTAAATATAGTGCACATGCACCGAGTACTGAACATATCAGGTAATGACAAAATATATATACAATGAGTACAAAACAAATTAACAAATGACATAAGTGCACATGCACTATAGTTCAGAACATATCAGCAAATCAAAAAATGTATAGATCATGAATACAAATCATGTTAGCAAAAATGATTTTCACTGTGTTACAAGAATTAGGATAGGAAAGGGAAGGATTGCATCATGCTTGTAGCACTTTAGGTTGCACGCAGCTGCACTGAAAGTCCATATCTTTCTACAGAAGCACAACACCAAGTGAGACAATCTGAAGTTCTTTTTCCAGAAGTATTAATCAGCGTAGCCAAGACACTGAAATGTCGTAGTAATATCCATGCTATCTTTTTGGTAGTACATTATGTACACCAAACAGTGGGACCATAATAGCATCTCCATCGCTCACGGTGGTGGACAGCATGTCGTGTCAACACCACGTTCTTGTAAGGTACACCAACGTAGAATTAGTGCAAAAACCAAATATAGTGCTCCATGATCATGAGGATATACAGGACAAACGGATATTGCAGTAATTCCAGGTAATTAGGTCAGAAGGTGAAGGACATTAAGTCACATACTAGTCTTCATTGAGAATTACACTAATAGTTGGTGGCACTCATTGCCCAGTTATTGAACATTTCTGTACCATGTATGTAGTATTACAGAATAATGTTCATGTGTTGTTTTACAGAGAACATTGGCACTCATTGCCTAATTACAAACCATCAGAAGTCATCATTAAAAACAAGAGCTAATAAATCACATAGTATTACAGAATAATGTTCATGAATGGTTTTACAGAGAACATTGGCACTCATTGCCTAATTATAAACCATCAGAAGTCATCATTGAAAACAGGAGGTAATGAATGACATAGTATTACAGAATAATGTTCATGAATTGTTTTACAGAGAACATTGGCACTCATTGCCTAATTACAAAGCATTATATATATATATATATATATATATATATATATATATATATATATATATATATATATATATATATTAAGCAATGCATTGCGTTGGGTAATTACTGAAGAATGAAAATATTTGCTTTTGAGTTGTTGCTGCAAAGGAAGATGTGTAACGTCATTCGTCGTGAGTCAGCTGTAGCAAGATTATGAAACAAGTAGAGTATATGTAATCACATTCATAAATGACATAGGTTTAATCACCAACTGCTTATAGCACATTAATTTCATGAATAATTTCTCCTGCAAAATACAAAAATGGATTATTAAACTGAAAGAAGAAACGCATTTTATGCTGAAAAGTAGTGAATTTCGAATTAACAGGTAGTGAAATGTGTATAAAAAAAATGTGTTCCCTAGCTGTTCTTTCCAAAACCTTCAGTCATCATACTATGCAATATAACACATACTATCAAAACGAACTGCAACAAATACTTAAATAACTACATAGCATCTCTTAACTAACAGCAAATATATAAACTTCATCATTATTTTCATCTGCAAAGAAAAACTTCATTATCCATATCACCATAACTCCATTAGTATCATCACCTGTAAAGAAAAACTTCATTATCCATAGTAGCATACTCTTCATCATTATTCATCACCATTCATTATCATCTGCAAAAGAGTCACTTCATTACTCATTACACAACTATTCCTTATTTCTAGCATATTTCATCACTAAAACTAAGATGTGTAGTGCTGTCTGACAGCCTTCATCAATCGCCTTGTATTCTGAAAGAAAAAATTAGTTAAGACTGCTATTCTACGATGTGTATAGTATATTTTTGTTAATGCTTGTTAATCCTGATCCATTTACTCTTCATCACGAAGTATTGTATCCTCTTTCGTTCATTCCGAAGGTGAAATTCCCATTTCTGTTTAATTTATTTCTTTTATACGTTATTTCTTTCTGAAAATGATGAACAAAGATTAATGTCTTGCATTTAATTCATATACCCATTAGATAAAAACTGGTTTATAGTAGCATAATTGAGCATACAGCATAGCACGACAGAAAACGTAATATGTCAAAAATATAGATAGTGTTCAAGGCAAAAATGTACCCAGTGTATCACAATGTAGCAGCAAAAAACGAAGTAAAGTAGTCACGATGTTGAGATATCATAAGGCAAAAATGTCAAAGTCAACTGGTGTTTGCTATATCTTCTATTTCATAGTGCATACAAACAAAACAGGAAAAACAATCGTACACACATAAAAATGGAAAATATGCACGGTCTGATGTGTAACGTCAAAAAAAAGCGACCTGCTAACCTTCCCTTGCGGGCACTTGCCAAGAAAAATACGACAATCACCAGTAAGTAGTCACATAAATATAATTGCATAAATGGTCATAAAATGTGTAGGTTCATCTGGAAAAATATGCACGGTCTGATGTGTAACGACAAGAAGAGCGACCTGCTAACCTTACCTTGCCGAGCACTTGCCAAGAAAAATCGAGAATCATCAGTAAGTAGTCACATAAATATAATTACATGAATGGTCATAAAAGTTAGCAAATGGCATTACAGCACGTTAAATCATAAAGTATCTTCATTCAATAAAAGGTTTGATATTCGATATGTGGTGGTTTCCTTTGGTTTTTCTGGTTCTCAAAGTTTCGACGTGTACTACATTGGGGTGAGGAATGCTGCGAATCCGATATGGACCTGCGTATAGAAGCTCAAATTTACTGCATTTACTCTTTCCTTTGTTGGATAAATAGTGTGTACGTACTAATATCTTCTGTCTAATGTGAAATTCACGGCGTGTACAAACCTGCTTTTGCTGTCTTCTCCGGCGCTCTGCGGCACGTTTGATGTTGTTCAACGCAATGTCAATTATTTCATGGTGTCGTAGTCGACGAGATGTAGGAAAGTTTACTAATTCTTTAATTTTGTTAGGTGGTTCAACATTTCTCAGTATAACAGACGGAGATAGCATAGTGGATTCATTTGGTATGGAATTAATTACATCTTGGAATGAGAGTATGTGTGTGTCCCAATCAATATGTTATTTATGGCAGTATATTCTACACAGTTTACCAATTTCTTTCATTAATCGTTCACAAGGGTTCGAAGAAGCATGGTGCCTGGATATATAGATCGGAGAAATGTTAATAGCTCGTAACATACGTGTCCATATAACAGATGGAAACTGTGGTCCATTGTCGGAAATTACTTTCAACACATGCCCTACATGAAATAGAAAATGTTTTACAAATGCTTTCGAAACAGTTTTAGCAGTAGCTTTGCGTAACGGAGTGAAGGTAACAAATTTTGAAGTGAGTTCAACAGCGACAATGATGTAGCAAAAACCTCTATTAGTTCTGGGAATCGGACCAAAAATGTCTACAGCGGACATATGTCTCAATTTAACAGGTACAATGGGATGTAATGGAGGAATATGTGAAATCGTATCTGATTTAGCTTTTTGGCAGATTTTACATGACGCTAAAACTAGTCGAATACGTTTCTCCATGTTCGTAAAATAACGGTTCTGTCTCAGTATAAGAAAACATTTTCTGGCTCCGTAATGTGCGTAACTTAAATGAGTATACCAGATTAATTTGTTAACAAGTTCGTCAGGAATGCATAATAACCAATTGTTGCTGTCAGGATGAGAGCGGCGAAACAGAACGTCATTGCGTACAGTCTAATGGTTTCTAATCGTAACATTATTCCTATCTTGCCAAAGGTGTTTGATCTCTTTCCATACGTTGTCTTTACTTTGCTCTTGTGCTATGTCTTGTAATCACGACGAAATGAAATTTTCAAATGCAACTTGTTGAATGCACATGACGCTGAAATTTGCTTTGCGGAAGCTGGTTGCGATGTCTTGCTGATTGTTGCTAAGAGAACGAGATAGTGCGTCTGCTACAACATTTTGTGTGCCGGGAATGTGAACAGTTGTAAAATTAAATTCCTGCAAATAAAGTTTCCATCTGCTTAATCTGCCGTGAGTAAATTTAGCCGAAAGTAAAAATTGTATCGCTCTGTGATCTGTGTAAACGGTGGTATGTCTTCCATAAATAAAATGCCGAAATCTGGTAAAAGCCCAAACAACACATAATGTTTCAAGTTCAGTAACAGAATAATTGCGTTCAGTAGGTGACAAAATGCGACTTGCAAATGCGATGTTTTTAATTACTGTAGAACCATCTTCTTCAATTTCCTGAAAAATATGTACGCCTAAAGCGGTGTTAGAACTGTCGGTGGCAATGGAAAAATTTCTGGTAAGATCTGGGTGCGATAAAAGTGGTGCATTCAACAAAGCATGTTTGAAATAACATTCTCGTGAACAAGATTCTGCGTGTCAAAAGTATTGCTTGCGTTACTGGAATATGCAACCTGTACTGTATCTAGTCAAATTCTATCTGACGTGTTACTATTTTCGGGAGGATCCCGTGGCACTTCCACTATTTGTACTGTTCTGTTATTTCTTCCTGACGTATTACGTTCTGGATGATACCTATTGTCTAGTTCATTCATGATTATTTGTTGTGGCGGATATTCTTGCTGCTGATAAGACCGACTGTTATTAAATATACGCTGAAAATTGTGCTCATTATTTTTACGTCTGTCGTGGTAGTCATTTCTATACGGCGCATTGCGATAGGAATTGAAATAGTGTGTTTTCTGTACGTAGTTATTTCCTTGTTGCTTTGCGTTACTATTTGTTGGAGCTGAGACTACACGTGCACGCGGCGCAACATTAGAGCTTGGTTGACCTTGTACATTACATTGTTGGTTAGGTATGCTAACCGGTTGGTTTTGTTGCTGTTGTGGTGAAAAACCTGTATTGTTACCAAAATGCGTTATCATTTCTGGAGCGTCTAATGAAAAATTGTCACTTTCGGTAAAACTTGTCTTATCAGGTTTTCTTTACACGTTTCTTAATCCTAGGTAGAGCAATAGTTACAGAGTTGTTTTGATAGATATAAAGGATAGTAGAAGAGAAGGCAGCAGTGCAGAAAACTAAAGATGAAACAGCACTACTACGGCTCGGGGCCCTGTGCACGCTACGGCACATACTCATTAAAGCGTAATGAATCCCCTGATGTCTATTACGCGCTGCAGATAAACTTTAGCTTTTGTGTTGCAGGCAATGTCAGTGGAAATTCGAAAGCAAATTGCTATATCCATGCTAATTCAAGTTTCTGCATTACAGGCAATGCTATTGAAAATACAAAAATAAATTGTCGAATACAGTTCAAAGCGTGTATCTGTGCTCTATCATTATCAAATACCTTAGATTTTATTACAGATACAAATTGCTTATAATCAACGTTCTTGTCACTGAATGTGTGAACAGGTTCACGATTACATAAGAATCTGTTTGTCTGTGTCTTTTCGGATTTTAAGTCGCGTAGCTTTTCGGATTTTAAGTCGTGTAGTCTCTGTAAATTGCTTAAGTTACACTGGCTGTACGAGTGTGAGAAATGTTCGGAATGGCGCGTATGCTGTGCCGTGTTATTAACTGAAATATTTTTTATCTCTGTTACCTCTTGCTGTAAACTTGACAATTTTCTACGTAATGTATTATTAGACGAATCTATCTCATTGATTGTTTGCTGTAGAATTTGGAATTCAGGTGTTTGGTTAAACGAAATCGGTGAAGTATCGTCCGATTTGCTGTCATTATTACTTTCGATAACATCTATACGACTGGCCAATTCATCACATTTTTCAGTCAGTATTTTTACCTGCTCATCGTTTTTAGTGTCAGAAGCATTAATTTGTTTTTGTATTTTACGTGTGGTTTCGTTCAATTTTTTAACGTCAGCTTGAATGACATCAGAATCCTGTGTTAGTTCTAATTGTTCGAGTCTGTCGGTCACTGTTTGAAAATCTACTGTGTATGTATCTGTTTTTGATTTAAGATCGGAAATTTCATCACGCAGTTCGGTGTTCAACTGTTCGATGGTATTAATTTTGTCCGATACTGTAGCAATATTGTTGTCTACGTATGTTTTTGCTTTCGCAAACAATTTACGTTTATCTTCCTGTCTTTGTGCGGTAATTGTTTCCATACTTGTCGTTTTACTTTATTTTGTTCCTGTATGACTTTACGGAAACGCGTTTCACTGTTTTGTAGGTTGTGATTAAAACGTTCGTCAATTTGACTGTTCTGTTGGTCGAATTTCGCGTCTATTTTTGTATCCAGTGTGCGCGAAAGTTCTGCTGTCATCAATTTAAATTCGTCCCGTAACTGTGTTGCTTTTCGAGAGCATTGTTTACCGACTGCACTAATTTCGCCTTCAAGTGCTTCTGTTGTAGTTGTTTGCATATCCCTTAATTCTTGAGCAACAGATCTAATTTCTTCACTACTTTTCCTAGCACAAGCCTCAATTTCCTCACGTAATTGTACTTTAGTATCATGACATTGTGCGACAACGGCTGAAATCTGTTCACTAAGTTGTTTGAAGTTTTCACTATTTTGTTTGTGATTGTTGTCTTGTTCTTTCTTCTGTTGTTGTAAAAATGCCATAACTTGATTCCAGCCAAAATTATCGGCTCTATTCTCCGTGCTGTGTGATGGCATACCTGCAATCGTCACGTTTTGTGTGACCATTTGGTCATTCTGCGATTCACCAAAAGGTTTGCCAATCGAATATGCACTGCCAGTCACTACACCAGAATCAAATAAATTTGTCGTACTCTGATTACACTGCTCATTTTAATTAGAAAAATCTGACCGTTCGTCACGTAAATTCTGCAAACCGGGTGTGTTAAGCTGGGCACCGCTCATTGGAACAGAACGCCCCTCGTCATCAATTGTCGTCAAATTAACAGAGGGCACAATTGAATTCGTTTGTTCATCATCAAGATAACAATCATTATTAGTAGTCGGTACGCACTGATTGTCCGTAAATGGAGGATTGTCATCATTACACTGCGTGTCGCAAGTACTATCGGTCAAGTTGTTTAAGTCGACTATTTCACTCATTATACTTCGCGATGTACTGTTGACAGTCTTTCGCGGCATTTTTACACAAATCACAATTATTCACAAATGGAACAAAGACAATGCAAAATCCAACAAACACTATTATAACTAAGAGCAACTATTGCCGATGATCTGTGGAAGAAAGATTGACAAATTAAAAAATGCGTTGCGCCAATGCTAATTATATTAAGTAAATAAGAGCAGATATACGACTACTTCTCAGAAGGTTCACAAAGAAATACGATCCTGGTCCGGATGTCGCCAAGTGTAACCTCCCCACACGAAAAATGTTAAATTAAAAATGGAAATGGTTCAAATGGCTCTGAGCACTATGGGACTTAACATCTATGGTCATCAGTCCCCTAGAACTTAGAACTACTTAAACCTAACTAACCTAAGGACATCACACAACACCCAGCCATCACGAGACAGAGAAAATCCCTGACCCCGCCGGGAATCGAACCCGGGAACCCGAAAAATGGAAATGGAGCCAAGCGTAACCTCCCAACAAAATTGATAAATGAAAATTGACCATAAACCCACAACAATATTAATTAAATAATGAACCATGAACTGAATGTAACATCTGAACAGAAATAATTAAATCTGATAAATTTTATAAAGACAGCAGCGCTGACCTTCGGCCCTATATTGTGAATAACAAATGCAAAAATTCTTACCTCAATAAAAACTGCATCTATATCTGCTCTTATTTATCGACACAGCTTCGTGCATTGCTGGCGTATATTTAATTTTGATTCTTGGAGGAAATCCATAGGAAATATTCTTTAAATTGGAATGAATGTTTTTCTTTAAAAGAGTTACTTTATTAAAAAAATTATTATTGGGGCATTTTTTGAACAAATTAATTACAATTAACATACATTATTAGATTTGCGAAATGCTGCGTCTTTACCTTCTACAACAATACACATCGTCCCGAATCGTGACCAGAGTCGCGAGAAGAGCACACCGCCGACGCATGCCGACTTCTGCTCGGTACAACTGTCCACTCGCTACTACTGTCGACTGACTACTACTACAGACAGAGTACAACTGAACACTCGCGCGGTCAAGCGCAGACTAGCAACGATAAATAACTCTCTGGTCAGAGATTCTGGCATGCCTCGCCATCGCTGGTAATGAATACATACGTGTATCACCCTAGAGAGCTGGAAAGCCGTGGTTTGGTCAGAGCTGATGGCGGGGTTCGGGTGTGGCACGGACACCACAAAGCCATGGACCCAAGTTGTCAACAAGCCACTGTGCAAGCTGGTGGTGGCTCCATAATGGTGACGGCTGTGTTTACATGGAATGAACTGGCTTCTCTGGTCCAACTGAAACGATCATTGACTCGAAATGGTTATGTTCGGTACTTGATTCCATTTGGAGCTGTTCATGGACTTCATTCTCCAAAACATGTCACGAGACCACAATTGTTTGCGACTGGTTTGAAGAACATTCTGTACATACGAACGAATGATTTGGCAACCCACATCACACGACGTGAATTCCATCAAAAATTTATGTAACATAATCGAGAGATCACTTCGTACACAAAATTCTGCACTGGCAACAATTGCGCAATTATGGAAGGCTATAGAGACGGCATGGCTCAATATTTCTGCAGGGGACTTCGAAGGATTTGTTGAGTCCATGCCCCATCGAGTTGCTGCACTGCGCCGGAAAAAAGGATGTATCCCATGATCTCTGGGTACGTTTTTGGCCGTAGTATCGTTGTGCAGTGTATGGTAAATGCTAGTTATGTCCACTTTCCCAGTAGTGCCGGGTCAGGTTAAGGCCCAAGCGATACAACCGACCACTTTGGGCTCCAAGCTGGCAGGGGTGCCATAGGTGCCCAAGTGCAAAATTAGTATACAAGGTTTTTCAAAATTAGCAGTGAAAGCTTACGCGGTTCAAAGCATACGATAATACACACATAAAAATGTTTTGCATCACCTCGGTTTCGAGAGTTCCAGAACCTGTTCAGAAAATTGGATTAGAGACAACATAAACATCATTTTCACCTTTTTATTGCTCATGAAAACCACACATCGCATGTTGCACCAGCATACCGCGAGACCTTCAGAGGTGGTGGTCCAGATTGCTGCACACACCGGTACCTCTAATACGTCCCCTAGCATTGATGCTTGCCTGCATTCGTCGTGGCACACATCCACAACTTCATCAAGGCACTGTTGGTCCAGATTGTCCCACTCCTCAACGGCCATTCCACATAGATTCCAAAGAGTGGTTGGTAGGTCACGTTGTCCATAAACAGCCCTTTATAATCTATCCCAGGCATGTTCGATAGGATTCATGTCTGCATGTCTGGAGAACATGCTGGCCACTCTAGTCAAGCGATGTCGTTATCCTGAAGGAAGTCATTCACAATATGTGCACGATGGGGGCGCGAATTGTCGTCCATGAAGACGAATGCCTCGCCAAAATGCTGCCGATATGGTCGCATTATCGATCGTAGGATAGCATTCACGTATCGTACAGCCGTTACGGCGCCTTCGTGACCACCAGCGGCGTACGTCGGCCCCACATAATGCCACCCCAAAACAGCAGGGAACCTCCAGCTTGCTGCACTCGCTGGACACTGTGTCTAAGGCGTTCAGCCAGACCGAGTTGCCTCCAGACATGTCTCCGACGACTGTCTGGTCGAAGGCATATGCGACACTCATCGGCGAAGAGAACGTGATGCCAATCCTGAGCGGTCCAAAAAATGTTCAAATGTGTGTGAAATCTTACGGGGCTTAACTGCTAAGGTCATCAGTCCCTAAGCTTACACACTGCTTAACCTAAATTATCCTAAGGACAAACACACACACCCATGCCCGAGGGAGGACTCGAACCTCTGCCTAGACCAGTCGCACAGTCCATGACTGCAGCGCCTTAGACCGCTCGGCTAATCCCGCGCGGCTGAGCGGTCCATTCGGAATGTTGTTGGGCCCATCTGTACCGCGCTGCATGGTGTCGTCATCGCAAAGATGGACCTCGCCATGGACATCGGGAGTGAAGTTGCGCTTCATGCAGCTTATTGCACACAGTATGAGTCGTAACACGACGTCCTTTGACTGCACGAAAAGCATTATTCAACAAGGTGGCGTTGCTGTCAGGGTTCCTCCGCGCCATAATCCGTAGGTAGCGGTCATCCACTGCAGTAGTAGCCCTTGGGCGGCCTGGGCGAGGCATGTCATCGACAGTTCCTGTCTCTCTGTATCTCCTCCACGTCCGAACAACATTGCATTGGTTCACTCCAAGACGACTGGACACTTCCCTTGCTGAGAGCCCTTCCTGGCACAAAGCAACAATACGGACGCGATCAAACCGCGTTATTGACCGTCTTGGCATTGTTGAACTGCATACAACACAGGCTGGCACCTCCTTCCTGCTGGAATGACTGGAATTGATCCTCTGTCGGACCCTCTCCGTCTAATAGGTGCTGCTCATGCGTGGTTGTTTACATCTTTGGGCGAGTTTAGTGTCATCTCTGAACAGTCAAAGGGACTGTGTCTGTGATACGATATCCACAGTCAACGTCTACATTCAGGAGTTCTGGTAACCGGGGTGATGCAAAACTTTTTTTGATGTGTGTAGGAGCAAAAACGTTCCCGTGAACACGTGTCTTCAAACGAGCTACCACGAATTCCGTATCAAATATTGGCCTATTTAGTACAAATGCATTTGAAATGTAAGCTTTTCCATTATCTTCCCTATCTAACAGAATTTCACCACACAGGAGACTTCAAGTGAAACTTTTTGACGTTCAAAGGCCTGTAACGTCCTGCACTTATCCCAAGAAGGAAAACCTGCTTTGGTGAAAAGGGCAACGAGCTCCTGCGAATTTCCATTAGTATTGCCATCACTCAGCAATATAAGTATTGAGTATTTCTCGGTTCCTGTGTCTCAGTCGAGATGTGTGACAACACGAATCCTATGCGCACACGAACGCCCACGTCCCTGAGGAATTGGTTGAAGCAGTCTGCAATACGTTCGCTGTTAATTATTAATCTTGTTTGTTATCGCTGTTACCTATTCAGGAGTTTGAGAACCGACGCCTAAGTTTACAATCTGAATTTGTCAAAGCTGGTTTCACGTATCCAACTGTTCACTTCTTTCTGTACCATTGCTTTATCCTGGCATATGTTGTTATTTTGACAAGTGAAAAATGCAGACAATACGATTCTTACATCGACTCTAGCACTGTGTATTAAAATAAGGAAAGAAGACGTTGGTCCAGGCCGAATGACTGGTTACGCTCGTAACCTTACGATTGATGGTGTGTTAAAGTTCTGTGAATGGTCAGAAACATTTAACGACTTATTGGAATTTATTTGCTCTCGTTTTCCGTAAAACGGCGCAGTTATACGAAAAATCCATCCCTATCCTCCGATACGCCTTAGAATATACCTATGTATAAGGATCGGAAATTACTGATTTGTCGATTTTCGTTGTGTATACAGTATCTGGTTTTCGGCTACTTGATAGGGGTATTAGATGCTTATCAGTTTATTTAACATTTTGAAAATTGTATTTGATGTTGCATTTAAATCTGCTCACACATCATTAACTTATCGGCTCACTGCGGTTAATGGTCGAATAAAATTACAGGTGCCTTACGACAAACTCTTGTTGAAAGGGGCCCTTTTCACGTATCTGATGTGAACTTTCCCGGTGGTCAGAGAAGTAAAAGATTCACTGTGACAAATTAACGACGAAGAAATATTGGATTTTTTGTTTTTCTTTCAAACTTATCATCTACCTAAAGTTAAGTCGGGATTTTAAGACCGGAAAAGTAACTCGGGATATCAAAGCCAACGCGGAAAAATCCCGAACTATATAAATGCATACCACCCATGGTAAGCATTACTTTTGCGTTTGCGTCATAGCAAAGTGCTTGATAAAGAAAATCACAGGCTCATTCAGGCTGAGACTGAAATTCGTGTTTGGTATTAAAATGTTACTTTGCGTCATACAGTTCCTGGGGACACAGGGGTTGGCGTTTCGAGAATAAGCAGGTATTCTCTTTAAATAAAATAACAGAAATTTCTTGGAAATAATAGAACACATCACTACATTTGATGTTGTTTTGAAAGTGAATTTATGAAGTGTAGCTTTTCAAAAACAAAAAATATTCACTACCTCCGTAAAGTAGAATAAAGTGCATTCATCACTTTCTTATCAGCATCTATTCAAGAGTACGTTTTAAATGAATCTTAAAAAAAGCAACATACCATTGAACTATTTTAGACTGTACACTTGACATGAGTGGCACAGAGGAAATGTCAATAATCATTCGTTTTGTTTAGATAGAGCCTGCTGAAGAAATAGTTTTCAAGGAACATTTCCTTGGCTATATTCCAGTTACAGGCACTAATGATGAATGTCATGTTAATTGAGTTGGTAAGACGGTAGATTCCTTTAGAAGTTGTCAAGGATATGATAACTGTACGAATATGAAGCGGAAGAACGAAGGAGTTCAAAAAAGAATTGTACACCTTAATAGTAGATCACTATTTGTTCTATTTGTGGTTAATTTCTTTCGCCTAGTAATGAATGATGCAGTTCTATCATGCATGTCACTCTTAAATTTTTGAGTGCAGTTCAAGAAGTTTTCAGTTTGCTTTCTGCATCAATTGGGAAATTTGAAGGAGCGTGTATCTAGTAGCAAGGGGATAGGACAGGTTCTGGCGTAATGGGGGCATTGTTGTTCTTAAGTAAACAAACCGCTCGGTTGCACTAGCCGGATTTAATGATTCTTATGTAAACATACTGCTCACTTGGGCACATGTTTTGTTCATTTACGCCATAATTAAAGGGCAATAACTGTAGTGTTGATTACCATAATTTATGGGCAAGATGGTGGCCTTGGCTTCAGTTTTACTCAGGTATTCAGGAGTTCAATGCTTTTAGCGTAAAGAGATAACTGTCATTTTTAATTATGGCAATTTGTATCGTATACAAACGCCTAAAACAGTATTTAATGAGTGGGACGATAATGAGATAAGCGACCCTTAGTTCAGAAGACCAAAGAGAAGTTAGATATAGATGTCCAACTGTTCTAACCAAGGCAAGAATTCGAGCAAACAACTAGCATTGCTCACATGAAAAACAACTGCGGAGTACCTCACACAAATAAAACCTGAAAAAACACGTTATCATGATTTCATACGGGATACTCTACCTGTGCTGCTAGAACATGTGCCTTTACAAGTACGACACAACATGTGGTTCATGCACGATGGAGCTCCTGCACATTTCAGTCGAAGTGTTCGTACGCTTCTCAGCAACAGATTCGGTGACCGATGGATTGGTAGAGGCGGACCAATTCCATGGCCTCCACGCTCTCCTGACCTCAACTCTCTTGACTTTCATTTATGGGGGCATTTGAAAGCTCTTGTCTACGCAACCCCGGTACCAAATGCAGAGATTCTTCGTACTCGTATTGTGGATGGCTCTGATACAATACGCCATTCTCCAGGGCTGGATCAGCGCATCAGGGATTCCACGCGACGGAGGGTGGATGCATGTATCCTCGCTAACGGAGGACATTTTGAACATTTCCTGTAACAAAGTATTTGAAGTCACGCTGGTACGTTCTGTTGCTATGTGTTTCCATTCCATGATTAATGTGATTTTAAGAGAAGTAATAAAATGAGCTCTAACATGGAAAGTAAGCGTTTCCGGACACATGTTCACATAACATATTTTCTTTCTTTGTGTGTGAGGAATGTTTCCTGAAAGTTTGGCCGTATCTTTTTGTAACACCCTGTATATAATTACAAATTAACATTTAGGTTTTTAATATATTGAACTGCACTTCGAGTCGCATCCAGGAAGTCCATTGTTTGACCTGAGTAGGCCCTCAGAGGGCACTCTGCAATGATGTGCCGGATCGTTTGCTTCTCAGCGCCGCAGTCGCACTTTGGGGATGGTGCTCTTCCCCATTTGTGTAGAGAGTCCGCACATCGACCGTGGCCCGTCCTGATCCTGTTGAGGATGGTCCAGGTTTTACGTGGTAAGCCAAAGCCTGCAGTTCTGTTCGACGGTTTCAGTAAGGTGTTTACCTGTGGTGGTGCTGATTCTTCCAATTCCACTTTCCAGCGTTCTTCAAGACAGAAACCGTTTTCCTCCAGATCTTTGGCCCTTATAAGAGGTGGATGTCTAGAGCGCAATCTATTTCTGTCAATGCCATTGCTCAAAGCGTGAATCGGAAGTTGCGAGTTGTCTTGTTAACAACAGCAAACACCTACATATTTAATAAACTGAAAATAGGTGACTTAGTGAAATCAGGAACATAGCCACCGTCCAGGATGACAAAAAATCAGTTTCCATCTTGCAATGTAGTTCAGTGTGCATCACAGATATACTCCCCTCCCCCTCTCGCTCCTCCTGTTGGCACACTCTTTCGCTAGTGAGTTCATAAGGTAGTTACTTCTTGTGATGTAGTTGGGTAGACAGAGTGGAGAATCACTTCCTCGCTCTTCAATTTGCATCCATAGGAAGGAGGGAATTGCATGACCACAATCCGGTGACTGACCTGCCTACCCTCACGCGCATACATCCTTCCTCCAACCTGTTACATCCCCAGAACACAATTTATCCCTTAATGAGGCTCTACTGTACTTGTAAGTGGTACACACTTGTTCTTAATCCACTTTATTTAACAGTAAATAGTATTTTTATATCACTGAAACACTATTTTTAATAATTTGCGATTTATCAACCTATTGCAAAGCGGAAACTGTTAGTCTTACAGGAAAAATAAATAAGGCCCTTTTTGTAGGAAATTCAACGTAATTTCATCTACATCAACAGAGATATTCCACAAGCCACCGTATGGTGCCTGGCGGAGGGTAGCCTCTATCACTACTAGTCATTTCCTTTCCTGTTCTACTCGCAAATAGAGCGAGGGGAAAATGACTGTCTTTATGATTGCGTATGAGTCCTCAAGAAGAATATAATAATTCCAATCCCAAAGACAACAGGTGTTGACAGATGTGAAAACCACCGGACTATCAGTTTAATAAGCCACGGCTGCAAAATACTAAAACACCACAAATGGAAAAACTGGTAGAAGCCGACCTCGGGGAAGATCAGTTTAGATTCAGTAGAAATGTTGGAACACGTGAGGCAATACTGACCCTATGACTTATCTTAGAAAACAGATTAAGGAAAGGCAAACCTACGTTTCTAATATTTGTAGACTTAGAGAAAGCTTTTGGCAATGTTGACTGGAATACTCTCTCTCAAATTCTGAAGGTGGCAGGGGTAAAATACAAGGAGCGAAAGACTATTTACAATTTGTACAGAAACCAGTTGGCAGTTATAAGAGTCGAGGGGCATGAAAGGGAAGCAGTGATTGGGAAGGGAGTGACACAAGTTTGCAGCCTATCCCCGATGTTATTCAATGTGTATATTGAGCGAGAAGTGAAGGAAACAAAAGAAAAATGCGGAGTAGGTATTAACATCCATGCAGAAGAAATAAAGTCTCTGAGGTTCGCCGATGACATTGTAATTCTGTCAGAGACAGCAAAGGACCTGGAAGAGCAGTTGAACGGAATGGACAGTGTCTTCAAAGGAGGATATAAGATGAACATCAACAAAAGCAAAACGAGCATAATGGAATGTAGTCGATTTAAATCAGGTGATACTGTTGGAATTAGATCAGGAAATGAGACGCTTAAAATAGTAAATGAGTTTTGCTATTTGGGGAGCAAAATAACTGATGATGGTCGAAGTAGAGAGGATATAAAATGTAGACTGGCAATGGCAAGGAAAGCGTTTCTGAAGAAGAGAAATTTGTTAACATCGAGTATATATTTAAGTGTCAGGAAGTCGTTTCTGAAAGTATTTGTATGGAGTGTAGCCATGTATGGAAGTGAAACGTGGACGATAAATAGTTTAGACAAGAAGAGAACAGAAGCTTTCGAAATGTGGTGCTACAGAAGAATGCTGAAGATTAGATGGGTAGATCACATAACTAATGAGGAGGTATTGAATAGAATTGGAGAGAACAGAAATTTGTGGCACAACTTGACTAGAGGAAGGGATCGGTTGGTAGGTCATATTCTGAGGCATCAAGGGATCACCAATTTAGTATTGGATGGCAGCGTGGAGGGTAAAAATCGTAGAGGGAGACCAAGAGATGAATACACTAAACAGATTCAGAAGGATGGAGGTTGCAGTAGGTGCTGGGAGATGAAGAAACTTGCACACGATAGAGTAGCATAGAGAGCCGCGTCAAACCAGTCTCTGGACTGCAGACCACCACAACAACAACAACAACATCAACAATGAGTCCTAATTTCTGGTATCTTATCTTCGTGGTCCTTACGCGTAAAGTATGCTGGCGGCAGTAGAATCGTTCGGCAGTCAGCTTAAAATGCCGGTCCTCTGTCCGCCCACGTTACCTAAGAGGTCAGCGCGGCGGAGTACCACGCCAAGGGGCCCGGGTTCGATTCCCTGCTGGGGCAGGAGATTTTCTCCGCTCAGGGAGAATGGGGGACTCTCGGCCCACGATGCCGTACGCTCATTTCGGTTCTGCCGGTCTTCTAAATTTTCTGAAGAGTGTTTCTCAAAAACAACGTTGCCTTAGCGCCAAGGATGCGCATTTGAGTTCCCGAAGCATCTTCGTAACTCTTACGTGTTGTTCAAACCTGCTGGAAACAAATCTAGCATCCCGTCTCTGAATTGCTTCGATATCTTCCTTCAATCCGTCCTGGTACGAATCCCAAACACGAGAGCAGTGCTCAAGAATAGGTCGCACCAGCGCCCTGTACTCGGTCTCCTTAAACATGAACACTTTTCTTAAAATTCTCCCAACAAACCGAAATCGAACATTCGCCTTCCCTACCACAGTTCCCACATGTTCGTTCCACACCATACCGCTTTGCAACGTTACGCCCACATATTTGAACGTCTTCACTGCGTCAAGCAGGACGCTAGTAACACTGTATCCGAATATATATCAGGTTTGTTCTTCCTACTCATTCTCATTAACTTACACTTTTCCACATTTAGAGCCAGCTGCCATTCATCACACCAAATGGAAATTTTTTCTAAGTCGTCTTGTAGTTTCGTTCAGTCACTCAACTGCGACACCTTACCGTACACCATGGGATCATCAGCAAACAACCGCAGGTTGCTACCCACGCTGTCCGCCAAATCAATTATGTATATAGGGAACAACATCGGCCCTGTCACATTTCCCTAGGGCGCCCCTGAGGATACCCTTCTCTCTGATGAACACTCGCCCTCAAGGACAGTATACTGGGTTCTACTGTTTAAGAAGTCTTTAGGCCCCTCATATACCTGTGGACTTACTTCAAATGTTAGTAGCTTCGTTGACAGTCTGTAATGGGGCGCAGTGTCAAATGCTTTCTGGAAATCCAGAAATATGGAATCTGTCTGTTCCCTTTCATACGTAATTCTCAGTATATCATGTGAAAAAAGGGTAAGCTGAGTTTCGCACAAGCCACGCTTTCTAAAACCATGGTGATTTGTGGACATAAGCTTCTCAGTCTCAAGAAACTTTATAATACTCCAACTGAGAATATGTTCAAGAATTCTGCAACAAACAGAAGTTAAGGACATTGGTCTGTAACTTCGCGGGTCGGTTCTTTTATCCTTCTTATACACTGGAGTCATCTGCGCTTTTTTCGAGTCGCTTCGGACTTTGTACTGGACGAGACATTCATGATAAATGCAAGCTGAGTAAGGGGATTGTTATATCCTAGCCAGTAATGCCAACCGAGCCCGCTGCCAAAAGGTTGGCAGCATCAAAGTCCGGACGCCGTCCGCATAAGCAGCGCCAGCGATAGAGGAAATCGCCGCAAGTCTGCGCGCGCCACCGCTGGCTTCTGGCTTCTTAAGCGCTGGAGTCGCGAGCGCTAGGACAGTTCTGTATTCGCCGCTCAGTTGTATACTCGCCACCGAATTGTGTACTTGCTAGTCAGTTGTGTGTTCATCGCAGCAGAGTAGTTGTTTGTCGTCAGCCGACGCTGACCTAGCCGCTCCGACTCGAACTAGACAGATTTCTGTAGACACCGAGTTCACTACTGTGTTTCTGTATCTTCGTTAATAAAGATAAGTACCGACTTTTATTTAATCAGAGTGTTTGGGTTTTCATCTTTCTGTTCACTGTTCCAGCGGATCGGTCGGCTCGCTATTAAAAGTGTGGCGGTGACTTCGTAAGCCGTTCTACAGCGAATTGCTTGTCGCTACGAACGCCGCCACAAAAGGGATAATGCTGTAAAGTAATCTTTGTAAAATGGAACTGGTATTCCATCCGGACCTGGTGATTTATTCTTTCAAATATAAGTTGTTTTTCTACGTCATCGATGTTTATTACAATGTCGTCAATACGGGCGTCTGTTCGATGGTCAAATGACGCTATGTTTGTACGATTCTCCTGTGTGAAAGATTTCTTGAAAGTGGAGTTTCAAACTTCGCCTTTCGTTTTGCTATCTTCAACTGCCACACCACTCTGGTCAACAAGGGACTGAATAGAAGCCTTAGACCTGCTTAGCAGTTTTATGTAAGACCGGAATTTCCGCTGGCTCTCTTCCAGATCCGTGGCAAAGGAGTGAAGGAGGCAGTTGTTGTATGCTTCGCACACAGATCTTTTCACAGACGCACAACTCTCTACTAGCCTTCGCTTGTTGTCATTTGTGCGTCTCCTTTTGAATCGTGAGTACAACAGCCTCTGCTTCCTCAGCAACTTCCGAATTTCGTTATTCAGTCATGGTAGGTCTTTTCCATCCTTTATCCAGTCACTAGGCACATAACTGTCCAGACCTAGATTTACGATTTGCTTAAACTTTGCCCATTATTCCTCTACATCCGTCTTACTGGAACTAAGTGATGCCACTTCACCCTCTAAGTGAGATGCTAGTAACTGCTTATCTGCTATGTCTAGCAGATACACTCTCCTAGCCTTCTAGACTGATTTATGACCTTTCGTAATCATAGTTGCTATAGTGATGTCATGATCTCTGATCCCCGTTTTTATACTGACATTGTCGATAAGGTTTAACTTTGTACTGGGAAACATGTGCGCTAGAAGCAGCGGATTTCGAGTTACACAAGAAAAACGTAAAAAAATGGACCTTCAAACGCACCCCCCATCCGTCCCCCCACTCACTTTCCACTGGTGTTATTTCAGTGTCACGTGAAACTATATAGTCCCAGAGGCCTTTTCAAATGTCAAACGTGTACAAAGTATGTTTGCAGACTGAAGCGATGAATGAAAATTTGTACCAATGCCAAGATTCAAACCGGGATCACCTGCTCACTAGACGCATGCGCTAATCACTGTGCCATCGTGCTAGGGAGGTGTAACGGTTAACGTATCTCCTTAATGAGGAGGAGATACGGGTTCTAATCCCAGCCTTGGTACAAATTTTCATTCGTCGCTTCAGTCTGCATATACGAGTACATATTAAAGATGTTTAGTACGTTGTTTATGACTCTCCCTCCTACTGCTGTACAAAAATTTGCGACTACACGATTTTTTTTCCGCCTATTCGTCCACTTTTGGGTTACAAGTCAGCAGATTCTCGGCAGTAAGTGAACAACGTCGTTCACGGTGGCGGGCAGAACACGAGGGGTTATGTTCGTCCACTAAACCACGAAGACCCAGCTAAGCGAATTCTCCGCGCTGAGTAATACGATTGGCTGGCTAGAGAAATGCCTTGCAGTTCCCAACAAAAGATAAAACTACTCTAGCAGACGAAAACACTGAGTATAGGTTCTCTAAAATGGACAAGTGCTTATCGACTCTCAAATGAATACATGACATGAACGTCGCCCACGTGAGGCGATTTCAACTGCACTGAAGAAAAGCATACTCCACTTGTCTGTGAGCTGTTGTGTAGCAAGCTATACTGCCATGTGACATGGGACCTCCTCGCATTACAGCTATCTAAACATGGGAATCTTTGTCATACCTCATAGTGCCTGTATTGTGACCACTAATACACTATTTTATAAAAACCAGTCGGGGCTGGTGGTCGAGATGTAAAGCGTGTGCATTGAAACTAAAAGGTCGTGTGATTGAATCCGAGTCAGACCACAGGTTTTTGCAGGCTGTCTTTATCCTACACTTCTCAATTATGTGAAGATTCTTGGTTCGGACTCCTTGTTAAACTGTAGGTCCTCTCTCTCCTGTTGGGTAACTGGGGTAGGTTGGGCGTATGCAAGTCGCTGAAGTAGCATCCAATTGAGAGACTTACACCAGGTCATTACGTTACACGAAATAATAATAATTATTATTGTGGTGTCCTCGTAAGTAGCACAGGTTCAGTAACAAATACAAAAACAGAAATTAGCATCTTAAAGCATCAGAAATTAGCATCCCAACCGATTAGATTGTTTTTTATAGGATACTGACGATGTAGATTATAAATATTTGAAATGAGAGGCTGTGCACGAATAACTGTAGTGTGCTTGACAACATCTTCACTGCCTTGCTTAGCTTCCTGCATCCAGTGATTGCACATAGAGACTGCTTGGTACCGTAAAGTGATCGCATTGCTACACCAAACTCATCAACGTGACTCGATACCACAGACATCAGCGATGTCCCACTGCTTGAAGACCACGCCTCCCACAATAAGTCTGCAGCACAATCACGTTGAGGTCAATATAGTGTAGAGCATGCCAGAGCTCGTCTAGGTCGTGACCTCATCTGAAGGAGTCAACATCATAGTACAGGACCAACGTGATAGTTAAAGCTTCTGATGAAATGTACTTCGTTGCTGTTGAACACTGTGCTGTAAGACAACAGTTTGTTAATTAGTGCATCAAGTGACGCTTTGCCAATCCTTTGCAGTTGCAGATTATCAAAATTATCTCGTGCTCCTGTGGCAAAGAAGTTTGTCAAAATTAAGTAAATTTCTATTCGTTTATGTAACAAAGTGAACTAATACACTCCTGGAAATGGAAAAAAGAACACATTGACACCGGTGTGTCAGACCAACCATACTTGCTCCGGACACTGCGAGAGGGCTGTACAAGCAATGATCACACGCACGGCACAGCGGACACACCAGGAACCGCGGTGTTGGCCGTCGAATGGCGCTAGCTGCGCAGCATTTGTGCACCGCCGCCGTCAGTGTCAGCCAGTTTGCCGTGGCATACGGAGCTCCATCGCAGTCTTTAACACTGGTAGCATGCCGCGACAGCGTGGACGTGAACCGTATGTGCAGTTGACGGACTTTGAGCGAGGGCGTATAGTGGGCATGCGGGAGGCCGGGTGGACGTACCGCCGAATTGCTCAACACGTGGGGCGTGAGGTCTCCACAGTACATCGATGTTGTCGCCAGTGGTCGGCGGAAGGTGCACGTGCCCGTCGACCTGGGACCGGACCGCAGCGACGCACGGATGCACGCCAAGACCGTAGGATCCTACGCAGTGCCGTAGGGGACCGCACCGCCACTTCCCAGCAAATTAGGGACACTGTTGCTCCTGGGGTATCGGCGAGGACCATTCGCAACCGTCTCCATGAAGCTGGGCTACGGTCCCGCACACCGTTAGGCCGTCTTCCGCTCACGCCCCAACATCGTGCAGCCCGCCTCCAGTGGTGTCGCGACAGGCGTGAATGGAGGGACGAATGGAGACGTGTCGTCTTCAGCGATGAGAGTCGCTTCTGCCTTGGTGCCAATGATGGTCGTATGCGTGTTTGGCGCCGTGCAGGTGAGCGCCACAATCAGGACTGCATACGACCGAGGCACACAGGGCCAACACCCGGCATCATGGTGTGGGGAGCGATCTCCTACACTGGCCGTACACCACTGGTGATCGTCGAGGGGACACTGAATAGTGCACGGTACATCCAAACCGTCATCGAACCCATCGTTCTACCATTCCTAGACCGGCAAGGGAACTTGCTGTTCCAACAGGACAATGCACGTCCGCATGTATCCCGTACCACCCAACGTGCTCTAGAAGGTGTAAGTCAACTACCCTGGCCAGCAAGATCTCCGGATCTGTCCCCCATTGAGCATGTTTGGGACTGGATGAAGCGTCGTCTCACGCGGTCTGCACGTCCAGCACGAACGCTGGTCCAACTGAGGCGCCAGGTCGAAATGGCATGGCAAGCCGTTCCACAGGACTACATCCAGCGTCTCTACGATCGTCTCCATGGAAGAATAGCAGCCTGCATTGCTGCGAAAGGTGGATATACACTGTACTAGTGCCGACATTGTGCATGCTCTGTTGCCTGTGTCTATGTGCCTGTGGTTCTGTCAGTGTGATCATGTGATGTATCTGACCCCAGGAATGTGTCAATAAAGTTTCCCCTTCCTGGGACAATGAATTCACGGTGTTCTTATTTCAATTTCCAGGAGTGTATTTCATGCGTCATCTCACCGAGGAGTCAACAACCTACAGTTGTGACTGTACGAAAGTACACTACTGGCCATTAAAAAGTGCTACACCACGACGATGACGTGCTACAGAGGCGAGATTTAACCAACAGGAAGAAGATGCTGTGATATGCAAATGATTAGCTTTTCATAGCATTCACACAAGGTTAGCGCCGGTGGCGACACCTACAACGTGTTGACATGAGGAAAGTTTCCAACCGATTTCTCATACACAAACAGCAGTTGACCGGCGTTGCCTGGTGAAACGTTGTTGTGATGCCTCGTGTAACTAGGAGAAATGCGTATCATCACGTTTCCGACTTTGATAAAGGTCGGATTGTAGCCTATCGCGATTGCGGTTGATCGTATCGCGACATTGCTGCTCGCGTTGGTCAGGATCCAATGACTGTTAGCAGAATATGGAATCGGTGGGTTCAGGAGGGTAATACGGAACGCCGTGCTGGATCCCAACGGCCTCGTATCACTAGCAGTCAAGATGACAGGCATCTTATCTGCATGGCTGTAACGGATCGTGCAGCCACGTCTCGATCCCTGAGTCAACAAATGGGGAACTTTGCAAGACAACGCCGGCCGAAGTGGCCGAGCGGTTCTAGGCGCTTCAGTCTGGAACCGCGCGACCGCTACGGTCGGAGACTCGAATCCTGCCTCGGGCATGGATGTATGTGATGTCCTTAGGTTAGTTAGGTTTAAGTAGTTCTAAGTTCTAGAGGACTGATGACCTCGGATGTTAAGTCCCATAGTGCTCAGAGCCATTTGAACGATTTGCAAGACACCAACCATCTGCACGAACAGTTCGACGACGTTTGCAGCAGGATGGACTATCAGGTGGCTGCTGTTACCCTTGACGCTGCATCACAGACAGGAGCGCCTGCGATGGTGTACTCAACGACGAACCTTCGGATGAATCCAGGTCCTGTTTACAGCATCATTATGGTCGCATCCGTGTTTGGTGACATCACGGTGAACGCACATTGGAAGCGTGTATTCATCATCGCCATACTGGCATATCACCCGGCACGATGGTATGGGGTGGCATTGGTTACACGTCTCGGTCACCTCTTGTTCGCATTGACAGCATTTTGAACGGTGGACGGTACATTTCAGATGTTTTACGACCCGTGGCTCTGCCCTTCATTCGATCCCTGCGAAACCCTTCATTTCAGCAGGATAATGCACGACTGCATGTTGTAGGTCTTGGACGGGCTTTTCTGAATACTGAAAATGTTCGACTGGTGCCCTGGCCAGCACATTCTCCAGATCTCTCACCAACTGAAAACGTCTGGTCAATGGTGGCCGAGCAACTAGCTCGTCACAATACGCCAGTCACTACTCTTGATGAACTGTGGTATCGTGTTGAAGCTGCATGGGCAGCTGTACCTGTACACGCCATCCAAGCTTTGTTTGACTCAATGCCCAGGCGTATCAACGCCGTTATTACGGCCAGAGATGGTTGTTCTGGGTACTGATTTGTCAGGATCTATGCACCCAAATTGTGTGAAAATGTAATGACATGTCAGTTCTAGTATAATATATTTGTCCTATGAATACCCGTTTATCATCTGCATTTTCTCTTGGTGCAGTAGTTTTAATGGCCAGTAGTGTAGTTTCGCCTCGACACAACAGACCGCCTTGGAGGCAGATAATAGATGTCATCTTTGCAGAGACTATTCCTCGCAACTTCCATCCATTGTCAGAATAATTAGTGCGAATTAATGCACCTCCGCATCAGATACCTGCCCATCACGCCCCACCCATGCTGACCTGGAGGAAGTTATAGCGTTTCTGCTGGTTGGAAGAGATAGCACACATGCTAATGACAGCACTGACTTCCAAGAGAAGTGTGAGCATAGTCACATGGTCTTGTTGAGAGTACATCTCCCCGACGTTCTAGGAATAGCAACAGCATGGCTTGGTTGGTTTTCTTTACGAGCCCCAAGCTGTTAAGCGTTCCATCAACAAACACTGGATTATTCGACGTTAAAGGTCTCCAGATCAAATGATTCCCAGCTTCGGTCCTCTACGTCGTTACTTTGTACTGTACTGTACTCGAAAAACGTCATTGCCCCACAAGTAGCATTCGTTTGTCTATAGGAAGTCAAAACTGATGTTCTTCACGGGTTTGCAGCCGGATCACGTCGTCGTCCAGACTCCATATTTCCGCGGACCAGCTGGCCGCCATCTTCGAGTCAGCTAATGCTCTTTCACTGCCTCGCCGAAACTGAATTCCAGCCACAACGACGGAAACCTCTATACACCGCGTACAGAGCACCGCGCGTGAGCGTTATGATGGGCAGCGCTTCCTGGCGGCAAGTAGACACACAGCGCGCCTGTGGGAGAAGACGGCGGAAACGATAAATCGCAACAGCACTAGTTAGAAGAATCCAATGATCAAAACGAAGACCGTTGTCTAATGTCGGACAATATCTGATTCCATATCGTACTTAGAGGAAAACCTTTATCCCTGTTAATAATATTACTTGATAATCTAATTTCAATGGATTCTTTAAGAACACATTCCCAATAGCGAGAAGCAGGAGAGATCAGTTGTGTCTTGTCATACATTATCCTTCGTTAAGGTAGTGTTCCGCCACTGCCGACTTCTCAGGCTGGAATAACCGAGTGTGCCTATGATGTTCGAATAGTTTGACCAATATACTTCTTTCCACAGTGACACGGAATTTCATAAACCCCTGGATTCCTCAAGACCAAATTATCTTTAACCGAGCCAAGAGAGGCTCTGGTCTTGGCCACCGGCGTAAAAACACTTTTAATATTATATTTTCTTAAAATTATTGAAATTTTGGATGATATACTCCCCGTAAAAGGTAAATAAGCAACAGCTTCAAAAGTATCCTCTATCCAAACTGAAGAGCACGGCATATTTGTTGTTCCGTATATCCATTCTGTTTAAAAACAATCTTCAAATGATCAAGCTCTTCTTTCAAATGTTTCTCGTCAAAAATGGCATAAGCTCTTTTCACCAGAGTCCGCAAAACTCCACTACGTTGGTGCGGTGCATGACAGCTGGTCGCATGAAGATAGTAGTAGGTTTCCGGTACACTTTTTTTTTTTTTGGTCATCAGTCTACTGACTGGTTTGATGCGGCCCGCCACGAATTCCTTTCCTCTGCTAACCTCTTCATCTCAGAGTAGCACTTGCAACCTACGTCCTCAATTATTTGCTTGACGTATTCCAATCTCTGTCTTCCTCTACAGTTTTTGCCCTCTACAGCTCCCTCTAGTACCATGGAAGTCATTCCCTCATGTCTTAGCAGATGTCCTATCATCCTGTCCCTTCTCCTTATCAGTGTTTTCCACATATTCCTTTCCTCTCCGATTCTGCGTAGAACCTCCTCATTCCTTACCTTATCAGTCCACCTAATTTTCAACATTCGTCTATAGCACCACATCTCAAATGCTTCGATTCTCTTCTGTTCCGCTTTTCCCACAGTCCATGTTTCACTACCATACAATGCTGTACTCCAGACGTACATCCTCAGAAATTTCTTCCTCAAATTAAGGCCGGTATTTGATATTAGTAGACTTCTCTCGGCCAGAAATGCCTTTTTTGCCATAGCGAGTCTGCTTTTGATGTCCTCCTTGCTCCATCCGTCATTGGTTATTTTACTGCCTAGGTAGCAGAATTCCTTAACTTCATTGACTTCGTGACCATCAATCCTGATGTTAAGTTTCTCGCTGTTCTCATTTCTACTACTTCTCATCACCTTCGTCTTTCTCCGATTTACTCTCAAACCATACTGTGTACTCATTCTGTTCAGCAGATCATTTAATTCTTCTTCACTTTCACTCAGGATAGCAATGTCATCAGCGAATCGTATCATTGATATCCTTTCACCCTGTATTTTAATTCCACTCCTGAACCTTTCTTTTATTTCCATCATTGCTTCCTCGATGTACAGATTGAAGAGTAGGGGCGAAAGGCTACAGCCTTGTCTTACACCCTTCTTAATACGAGCACTTCCTTCTTGATCGTCCACTCTTATTATTCCCTCTTGGTTGTTGTACATATTGTATATGACCCGTCTCTCCCTATAGCTTACCCCTACTTTTTTCAGAATCTCGAACACCTTGCACCATTTTATATTGTCGAACGCTTTTTCCAGGTCGACAAATCCTATGAAAGTGTCTTGATTTTTCTTTGGCCTTGCTTCCATTATTAGCCGTAACGTCAGAATTGCCTCCCTCGTCCCTTTACTTTTCCTAAAGCCAAACTGATCGTCACCTAGCGCATTCTCAATTTTCTTTTCCATTCTTCTGTAAATTATTCTTGTAAGCAGCTTCGATGCATGAGCTGTTAAGCTGATTGTGCGACACACTTTGTCCAAAAGTCCCATCGTCCTTTCTTTCAACTAAAACATCAAGAAATGGAAGTTTACCATCACTTTCAATTTCCATAGTAAATTGAATACTCGGATATAGACAATTAAAATGATGTAAAAAGCGATACAAAGCATCAATTCCAAGTGGCCAAACCATAAAAATGTCATCAACGTATCTCAAAAAGCACTTTGGTTTAAGAAACGAGGTTTTGAGTGCCATGTCCTCAAAGCCTTGCATAAAAAAGGTTGTGTCTGGACGACGACATGATCCGGCTGCAAACCCGTGAAGAATATCAGCAATTATTACGCCGGGAAAGTCTACGAAATCACAGGAATTCAAAACTGTTGTCACATCGCTGACGGACACGGATTGTTGAGGCAGCAGAAAACTATAGCAAAAACAGCAAGCGAACAAGTCTTGTTCCTGTCTCCCGACGTGTCACTTTTCGAGTCTTCACACACTGGAGTCAGACGCTCGATTTCAATTTACGCAAATACTCTGCTGTTGACAGTCAGCATATCGTCTCAAGCAAAGCCTGGAGACGCAGTCAGAAGGAATCAGTGACAGTCTTGGAATGTAATCAAGAAATCACAACTGTCGTCGAACCGCCACTTTGGACTCTGCCGTCTGCAGCATCTACTAGCTGCTTTGATGCTAATATTCTGCTTCGATGCTAATATTCTGTCTCACACGTAAACACATAAACCTTGAGCATCACTTTCTGAATGTTGTATATGGACTGGCGTGTCTTTTTCGCCTCCAATAATTTTTCACTTGTAAAAATATTTCTGTTTTTATTCACCTAGACAAACTGCGACCAGGCACATATTACATCTGTATCGACACCTACATCTACATGGTCACACTGCAGTTCACACCTAAGTGCCTGGCAGAGGGTTCTTCGAACCACATTGAGGCTATTTCTCTACTGTTCCACTCTCTAACCTTTCTGAGAGAAAATTTCGGATCCAGTCACACAGCTGTAGCGATACTCCATAGGCACGCAAGTTGATTGGAAGTCTCTTGTGAGGTAGAGCCTCAAAAGCCTTCTAGAAATTTAGAAATACAGAATCAATTTGAAATCCCTTGTCGATAGCGTTCATTATTTTGTGCGAATAAAGAGCTAGCTCTGTTTCACAAGAGCAATATTTTCTGAATCCTTGCTGACTGCGCGTCAGTAGGCCGTTACCTTCGAGGTAATTCATAATGTACGAATACAGTATACGTTCCAAAATCCTACTGAAAATCGACGTTAGTGATATGAGTCTGTTATCCAGCATATTAATCCTATTTCTTTTTTTGAGTATTGGCGCGGCCTGTGCAATTTGCCAGTCTTTTGGTATGGATCTTTCGTCAAGGGCGTGGTTATTGTATCAGGATACTCTGAAAGGAACCTTAGTGCTGAGCTGTTTGGACCGAATAAGTTCTTTAAACTGCTTCGCTACACCGAGGGTATCTACTTCTAAGCTACTTATGTTGGTAGTCGTTCTCGATTCGAATTCTGGAGTATTTACTTCGTCTTCTCTTTAGTGGCGCTGTCATTGGTTATATTGATATCGCTCAGTGAAGGTACCGATAGTGTCTTGCGCTGGTGTACTTTACATACGACCAGAATCTCTTTGGATTCTTTCTCAGATTTCGAGGCAGTGTTTCATTGTAGAAGCTAGTAAAAGCATCTCCCACTGAAGTTCGCTCTAAGTTTCGAGCTTCAGTAAATCATCGCCGCCGGCCGGGTGGCCGAGCGGTTCTAGACTCTACAGTCTGGAACCACGAGACCGCTACGGCCGCAGGTTCGAATCCTGCCTCGGGCATGAATGTATGTGACGTCCTTAGGTTCGTTAGGTTTAATTAGTTCTAAGTTCTAGGGGGCTGATGACGTCAGCAGTTAAGTCCCATAGTGCTCAGAGCCATTTGAACCATTTGAAAACACCACCTAACGTGCAGATTTTGTGTTCTTTTAAATTTGGTATGCTTTTTTCACTGCTTTTTATATGATGATCAATGAATTTTCGTAACTTCATGAATGACCTAGATAGAGGAATTTACTTTTTTATTGAAGGACCAGGGAGCCACAGCACAAGTCAGAAGCGGCACTCCCAGTGGCCGGTTGCCTCGCTTCCTAAGCCCAGATTTAAGAAGAAAACTGCTAATGGACCTAACCGACACACTGCATACAACGCTGTCTCTAACCTGCAATGAGGTTCCATCAGCTTTAGAAGTGTTCATTTTGGAATATGTTGTCTGACTCTTCTTTGAACTTGTTGAAAGTTATTCGCTCCGACTCGATCGTTCGTTCGTTCGTTCAACAGCATAAAAATTATCAGCTGCTTTTCATTCAAAACGGAATGAACTGTCCTCTGTTATAAAAGGATCGAACTGAAATTATTATTGCGAACAGCATGTCTCAGTGCACACATTCACATAAGGATAAAACTAACTGGCGTTCAATGTACAGGAAGTAAAATCAAAACTGTTACTCAAAAACCAGTATCAAAATCAAATTGTGCACTGCCCAAAAAATTGAAACACTGCAATTACATTGCAGCACTACAAACGCACAGTGTTCACTGACTCATTAAAAATCTGAATTACAAGGAAAATGCTTAGAATTTGCTCAATGGAAACGTGCGATGAGAAACGAAAGTAACAATAAAATGTGAAAAGAATCTCACATGAAAAATTGCAGCATAATCAGCAGCAATAGCACAGTATGAAGAAATCGCAGCAGCTAAATATGCTAAAGTAAAACTAAACTACTGGGAGAAAGATTGGGATGATTTTCTCATACTAGAAAAAACTTTTTACTTGAAATGAACATACTAATACGTTCATCATAATGACAATGACGTATTTTAAACTCTTATTTCACAAGAACATAAAACTCACAGAAAACCAAAAACGTTACTTTCTTTACAAAAGTCTTACAAGGCACTGCTTTCACGATTATGCAAACTGAAATGAATTAAACTGAAATGACCTAATCTGTGGTGAGGAAGTTGACCGTTCTGTTGCAAGAATCGCTAACATTAGCTGTACACGCCAGCAAAAATTATTACCTTAACAACATATCCATAATGCAAATTGATTCTCTCTGTTACATAAATGCTGCGTCTGTAAGTCCTTCCGTCAGATTAATAATCCCTAACTATTTTCTTCAGCAAAATCCCTCTCCAATATGCACTATGCTAAAAGTTCTGCCGGCTTATTCCTCGTCCAACATACGACTAATCTCCGCTCTACAACTGAGCCAAAGATACACAAGCTCATAGACATTACTGTCACTGCCGTAAATAGACTATTCCACAGACGTCACACGCGACTGTTTCGCTCTTGTAACTTGAAATTTCCACTCATTCTGAAACCATCCGTAAATAAATGTCCAGTCCACCTATATATGTCCAACTTTCACAATGCTCTCTCGATTTTACCAGTAAGCCTCTCCCCTAGCGTCTGCATTGCAGTTGGATGAGCCAGTAGATACAGCAAAAATGTTTATGCAAGTACAGTATTTCTCTTTGTTCTTGTGACCAGAGGGCAAGACGGAAGACTGGAAGCGCATCCTGGACGTGAACGTGCTGGGTCTGAGCATCTGCACCAGGGAGGCCGTGCAGGACATGCTGAGCAGGGGCGTCGACGACGGCTTCATCATCCACATCAACAGGTGGGCTTCTGACACGTCCTATGTCAACATGGTACTCTTAGTTTTATTCAGTTACGTATTTCTGTGCCTTGCAGTCTAACGTACACAGTTCTGGCACAGCTTTACAACCGTAAGAATAACCCATGACGGCGTCTCTCACGCGTAATCAACAGCTCTTGCAACAAGCGCGAGACACCAGCAGCAGCAGAAGCTGTCATTGTCCATGCTGAAATGTTTTCTTGCGCGTACGTGTTAGTTAAAGCACCTGCATACAACCCCAAAAAGTTGTAGCACACTCCGAACACACACGAAAAGCCTCCTGTGGTTTCACCGCCAGACACCACACTTGCTAGGTGGTAGCCTTTAAATCGGCCGCGGTCCGTTAGTATACGTCGGACCCGCGTGTCGCCACTATCAGTGATTGCAGACCTAGCGCCGCCACACGGCAGGTCTAGTCTAGAGAGACTCCCTAGCACTCGCCCCAATTGTACAGCCGACTTTGCTGGCGATGGTTCACTGACTACATACGCTCTCATTTGCAGAGACGACAGTTTAGCATAGCCTTCAGCTACGTCGTTTGCTACGACCTAGCAAGGCACCATATTCAGTAATTAGATTGAATTCTGAACAGACAATATTGTGAATCATGTACCGTCAAGAGCGACGTTCATCATTAATGGATTAAAGTTAAGTATGAAACTAATTACGTCCGCTTTCTGAATTCTAATTCATTGTCATGTTCCAGACCTCACGTCAGTATAGTCCTTCCCTCCTCACGCCAGCCTGCGTGAGCTAAAACGCGTGCATTTCGGCCTCCCCTAATAACACGGTGTTGGCTCTGCCAACACAACACCTCCGGCAAGGAGAAACAAACAAAACGGGCTAGGCTCAATTGTACATAGCTAAACAGCTTTTTAAACTGACAATCGTTAATGATGTTTAAAATACAGGGTGTCCATAAAGTCCCTTTACAACATCAAAATTTTATTACGGCAGTTGTTGAAGTATTTTAACAACATTTCTTTCATCGCAATCAGTGTTTAAAAAAGTCATTTTGACAGTGTTTAATAGACCTCTATATGGGCGCCTTTAGTTGCACGAAGCACATCAAGACGGTACTCGATTTCTTGCCATGTTCGCTGTAGCATAGCGTCATCAATGGTGGCAATGACATTACTAATCCTTTGCTTCAAGTCAGCAATGTCCCATATCTGTGTTTGATACACGATATCTTTTATATACCCGTCCCTCCCAATCCATCTGCCTGGAAATGTTTCATTGAGGAACCGACGGACATGCAGTCCCCAATGTGGTGGTGCACGATCTTGCTGGAAAATGATGGTTGTAAGTCATTCAGTTGTGGTGCGACATATTCGGTCAGAAGGTCGAGGTAAACATCTGCAGTAACTAGTGACTCGTTGAAGAAAAATGGGCCAGTTATTCGGTTGCACATGATTCCACACCACACTTTCACTTTTGGACTATGAAGCTCCCTAGTCACATGGGGGTGTTCAGAGCCCCAGATTCTCACACTGTGTCTGTTTAATGTCCCAGAAACATGAAAACTTGCCTCGTCACTGAAACAAATTCGCTTGAGGAGCGCTTCATCCACCGAAAGGCGTTCCAGCATGTTGAGTGCAAACTCTGTCCGTTTTGGCTTGTCATTTGGCTCACAACCGTACAACCGTAAGTTCTTGTGGAGGACCTTATGCACAGTTGAGCGTGATAGTTGAAACTGTCTGGCAGCAGTGCGGATGGACTTCGTAGGTGAACGAGTGGAGACTTTTAAAACGCGAACGATGTTTTCCTCGGATGTTCTTGGTCGCCCGCTCCTCCCCTTATCGAACACTGTCCCTGTCTCCAGAAATTTTTTGTGTCATGCACAGACTGAAAGGCGCAATGGTGTATCTCTTCCATACTTCGTTCTGAAGTTTCGTTGAGTCTGAACATCCGATTTTGTCTCAATAAACCGGGACACACATAGTGTCTTCTCTTGAGACTTTGCCATTTTATAGAGGTTTTAAGAGGTCCACGACTAAGGAATTTGTCGCTAGCGCACTCGAGCAGATGTAATTTCGATAGATTGCTCACGCGCTGCCTGTGATATGTAAGCTATAAGAGAATCTCAGACCAAAGATCAGTGTTGACTGCAGTAGGAACTGTGTGGCAGTAGGAGTAAATAGTAGCTAGCAGTCTGGTGTATGGAGTTGGCTGGGCCGGTCGTAGGGAGCGATGGCAGTGCCTCAGTGATGTATTATAAGATAAAAGCAGCCTCGCGCATATGTACTACTGTTATGTCAAGTCCCATGTGAATGTTTTTAAAAAAAATCTCTTAATAATAATCTTTCTTATAAAAATTAACTTTTGACAATCATTCATCTCAATTTAAAGAATTTACTAATTTCTCCAATCCATGGTCATCCCGATTATTGTAAAAAAAGATCAGTTGTTTCTTTTTATACATGACAAATCTATCGGCCAGCATTGCACTGGGCTGTGCCACAAAATTTCGTATAGGAGCAGATATATACGCGTTGTCCGGCGACTTAATTGAAGTAAGAATTTTCATTTTGTTCAGTATGATCTTTCGGAGCCATGACGCAGCACTGTTGACGTCCAAATTTATCAGTTTAGATTCACAGTCAGTTAATTATTGAAAGGTTATATACATGAGTCAAATTTTTTATTGGAAGATTAGTCACGTTATTATTCTGAGGTTACGAAATAATAATTTGTTGAGAGGTTACACTGAATGTGAATGTTATACATAAATATTTTTTACTGTGGGGAGGTTACAAGGTTCAGTTCATGAGCGTGTGGGTGTTATTCTGTTATTCTGCGCAACGGATTAATCTGAGATGTACCCTTTACACTGTGGCTCCTGCAAGATGAAATTTCCACCCCCACACTACTACAGAAGTCAGACAGACGCTCCTAACGTTCTAAAGAGAAATGCCTGAAAAACTTTCAGCAATAAATATCTTCTGGAGTCGTCCGCTGTAAGAAAATGACACAAAAATTCACAAAATTTCTTACGTAACTAGTGGGATACTTGGGTAATGGAGTAGTGCTAGTTAGTGTAAGAAAAACATGAAACTAACGAAAATTATTATTTATTTTGCAAAAATTCTGAGAAATCATAATGGCACTTTTAGTTATGAACTAAATTGTGAATCAGAATGTGAAGTTACCTCTTAAGGACAGGATTCGCTAACGAAATTTCTATACAAAGTTTGAGATTGTTATTGACTTGGCAGAATGGCTGACAGCCGCACCTACTCAACTTGAATAATTATCCGTTAGAATGTTGCTAGTTACGGTCGAGGCTGTCACGTGTGAAATGCAGTGAAGTGTACTGTTGTGGAGGAAATATGGCGCTCGCAAGAGCTGTAGCGCACAATACCGTAAGCTGCAATGACTGCTGTCTGCACCTCGCTGCTGACAAATAAGATAACTCTCGCTCTATCTGGATTGACCTTCGCCAATCAAACTCTCCCTATGCCTTGATGAAGTCAAGGACTCCTATTCGCCCCTATTCTAACTATTGGCGTGGTACACCAGTCAGATAACCAGTCCACCGTGATGCCACTCATAAATTCGCTCGCAGGCGTTTAACTATAACTCTGTCCGTTCACACCGCACAATAAGTGTGGCGGCCAACACAGTGAACAATGCTTAATCGCAAGGACTCAATATAGAGTCTCACTCCGATTCCCTCTCGACAGAGGTGCTCTCCCAGTGAAGTACTGAGGAGAGACTTGTTCCGCGCTCTTTCGAGTACACGTACGAGCGCACACGCTCTCGTTACGTGTTCTCGCTCCAAGAGCGACAATGGAATGGCCCCTCTCCATGCCAGATATGAAGGGGTATATCTTTTGGTCTCTTCCATTACTCCTTCAGCTCAAGGCGTCAGGAATATCGTCTGCCATTCAGCATTGTTCTTCTACAATGGGATAATGACGATTCGTTTAAGGCGACCAATCAAGATATCTGTAGCATCGTCGTTTGGCGTTTGCTGTCTCCCTCTGAAAACCTCTGAAGCTGCGTGGTATGTTTGTAAAGAATGTGTAGGGCTGGCCGCTCCCACACAATGTAGCGGAATTTGCTTTTAAGCCGAACACAGGGTCGTTCCGCCTTTCACTCGGGCAAACGCTGTCTGCTCTATGGGCGGTCACCGGCCGACATAGATAGATTAACTTGTCCTCTGAAGGGACCAGCCTCCCGGCGTGCGGTCTGCCTCTCCCGAACTAAGAGCTCCTGTGACCGTCCTGTCTGGAATGTGTGTGTGTACACCAGCCTCGAGTATTTCAATCTCGGTGTGCATTTACGATTTATTAGTTATTTGCATATCGTTTACATGAATTCGTACAACATTGACTTTATCTTGTCGAGCCTGATTTCGAATGATGCGTCTTGATGTGCGGAATATGTTTGTGAGGGCGGAATATGTAAGCAATGAAGGTCAGGAGACCACGACGTCTTACAAGTTCCTTCCATCAGCAGAGTATCTGAAACACAAAATTTTAGTATATATAAAAACTTTAGTAAGCAGTGATTACAATAAAAGAAATTTTGGTAAAATATTTCAACTGCTGTTGTAATAAAATTTTGAAATTGTAAATGGATTTTATGGACACACTGTACACTGCACAGTACAACTAAAGGACCACTTTGTTGAAATGTCGTGATTGTCACCCGTCATGATGGAAAAATGGAAATGAGTGTTGGCGTTATTGGCCGGGAGGCCCCGTGCGGGTAGGTCCGGCCGCCGTGGTACAGGTCTTACTACATTCGACACCACATTGGGCGACCTGAGCAGAGAAAATCCCCGATCCAGCCTGGAATCGAACCCGGGCTCGTAGGGTGGCAATCCGTCACGCTGACCACTCAGCTATCGGGGCTGACCTGTTGTGATGTAAACGTGTTAAATTTGGCTCAAGGGTCTCTTTATTCTTCCCCTGTAATGGTGGAAAGGCGTGGCGATCTGCGATGTGATCCTTGGGCTCGGTGGTGCTTCACACAGCAAGGTGTCGACACATACGAAGAAAGGGCCAGAGCTCAGAAGTTGACGTGTACTGTAAGGTGGATTAATGATGTCACACTGGCACCAACACCACCGTGGAAGTGTCACACGGTGGGAATTTCATAACAACCCCACTTTCCCACATTACACACACTCTTTTGACGCCTCCTAGATGTAGGTCAGAACCGTGTTGAAACCTTGCGATTTCCTTATGAGTGGCGGAGGAAAACATTTCACACACACCGCAGCTCAGAAACGACATGAATAGGCTTCAGAAGGTGCCATAAAGGGCATCAATGAAACCACCCCTTCCCTTGGAGCGTTGACTCCAACACATTTCGCGGTGGAAAATGACAGTTCGCGGTGTGGTGAGCAACAGTATGACGTTCTTGGCAACCTTTGACACTGCAGACATCCACCGGAAGATTCAGACCTTCTCTAGGAACAACGTGGTCCAGCGACATCAGTTAACGTGTCCAAGGCGATCACTGTGTACGGCGTGGAATCACTATGGACCATTCGACGAAATTTGACTGCGACCCGAAACGGCAAAGAGAGCTTATGCATTTTCAGTCCTCCTGCTTCATACCCTCCTGTGGCGTGAGCATGGTGTGACGTGACATTGACACACGCGTGAGTAGAACAAAAAAGGATCCCTCCAAAACTGCCAGTTCAGTAACACCCTCTGTGCCGCCTGTCCACCTCCGTCGAAAACTTCCAAAAATGTCTCTGTACAGGGACAAACTGTGACAAGAGATCTAGGCACGTGCTGGCGGGCTGTACTGCTGCTTTTACACCTGCTAGCAGGTATACGAAATTGGAGGCCTGTCAAGAGGTTGCCTGTCTCCATCACGGTTTGTGTCTATACAGGCACACGGTGACTATTGTTGAACTATGTGAAAAAAAAGTAAATTAGTTACAAACTACGGAGTGCACACACCTTATTCAACATGTAAACGCCACTACAGATATTCCAATTTAGTTTATGACATGTTCGATATGCCTATCATCATTGCCGATGACGTGACGCAGACGAACAGCGAAATTCTGCAAGTCCCGCTGCAACGTCGGAACATCGATGATGTCGATGACCTCCTGAATGGCTGTTTTCAGCCCAGCAATGGTCTTGGGGTTATTGCTTTACACACTTTTCTTTAATATATCCCCACAAAAAGGAGTCAAATGTGTTCAGACTCGGAGAATATGGCGGCCAATGGAGGCCCATGTCAGTGGCCTCTGGGTATCGTAGAGCCAGAATGCGGTCCCCAAAGTCCTCCTCCAGGACATCAAACACTCTCCTGCTACGACGGAGTCGAGCTCTGTTTTGCATGAACCACGTCTTGTAGAAATCAGGGTCACTTTGGATAATGGGGATAAAACCACCTTTCAGAACCTTCACGTACCGTTTGGTATTCACCGTGCCATCAAGGAATATCGAACCGATTACTCCGTGACTGGATACTGCAGACCACACAGGCACCCGTTGAGGGTGGAAGAGACTTCTCCATCGTGAAATGTGGATTCTCAGTCCCCCAATTTTGCTTATTGAGGAACCTATCCAGATGAAAGTGGGCTTCATCGCTAAACCTAACCATGCATGAGCATACTAATTCCCATCATACCCCGCGCTCAAGTGTGCAGTTTGAACGCCCTAACGCAAACTGTTCATAAGTTACAAGGATTTTATTTCATATAGTTCAATAATTGTCACCCTACACATTTTTAAAGTGCGCAGCAAAGGCAATCTGATGGTACCAAGAGTTTTGCCGAAGTGGGGGTTCGTAGGAAGACTCTTTACAGTCTTATTCACGCATGTGTCAATGTCGCACCCGTCCCTGAACACGCCACAGCAAAGCGTGAAGCAAGAGGGCTGACAATGCATAAGTACCCTTTGCTGCTTCGGATCGCGGTCAGATTTCGTCGAATGGTTTTGAATGTCCCATAGCGATTCCACACCGTACACCAGAGCAAGAGCTGTGACAGGAACTCACTCCACACCTTAATTAGGCTTACAGGCCGACGATGTTCTTAGAAAAGGTTTGAATCGTCCTTGGATGTCAGCAGTGTCAAAGGTGTCAAGAGCATTGTCCCGTTGCTCATGACACCGACAACTGACGTTTTCGACAGCGAAATGTGTGGAAATGAACGCCCTAGGGAAAGGGCAGTGGTTTCATTGACGCCCTTTATGCCATCTGCTGAGGCCTATTCTTGTCTATTCTGAGCGGCAGTGTGACTGAAATATTTCCTCGGTCAATCGTAAGAAAATAGCTTGGTTTCAACGCTGGGCGTCGCGGTTCTGACCTCCATTACAGGGCGTCAAAAGAATGAGTGAAATATGGGAAAGAGGCGTTGTGACGAACTTCCCACCGTGTGACACTTCCACGGTGGTGATGGGATGGACTGTGGCGCAATTTGGTGCCAGTGTGACATCATTAACCCCTTTATAGCTCACATGAACTTCTACGCTCTGGCCTTTTTGTCCCGTGTGTCGATATCTTGGTGTTCGGAGTGTCGTTGAGCCCGAGGTTGACGTCCCAGGGCGCCACGCTTTTGTAGGGCACCATTAAACTGCATTTCAAAATTCTACATCGCAACGGGAGACAACTGCGGCGTTTCGAAAAAGTGGTCCTTCAATTGTGTTGCGCAGTGTATAAAAGAGGCGACCACGTATACCCTAAGCTATATCAGCGAAGCTACCCAATACGAGCTGTGATCTGCTACATAAGACTTGTTGAGATTTTGTAATTCAGTCTTTTACCGGTCAGCGTAAGGAACATGCGTAGCCCACCCGGTTAGCCGTGCGGTCTAATGTACTACTTTCCGAGCGGGAAGAGGTGCAGGTCTCCGGCACGAATCCGCCCGACGGATTGGTGTCGAGGTCCGGTGTGCCGGCCAGTCTGTGGATGGTTTTTAAGACGGTTTTCCATCTGCCTCGGCGAATGCGGGCTGGTTCCCCTTATTTCGCCTCAGTTAACACCATGTCGGCGACTGCTGCGCAAACACTGCCTCCACGTACGAGTACACCATAATAATTGCTCTAACACGCAAACATTGGGGTCACACGTCTGGGGGCCGAACTGCACAATAACCCTGGGTTCAGTGTGAGGTGAAGGTAGCGTAATTGGTCTGCTGTAGCCTGTTGTGGGTTGTGGACCACTGAGGGCTACGGCGGGGACGAAGCCTCTACGCCGTTTCTAGGTCCCCAGTTCAATAGAATACAAGGTAGATGCGTAGTAGATCACTGTGCTATAGTACTCAGAATGATTGCATTCGCTGTCGTCACAGTCGCTGTAGACTTGTAACAGTCAAGCAAAGAGTATAATGCCGAATTATGGTGGTTTTTTCGTTGCAAATATATTTCACCCGACGTATCACGTCTTTCAGGTATTGTATTGTATGGAACTGGGGACCCAGAAACGACGGAGAGGCTTCGTCCCCACCGTAGCCCTCAGTGGTACACAACCCCACAACAGGCTACAGCAGTCCACCAACCCCAGCGCCGCTCCTCACAGAACCCAAGCTTAATGTGCAGTTCGGCCCCCAGTGGACTACCCCCCCCCCCTTCCACGCGGGAACGTCTCACACCAGACGAGTGTAACCCCAAATTTTTGCGTGGTAGAGTAATTATGGTGTACGCGTACGTGGAGACAGTGTTTGCGCAGCAGTCGCCGACATAGTGTAACTGAGGCGGAATAAGGGGAACCAGCCCGCATTCACCGAGGCGGATGGAAAACCGCCGTAAAAACCGTCCACAGGCTGCCCCGCACACCGGACCTCGACACTAATCCGCCGGGCGGATTCGTGCCGGAGACCGGCACGCCTTCTCGCCCCGAAAGCAGTGCGTTAGATCGCACGGCTATCCGGGGGGGCTTCTTTCAGGTAAGTTCAAAGACAATACCTAGCTGCTAGGGAGACAGATGGTACCTCAGTTACAAGGTCTAACGGGAAAGGTCTATAAAAATGTCATGGTCACCATTTGTGAATCGTTGCCAAGGATGGTATCAGAAAACGTAGGAGGTCGTAGTACGAGGTCTCTTCAAAAAATTCTGGAATTTTGACCATAAAATTTTTCTACGCTTACCTTTTACTTATTGTGTATGGTCTCCTTCGAAATACTGTCCTCCACAACTGATACACCTCTCCCATCGCGTATCCACTTCTGGAAGCAGTCTTGGTATGCCTACTGTTGGACCGCGCGAAGCACCGTCTGCGAATTTTCTCTTATCCCATCTATCATTGCAGATCTTCGTCCTTTCAACTTTGAAAACAAAAATTGCAAAGGCCAGGTCTGGAGAGTACGGAGGATGAGGCAACACAGTCATTTCCTTTTTTTGTGCAACAGTCACGCACCAACGGGCAAGATCGTGCGGGTACGTTATCATGCTGCAGGACCCGCGAGCTGTTAGCCTACATTTCAAGCCGTTCCCTCCTCACATTTTCTCGCGGGCGTCACAACACGTCCCGATAGTACCATCGATTAACAGTTTGTCCCAGTGGCACTAATTCATGGTTTACTAATTCTTCAAACTCAAAGGAAGCTATCAGTATGGGTTGACATTTGACCTGACCTGACCTGACGAGATTTTTTGGTCTTGGAGTACCTTTGCCGACCCATTGTGAAGATCGGACCTTGGTCTCAACATCATAACCGTAGACCCACGTCTCATCACCAGTTATGATTCTCTTAAGGAACATCTCGTTCTCATTTGTGCGATCCGAAAGCTCTTTGCAGACTGCGAGGCAAGGCCTTTCTGGTCTTGACTCATAAGCCGTGGGATGAACTTGGCAGCAACAAGATGCATTCCAAGATGTTACATGTTCTTGGCATTCCAAGATGTTACATTCTTCTACAGTCTCTCGGACAGTCAGTCTTCGATTGGCACTCACAATTTCGTTGACGTTCCTTCATGAGCGTCGTCAGTAGACGTCGATGGGCTTGCTGAAGGAGGGTCATCTTTAACTTTCGTCTGGCCATTTTTAAACCGTGTCAACCATTCGTAACACAGAGTACGGCTTCAGCACTCATCACCGTAGGCTTCCTCCATAATTTGGCGTGTCTCTGTAAAGATTTTCTTAGCATTCAAGCAAAATTTAATGCAGACACGTTACTCCTCTAACTCTGCCAACTCGAAATTCGCAAACTGTGGGTTACAATATTCTACTCAATACAGCACTGAACAATAAGGAAAGACATACAACAATGAAACTTCTGGCAGTTACACATTAGAAACAGGCGTATGCAGGGATTCCACCTGACCTGCATTTCTCTCCAACACACCATAACGTGAAATTACGAATGTTCCGGAATTTTTTGAACAGCCCTCGTAAAGAGAATCGCAGATTCTCCAATCAGTGTGTCAAATAAAAGAGGAAGTAACCATGACAGTAATTATAACTATGCTGCGTATAAATGTTCTGTCTTCTTGGCACATAAACAGCCAGTTACACATGATGAAGGCAATGGAGATAATGATCGAAAGCTCTAGATTTTTTTTCTATTTTGTTGCAGCAAGAGGGCTTGGAATGTCTGCCACAAGAATGTCGTCACAAGAAATTATTTTCCCATAACGTCACTGTGTCGGAATTATTTCTCTGGAAATGAAAGAAAAGTATGTAGTGAGCATGATATTGGTACGGTTTGTGAACATTCGAAGTATGTTGCCAGGTGGAGTGCAAAAGCATCCTTCGAATTGCACGGCACACATTCAACGCTAAGTTCATGTGGTTTTTTGTTGTCGGTGGTATGAGTTAATATTAATATGACTGTGGAAGTTGTTAACATTACTTAGAATGGGATAATCGCAGTTTATCATATCATCACCATTGACTTATGTGCTGGCTCAGATTACGAAAAGTAAAAAACTAGAGACAGAAAGAAATGACAAAGAATAGGAAAAAAGATTTGGAAGATGAATGTTGAAGTAGCACGAATAGCCAGCGAAACACCAGGTGTGCTCCTCATTGGTATATTATTAGTTGAGGTAATCATGCAAGATTGTATCTCACGTGCTGACTCCCCGCTCAACTGCGATGTTGTAGCCTGCTTCTACTGTTACAACGTGTTTCCTAATTTTCAGTGTTGCGGGACACACGACACCGGGTACAAGTGCTTTCGCGATGTACTACGCCAGCAAGCACGCCGTCAAAGTACTGCTCGAAGGGCTGAGGAAAGACCTGGCCGCCAAGGGCAGCAAGATACGAGTCGGCGTAAGTTATCCATTACATGGTGCACGTGTCTAATAGACCAACAGGTTTACGCTAACTGCTATGATGTCAAAGATGTATGCATATCAGTATTGTTAAGAGTCTGATATTTCTTTCAGTCTGTTTTCATAAATTAACTGAGTACTTCTATTCCAATTATCATTAGTGATCTACCTAGTGTCATACACCGATCTCCTAAAAATATCCTGATTCTCATAGATCAAGAAGATGTACAAATCCAACTATTGAAAAAGTAACTGGTCGAATAGAATCACATAGCCAAAGTGTAAGAACATCACACATGATGCGTGAAGCAATGAAACACAATTCTGGACGAAGAATCAATGTTTGAGCATAGACTATGTTGTCCACGTACAGGCTTGGTGAGTCTAGTATAGGTCAGTTAACACAATGTGCTCCTCGTATTGTGAATCCCATTTTTCTTTAAAAAAACTGGTCTGTGGGGTGTGGGTAGTTAACTCAATGAGTAGCAGCATGGCTATAGTGAGCATCATAAACGTGTGTGAAATCAGCTCATAAGATCGAGATCTGCGTATCATGTAATGAATTAATTGCTATATTCTTCCAGAAAGCAGACTGCAGTTGTAAGAGTCGAAAGACATCAATATGAAGCAATAGTTGCGAAGCGAGTGAGACAAGTTTGTCGTCTAGCCCCGAAGCTATTCAGTCTGTACGTACACTGAGCAAGCAGCAAAGCAAAGGAAGGATAAATGTGGAAAAATTTAGAAGAATAAGGCAAAGCTTGGAAGTTTTCCAGTGACGTAATTTTATGAGAAATTGCAAAATACTTGGATGAGCAGTTTAGCGAAACGGATAGTGTCTTGAAAAGGGGTTACAGGAGGAACATGAACAAAAGTAAAACAAGGCTAAGGGAATGCAGTCGAATTAAATCAGGCAATGCTGAGGGAATTAGATAGGGAAATGAGACAATCAAATTAGAAGATAATTTTGCTATTTGGGCATCAAGATAACTGATGATGGTCAAAGCAGAGAGGATTTAAACTGCAAATTGTCAATAGAAAGAAACACCTCTGGAAGAGAGGAACTTGTTAACACTTACTGTGAATTAAAGTGTTGTAAGGTCTTTTCTGAAGGTATTTGAACAGAATGTTGCCTTTAAAACATGTGTAATGTGCACAATAAACAATTCAAACAGAAGGAGAATAGAAGCTTTTGAAATTTGTCGCTAAAGAAGAATACTGAAAATTAGATGAATTGAGTAATTAATGAGGAGGTACTGAATCGAATTCAGGAACAAAGAATTTTGTGGCACAATCTAAGAGAAAGGATCAACTGACAGGACACAGCCTGAGGCATCGAGGAACCGTCAGTTTCGTAATAGAAGAGAATGTAGGAGCTAAAAATTGTAGAAGGAGGTCAAGGCTTGAATACAGTAAGCAGGTTCGAATTATTGAAGACTATAGTATTTATGTGGGAATGAAGAGGCTGGTGCAGGACAGGCTAGCGTGGAGAACTACATCAGACAAGTCTTGAGACTGAAGAGCACCGTAACAACATACTCTCCTGTGTATGTTCAAGCATTGTTGGCCCAAACAACCACGGTATTATTGTTCTTGGTCTCCCGTGGCCATTGTCGGAAACATGTAGTGATGTTATAATACAGGGTGTGCCCCTCAAACCTCACTGATTTCAAGGACCCAGGAGAGAAAAACCACAGTAGATGTGACAGTGAAAAATGCACCAGAATGTAGAGCATCTCAAAGAATTTATATTCCCACGTCAGAAGTGCCAGAGTGCACCATGGTCGCAGGAAGCGAAAATGGCCACTGCACAGCAGCGCGCACAAGCTGTAGTGTGGTTTGCAGAAACAAAATTGTCTGCCGTGTATGTTCAAGAATTGTTGGGCCAAACAACCACGGTATTATTGCTCTTGGTCTCCCGTGGCCATTGTCGGAAACATGTAGTGATGTTATAGTACAAGAGTTACAGTGGTGTCCAAGGAAAACGCTCACACTGTGAATGATTTCAAGACAGTTGTGCATATACTATCAAGTGGTTCACAGTGTCCTCGTGAGATATAAATGATAAAAACGCATTCTCAGGTGCAATAATATTGTCATAAACTAAAACAAGGAAATTGTTACATGTTGAACAGACATGGTTGTATCAAGTAACTGCTAAGGAAGCTTTGTCTGCAGATTAACACATATACACATTTCTATCAGGAAATGTAAAATTGAAAATGTACCACTCAGCAGAGACGCAATGTTTCGTTTGAAACCATTAATTTCACCGATTTTCAACGACTGAAAACAGATTAAAACACTTCTCAATCTACTTGGCAACCATAACTGGAATTCTACGATAATGATGAAAGGTGAAGAATTGAATCGAAACTTGCTCCAGGGCCAGAAGTCGAGCCCAGCTGTCCTTGCTTACTAGGCAGAAATGCAAACCATTACACCACAGCAGCAGTGTTGTCCAAATAGCTGAACGAACTACCCAAGTCGAATGATGTCCCCAACACAAACTTCATATCTTCAGCTTATTTTCCCCCTACATTGTCAGTATTGCCACCGCTCTCCGACTTTGGAATAGCACCACAGCGATGGATGTAATGGGGAAGTCCTGTACCATAGGTGATCTTATAGATCTTGTAATTAAAATTTCCCCGAGACATTTGAGCCTCATATTTATAAGCTGAAGATATGAATTGATGTTTGTGTTGGGGAGGGCATTCGACTTGGATAGTTCATGCAGCACTCTTCACCAGAGTGCAGCAATTCTGCCTAGTAAGCAAGAGGGCCTGGGTTTGTGTCCTGGCTGTAGCACAAATTTTAATTCAATTACCAATCGTAGATAAAGATGAGACTTAAATGCCTCAAGGAAAATTTAATTACAAGATGTATAAGAATGATTGGAATTCATCATCTCCTTCCTCCGGAGATTTGAATTTTCCGTGTACTATGATATCAGTAGAAACAGAGTTCAAGGAATTGGAAACGAATGAGGAAGGAAATCCTATTGAAAGGAGCAATTCCACAATTTGCCTTATGTGATGTGGGGAAACCACAGAAAACTAAATGTATATGCTCCATAAGGGATTTGAACTGCCATGCTCCCGAATGCCACCTCGTTTGGCCAGTCATCCATGAAGAGAGTGGCCCTCTATTGACCTGCAGATCACACTGCACATAGCTGGGAGCCCACCGTTTCCATCTATAATGCTTCCACATCCTCTCGCCTACATCCCACCCCTGTGTGCAGTGCCCGATGAAATTTCCAATCCAACCGCTCAAATGAGTGAACTCGCACATTTTTTTATGTGTTTAGAAATTGTTGCCACCATCCCTGATGCAAGTACGCGGAACCACTTCTCGAACTCTATATATTACTTGTCCCCTATATACCACTGTCTTCACTTTCAAATCACGTAGTTAATAATATATAGAAACCTTTCCACCAACTGGTTTCACATCTGAACACATTGCTCCACTCCATTTTGGCTTGATGCAGCAACAGTGGTTCAAAGCTCCAAGATTAAAAAGCAGTCCCGGTTGCAAGTGTTTTATTAATAATGACACGTTTCTCCTGGTTAGCGCATCTTCAGATTATTTTGAACAGCGGAACTGCTGTTTCACAGCTGTCTTCCAACAGTTTCAGAACGCCAATTGTCATCGTTCTTTCAAACATACGATTGCTCTCTCTCTATCAACAAATGACATAAATAGATTGTAGAGTCACTGGTTTGCATGTGATAGTTTTGTGCAGAACCATCATGATAATCGCGTACCCCAAGTTGTTCTTAATTGTTTGTTACCGCGAGTTAATATTTATGTGATTTTTTCCAGTGTAACTCAGTTGCTATTTGTGATACTGAAGTTATGTAAAAACTACTTGCTGTAACCAGATGATCAACTTTCTCCCCGCCAGCTGGGCCATTACTGTGAATTTTTGATTGCTCTGGAAGAAGTATCATCAAACAAGAACACATGAAATATTAGTTCGTTTTATTACGTAAATGAGTAAGGGATTTACTTAAGTTTGACACATTTTTTGACACAGGATTTTTGTATAATTTACAAGTGTCATTGACAAGCAAAGAATCACTTGATGCTCTTATTTATAAACAGTTCTCACGCAGTATGAAATGCAACCTTTACGAAAGTTTGTTTTGTCAGAAAAGTTAACTACTCGTTGATCCTACATTGTTATGTTGAGTACTTCAAATGAGGTCACGAAGTGGGTTGAGCTCAGTGTGATGGGACTACAGTGTTGGGGGATTGACGTAGTCTTCAAGAGCGCCTTCCATACGTCGTTGCGGATTGCAACGAGCCCTCACTAATGTCTGTGGAATCGATTCGCGTTGCCAACTTCGGTTTAGCACCGTGATCTCTGGACGATACAACACTGCTGTAGGCGTGTAACTCGCTGTTAATTACCTTAAGGGAATCTCTCATATCTATCGGCGAAGAAATTGTAGCAGAACTGTTACAGCACAAAGGGCAATTCTGAACTGAAGGCAGCGACGACCATATCAGCTGTTGGGACAGCGCACTGCAACTGGGTCTGTCATAACTTCAGGCGCAGTCATAGCCTAAGAGATACAGATCCAATGACAACTGCCAGGTAGCCTTCGCAACTTCATGAAGTGCCAGCGCGAGGCCTCTGTGATATAACTTCGACCGAATCCTAATCACATAGGATAAGGTAGTGCACCGCATGTTTTCAGTAATCGTTGGACGTTTTGTGCAAGGACAGCATCTACTTTTGAGTTTTGTTCGAGTTGAACTTGTTTCTGGTATGTAAAATCCGTTACTTTTTGTTGTACACTTTACGAAAAGTAAGCCGATGCACTATGAAGCAGTTACCCGAATGGAACGGAAATCGGTAGATGTGATGTTCCAGTACAGACAAACAAATGATTACAGTTTTAGAAAAAGTAAACGATTTATTATAGAGGAAGAGATTCACAAATTGAGCAAAGTCAGTACCGCGTTGATCCAGCTCTGGTCCTTATGTAAACAGTTATTCGGCTTGGCAATGACTGATAGAGTTGTTGGATTGCTACTGAGGGATGTCGTGCCAAATTCTGTAAAACTGGCGCATGAGATCGTCAAACTCCCGAGATGGTTGGAGGCCCCTTCCCATAATGCTCGAAACGTCCTCAATCACGGGAGATCCAACGACCTTGTCGGCCAAGGTAGGGTTTGGCAAGCACGAAGGCAAGCAGCGGAAACAGTCACCGCGTATGCTGAAATGTAAGCCCAAGATGGCTTGTCATGAAGCGCGAGGAAACGGGTCGTATAAAGTCATCGAGGTACAGCCGTGGTGTAAGGGTGCCGTGGATGACAACCAAAGGGGTCCTCCGGTGAAAAGACATGGCCCGCCAGACCATCTCCCCTGGTTGTCGTGCCATAGTGCGGGCGACATTCGGGCTGGTCTCCAGTGCTGTCTGTGGTGTCCCCAGACACGTCTTCTTCGCTGGTCATAGGGCCTCAGTTCAAAACGGGACTCATCACAGAAGACAGTTCTACTCCAGTCAGTGAGAGTCCAGACCGAAGAGGTGTCAGGAGACGCCCTGGACAGTGGAGCGATATAAACCTGAAAGTCGCCCGCCGCCATATGTCCCCACAACCAAGAGTGATGGTCCAACAACCACAGCGCCCGCCTGGGCAGCAAGTCACGGAGGTTCTTCTATGGCACCGTAGGAGGACTTCCCTGTTGTGCTCTCCAGGCGGGAGCTATCGTTACAGATTCCCATGCGTTCGTATGACGCGGTTGTGATCCCCAATGACTGATTGGTCCGACCGCTACACATCTATGGTTTCATAATTATTTGCTGGTACCTGAAGATGTAGCGTTAAGGTTCGAAACCGGCCGTGGAAAAAATTAAGAAAATTGTTAGCAACTTATCGCATAAATAGGACACCTTTGGTTGTTATCCGTGGCAGCCTCACAGCTCAGCGGTACGTCGACGATATTCTATGTCCCATTTTGTTGCCCTACATGACAAGCTATGCTGGAGCTACACATCAGCAAGATAATGTCCACCTACACACGGCGAAAGTGTCTGTTGCTTTTCTTCGTGCTTGCCAAACCATGCCTTGGCCAGTAAGGTCGCTGGATCTCTCCCTAATTGAGAACGTGTGGATCGTTGCGGCTAGGGCCATCCAACCAGCTCGGGAGTTTGACGGTCTAACGCGTCAGTTGGGCAGAATTTGGCGCGACATCGCCCAGGATGACATCCGACAACTCTATCAGTCAGTGCCAAGACGAATACCTGCTCCAGAAGAACCAGAGGTGGACCTGCGTGTTAGTAACTTGATCAATTTGTGAAGCTCTTTCTCGTGAACAAATCATCCAGTTTTTCTGAAATTGTAACGGTTTGTTTGTCTGTACACGGGGTTTCCATCCAATTCGGATAATTCCTTCCTGGGGCGTTGTCTTGTTTTTCTTTTGTCTGAGGGTGTATAAGTAGTCGTCTTTTAATCACGTCCAGCCTATTTTTTCTTGCCTTCGAAGAGAATCCTTGTTGCTTGATCAAGGTAACTGAAACGGGGTGCACCTCTTATGTAGGATAGAGTGTTACACTCGGAATACATTTCACACATTCGCATTCAACCAGCCCTATAATAGAAGTTTAATATATTTTCTTTTTCTGTTTTGAAATGATAGCATTCACTTAACGTGTGCTCCAGTGCTTATTTGAAATTACGAAAGTTACTTCGTTTTTACAAGTGCGAAAAACCTTCCCAACGTACAACGTGGTCATCTGATCAGGAACAATTACTACACTCAAATTTAAACGTATTGCAATTGAGAATATCTTGTTAATACTGTATTCAATAGTCTATGTGTTACATTATTACTCTACAAGACGCCAATAATCGGTACCTGAAATTAAATTAAGAAGAAATATTATCAAAAACCAGTTACAAGTTACAAACATTTTCAAATAAAACCTACTGGTAACCAACACATGTTTCCATTTTCAAAACAGCGAAAATTTTAACATCAAAAGAACTTAGTTCTTTCGCAGCTATCGAGTGTTCTGTGGTAGAAGATCTTATAAAGTTTTAAGGTGGAAGATGGCGCACGATCGATAAACTACGGCTTAACCGTCCACACATTAGGTAACTACTTTAAAACATATACAGAATTTTACTCATTACGAAACTCTATAATCGAAGAATTGATGCCGAGCGGTCTAAGGCGCTGCAGTCATGGACTGTGCGGCTGGTCCCGTCGGAGGTTCGAGTCCTCTCTCGGGCATGGGTGTGTGTGTGTTTGTTTGTCCTTAGGATAATTTCGGTTAAGTAGTGTGTAAGCTTAGGGACTGATGACCTTAGCAGTTAAGATTTCACACACATTGGAACATTTTTTTTGAAGAATTGATAGCATCTACAAAATATGTTTTATATATTGTGGAGATAAATATGTACAACTCCCTAACATTTACAACTGCTGCACAAAATACCTCATGCGTCACAACAATAAAAATAGTATAAAATGTTGGAAGCTGCTTGTAGTGGTTTCTGATGAGCATCCCTTCCTGCGTTTCTAAAATCAGTTACTAGACTGAAAGGCTGACTAAGAAACATCATGTGTTTCTCGGTGCACTATCCTCCAGAGGCAACATACTTCCGTATCAAGTCGTACACTAAATTTCAGGACGAACGAGGAACAGGCTAGTAAAATAGATTCGTCTCAGAATGACACATCTGTTTACATAGGAGGTTTCGTGTCACATTATTTATTAAAAGTCATAGATGGGTGCGGTAAATGTAAAGCACATGTAGCCGTGGGTGATGAGTTCACCGAGAGAGGGATAAACAGTGGCATTAACTCTTATCTACTCTATCTGTGTCGTTGAAGGATACCAATTCTTCCACTTATATTACAGGATTATATAATACACCAGTCAATTAATAACAACAATTTGCTGTATTCCTGTTATCTTCTGCCAATGCTCTCTATTCAGAGCGACCTCCTTGCGTACACTGGGATGCTAAGTTATTTCGTTGATGCGGTCATTCAAAGAACGCCGTGGTCTGCTGAATTTTCGTCTGCCGGGTGGTTTCCAATAAAAACAAATTTTTTGGCCACCGGTCATCTGGGATTAGCAACAAATGCCCACAACAGGTTAATGATGTTCTTTCAATTCCATATGTCACAGTTTCGTTTCCCCTCACTCCAGCTCTTATTTCATGGTTAGTTTTATCTCAGTTCTTGATATTCTGGGGCTCCTTCGTACACTGACATGAGCAAAGTCGCGGGATAGCGAATGCTCATACACAAATGACTGATGGTTCAAATGACTCTGAGCACTATGGGACATAACTTCTGAGGTCATCAGTCCCCTAGAACTTAGAACTACTTAAACCTAACTAACCTAAGGACATCACACACATCCATGCCCAAGGCAGGATTCGAACCTGCGACCGTGGCGCCTAGAACCGCTCGGCCACACCGGCCGGCTACACAGATGACGGTAGTATTGCGTACACAAGGTATAAAAGGGCAGTACATTGGCGGAGCTGTCATTTGCACTCAAGTGGTTCACGTGGAAAGGTTTCGGTACGTGATTATGGCCGCACGAAGGGAGTTAACAGACTTTGAATGCGGAATGGTAGTTGGAGGTAGACGCATTGGACATTCCGTTTCGGAAATCGTTACGGAAATGAATATTCCCAGATCCTCAGTGTCATAAGTGCGCAGTGGCCGACGGCCTTCGTTAACGACCGAGAGCAGCGGCGTTTGCGTAGAGCTGTCAGTGATAGCAGATAAACAGCACCGCGTGAAATAATCGCAGAAATCAATGTGGGCCGTAAGACGAACTTATCCGTTAGGTCAGTGTGGCGAAATTTGGCTTTAATGAGTTACGGCAGCAGATGACCGACGCGAGTGCCTGTGCTAACAGCAGGTAATCGTCTGCATCGCCTCTCCTAGGATCGTGACCACATCGGTTGCATCCTAGACGACTAGAATACTGTGACCTTGTCAGGTGAGTCCCGATATCAGTTGGTAAGAGATGATGGTAGGGTTCGAGTGTGGTTCAGACCCCACGAATCCATGGACCCAAAGTCTCAATAAGGTACTGGGCTGGTGGTGGCTCCATAACGGTATGGCTGTGTTACATGGAATGTACGGGTTCTGTGGCCGAATTGAACCGATTATTTAGTGATAATGGTTATGTTCGGCTACCTGGACACCTTTTGCAACTTTTCATGGACTTGATGTTCCCAAAGAGCGATGGAATTTTTATGGCTGACAATGCGCCGTGTCACTGGGCCACAATTGTTCGAGATTGGTTTGAAGAACATTCCGCACAGTTCCAGCGAATGATTTGGCCATCCAGATATCCCTACATGATTCCCTTCGAACATTTACGGGACATGATCAAGAGTGCACAAAATCCTGCACTGGCAACACTTTCGCAGCTATTAACTGCTACAGAAGCTGCATGACTCAGTTTTTGTGCAGGGGATTTTCAACGACTTGTTGAGTCCACTTCACGTCCAGTTGCTGCACTACGCTGTGCAACAGGAGGTCCGACACAATATTACGTGGGATCCCATGTCTTTTGTCATCTTAGAGTACATAATTCATTTTCACAGCTATGAGTCTTCTTTTGAGGCCAGCATTTGAAACCCATTGTTCTGATCCATAGCACAGGATAGATTCACCCATTATCCTAAACACTCTTTTTTTACTCATGGTAGCAATTACCTTGTACCACTAAAATAAATTCTTTAACCCTTTTACTTTCTGCTTTGTTGTATTCTGTCTTTTAATTCTGTGCTATCCAATCCACTTTTGTCAGTATTCCCCTATGTATTTAAATTTTTCTGTTTGTCTCATAACTGCTCTACCATTGATAGGAACTTCAAATCTAGTGGCACTATTCACTGTTCCTACGAGATATTCGGTTTTTCGTAAACACATCTGTAGTCCCCATTTGTCATATTTTTGAGATAAACGTCATTTTATGACGTTCCTATTGATCTTCTGTTAGAATGACTTGATCATAAGCAAAACTTAACGAAAACACTTGTACACCACTGACGATGATTCCCATACCTCCACGGCACTTCTACACAAAAACTGAAGGAGATGAGCGATATACTGCGGCCTTGCCTTAGCCCTTTTGTGACATTAACAGATTCTGATAAATTTGATCTGTTTAATCTGTAGCTTATTGTCTCTGTATATTTCAATATCAATCAGTAAAGAATGGTCATCCCTACATTTTCCAAAACTTCCCACAATTTTTCTCTAGAGGATGGAGTTATAGGCTTTTGCTAAATCTATAAAGGCAATGTTTAACTCCTTGCCTACTGCTGTAATTTCTCCATTGTTGTTGTTGTGGTCTTCAGTCCTGAGACTGGTTTGATGCAGCTCTCCATGCTACTCTATCCTGTGCAAGCTTCTTCATCTTCCAGTACCTACTGCAACCTACATCCTTATGTATCTGTTTAGTGTATTCATCTCTTGGTCTCCCTCTACGATTTTTACCCTCCACGCTGCCCTCCAATACTAAATCGGTGATCCCTTGATGCCTCAGAACATGTCCTACCAACCGATCCCTTCTTCTGGTCAAGTTGTGCCACAACCTTCTCTTCTCCCCAATCCTATTCAATACTTCCTCGTTAGTTATGTGATCTACCCATCTAATCTTCAGCATTCTTCTGTAGCACCACATTTCGAAAGCTTCTATTCTCTTCTTGTCTAAACTATTTATCGCTCATGTTTCACTTCCATACATGGCTACACTCCATACAAATACTCTCAGAAACGACTTCCTGACACTTAAATCAATACTCGCTGTTAACAAATTTCTCTTCCTCAGAAACGCTTTCCTTGCCATTGCCAGTCTACATTGTACATCCTCTCTACTTCGACCATCATCAGTTATTTTGCTCCCCAAATAGCAAAACTCCTTTACTACTTTAAATGTCTCATTTCCTTATCTAATACCCTCAGCATCACCCGATTTAATTCGACTACATTCCATTATCCTTGTTTTGCTTTGGTTGATGTTCATCTTATACCCTCCTTTCAAGACACTATCCATTCCACTCAACTGCTCTTCCAAGTCCTTTGCTGTCTCTGAGAGAATTACAATGTCATCGGCGAACCTCAAAGTTTTTATTTTTTCTCCATGGTTTTTAATACCTATTCCGAAATTTTCTTTTGTTTCCTTTACTGCTTGCTCAATATACAGATTGAACAACATCGGGGAGAGGCTACAACCCTGTCTCACTCCCTTCCCAACCACTGCTTCCCTTTGATGTCCCTCGACTCTTGTAACTGCCATCTGGTTTCTGTACAAATTGTAAATAGCCTTTCGCTCCCTGTATTTTACCCCTGCAACATTTAGAATTTGAAAGAGAGTATTCCAATCAACATTGTCAAAAGCTTTCTCTAAGTCTACAAATGCTAGAAACGTAGGTTTGCCTTTCTTTAATCTATTTTCTAAGATAAGTCGTAGGGTCAGTATTGCCTCACGTGTTCCAATATTTCTACGGAATCCGAACTGATCTTCCCCGAGGTCGACTTTTACCAGTTTTTCCATTCCTCTGTAAAGAATTCGCGTTAGTATTTCGCACCCGTGACTTATTAAACTGATACTTCGGTAATTTTCACATCTGTCATCACCTGCTTTCTTTGGGATTCTAACTATTAATTTCTTCTTGAAGTCTGAGGGTATTTCCCCGGTCTCATACTTCTTGCTCCACAGATGGTAGAGTTTTGTCAGGATTGGCTCTCCCAAGGCTGTCAGTAGTTCTAATGGAATGTTGTCTACTCCCGGGGCATTGCTTCGACTTAGATCATTCAGTGCTCCGTAAAACTCTTCGCACAGTATCATATCTCCCATTTCATCTTCATCTACATCCTCTTTCATTTCCATAATATTGTCCTCAAGTATATCGCCCTTGTATACACCCTCTATATACTCCTTCAACCTTTCTGCTTTCCTTTGTGACTCAATCTTTAAGTTCTGAAATTTCAGTTCGGAAGGAACTTATAAGAGAAAACAATTATAGACTGTAATCTGATAATTTATTTTAATTTAATAACTTCCATGTTAAAGTAAATTAACTCGGAAGATCAATCAATAGAATAATTATCAAAAACTGGACTGTGACGAGGGTATGGTCTGGAACCGAGTGACCGCTACGGTCGCTGGTTCGAATCCTTCCTCGGGCATGGAAGTGTGTGATGTCCTTAGGATAGTTAGGTTTAAGTAGTTCTAAGTTATAGGGGACTGATGACCTCAGAAGTTAAGTCCCATAGTGCTCATAGCCATTTTTTGTGACGGGGGTGAAGTGAATCAACAATGCAAGTCTACTAAAATAAAAGTAAACTCTGTACCTCATCAAATAATACCTTGTTCCTCATTTCAAAACCTTTTTCATGTCCGTACGCTATCCAGCCATTGTTCTGAGTCATCCTTCCTCCTCAAAATAAATCTGCAACTCACATAGTTCCAAAAATGCATCCATACATTACACTGTTAACTCAACGAAAAATCCGCCTGCTGCACACTGCAGCTATCCACTATTGGTGTGAAAGATACTACAACTCCACAGTGCTGCCATCGCTGATACGGATACTGTTGCCTCTGACGACAATTCTTCAAATGTATCATTTTTCTTTACAAATATTAACACTTCCAATAACATCATCAAAAAATAGCCATCTTACACGTCGCTATCGCTGATGAATAGCAGTCAGCATGGGTGCATCGACTAGCCACATGCTGCAGACCCATACACAGTGAAGTTCGGGCGCCCACAGGGGATCGGCATTCAGGTGCCGGGTACGGGCTTGACCGCCCCGATCGCGAGGATGGAATAAACCTCTACAAACAACCCCTCAATCTCAAGTTGTTCTGTGCGCTGATGAGATGCATGGCTGTTGAGGTGGAACAGTCATTAGCGGGCAACCTCTGGGGTACCTGCCGCACCTCAGTTGTATAAGGCTTACCTAGGCTCGCGGGGCTCTGTGTAGGTGGACTTGTAGTTCCCTAGCTGCTCATGGGACCGAGATGGATCCTTCGAAATTCTCTTTTCCTCCTCCCAGAGGAAAGGGTGGGCCGCTGGAAGGTTCTAACACCCAGTCTCTCAAGAGGACTTGTGCAGTCAGCGCCACTGACTCCAGAACTTCTTTGACAAGTAAAGTCTTTGGTAAAAGAATGCATTCTGGTAATCAGAACGTGTTTCTCATTGTGAAACGGAAGGAGGGTAGTTTCGAGAAGGTTTCGCCCTTCTATATACAAAAGAGTTTGGATGGAATCTGTGGCTCCTTAAAATCAGTGAAGCACTTGCGTAATGGGACCTTGCTAGTGGAAACTTCTGCTTCCCAGCAAGCAACTAATCTCCAGTCTGCTAAATGCCTTGGGGAGAATCCCACAGACACTGAACTGCACAGCACCTTGAATTATAGCAAAGGTGTTGTGGCATGCCAGGATCTAGTCGACATTCCCAGGGAAGAACTGCAACGTGAGTGGGCTCCAGAAGGTATCGTTGATGTACAACATATCATGAAGAGAGTTGATGGCAATCTTGTCAAATCCGACTCCTTTATTCTGACCTTCAGTAGCACGAAACTTCCTGAACATGTTAAAGCTGGCTTCCTTCGCCTTAGTGTGAGGCCTTATTTCCCGACCCCAATGCGCTTTTTAAGTGCCAGCGTTTTGGGCATACCACCTTACGGTGTAAAGGCGAAGCGACTTGTCGCAACTGTGGTAAGGCTGCTCATAAGGAGTTGGTTGCTCACCTCCAGCCAAATGTATCAATTGCTCTGGGAACCACCCTGTATGGAGTAGGGATTGCCGAATATTTTTGGAGGAACGCAAAGTCCAGGAAATAAAAACAACCAAGCGTATCCCCTATGGTGAGGCCAAAAAGATCTACAAGTTGATGCACCCTCCCACATTTGCTGCGTCTTTTGCATCCATGGTTCAGTAGCCTGCTCCAAAAGCCGATGCCTCTACGCAGACAGAGGTGGTGAGTGTTGGCACTAACACCTGCAGATGTCAGTGCACTTGCAACGTAGCCAGCGATTCAGAGCCTGTAATCCATACTCGAACGGCAGGCAAAGGTACAGTGGCGAACTTGGGCTAGCCCCTGGCGCCTCCAACAGCTGAGGCTGTTCCAAAGGTCAGTACGGCCATTACCCCTCCCACATTGGCTCCCCCAAAGCTCACCAAACAGCAGAAAGCTTCTATACAGCAGCAACAGAGGGTCAAATCACGTGGTAAACCGTCTGATTATGCAGATGTCGTTTTATGTGAGGCTTCATCTGACTCTTCCCCAGAGCTGTTGGAGTACGACGCATGTGTGGGACAATCATCTCGCCCCACGCCTGCCCCTGCACCTGCTGCAGTCTCCCCACCCAATCGGAGAGACACGATGAAGGTGCTACCCCCATCATAGATGGCTCCCATACTTCAGTGGAACTTGCAGGGGTTCAGGATGCATGTGGAGGAACTTCGTCTACTCTCTCAGCGTAGACCACTGTGTTTGTGTCTCCAGGAGACTTATTTCCATCCATCATACTGCCCTGAGCTCGAGGCTATACACTCCACAAAAAGGACGACCTGTGTGGAGAGAAAGTAAGAGGAGGCGGAGGTATTTTCGTCAGGACAGACTACCACTCCTCGCCTCTCTCGGTTACGATGACTGTCCATGCACGTGTGTCATCCATTGACTGTATGTTCACTTTACTTGCCCCACATGATGCACTTGATGAAGCGGCCCTCACCAACGTTACACAGCTCCCCCAGCCGCTCATTATTTGTGGTGATTTTAATGCCCACAATGTGCTTTGGTGCTCTGCAATTACCTGTCCCAGGGGTAGAACAATTGAGAGGCTTCTCCTGTCATCCTGTTCCTACTTGCTCAATGGAGGACAGAGCACTCACTTCTGCACAGCGACTGGGTCATTCTCTGCCGTTGATCTCTCACTTTGCTTTCCAGCCCTTGCTAACAGTGCTCAATGGGAAGTGGTCGCTGACTTGCATGGCAGTGATCATTTCCCAATCTGGATTCACCTGCCAGATGGCGTGGTCCCCGAAAGGAGACCACCAAGATGGGTGCTCAGTGGGGCTGACTGGACACTTTATAGCCAGTTGGCCCAGTTTGAACACTGTGCGAATGTTCAGGCATGGGTGGATCATATTAACAAAACCGTCCACCATGCCACTGAAGCATCCATTCCACAGTCCACAGGCCACCGGAAGAGGCAACCTGTCCCTTTGTGGAGTGCCGAATGCCACTCTGCATTCAGGACCAGGCATGCGGCTCTGCATTGGTTCCAGTGTCGGCCGACTGCTGAGAGTCTTGCAGCCTTTCGGGTGGCGAGGGCAAGATGTGGCCGCATTATTTGAGACAGCTAGAAGATGTCGTGGCAACAGTTCCTGAAGACCATTAATCGTTCCACCAAAAGTTCCATTGTGTGGGAGACCATCAGGAGAATTTCTGGAAGGGGAGGGAGGTGCCCCATGGCTTCTGTAATGGCTAACGGCACTCTCCACATGGATCTGCAAGACATTGCCCAGACTATGGCAGCGTATTTTGCCATGGTTACTGCAACAACCAGTCAGGATCCGGGTTTCCAGCGCCATATAGCGGTTGTTGAGAAGTGTAGTCTGGACTTTCAGTTCACCTCTCATGAAGTTTACAACTGCCCATTTTCTATGTGGGAGCTGGATTCTGCATTGTCTGCAGCTCGTTACACATCTCCTGGTCACGACAGGACCCGTTACAGTATGCTACGGCACCTCACAAGGCCCAACAAAGAAATCCTCCTCGCACTTCTTAATGCCATTTGGGCATCAGGTCACTTTCCTGACTCGTGGCGTGAGGCAGTTTTAATTCCTTTTTTAAAACCTGGGAAAGACCGCACGAGCCCAAGTAGCTACCGTAGTGTTTCCCTCGCTAGTTGCATGGGACAGACCTTGGAGCGGATGGTCAGCCGCCACCTTGTCTGGATGTTAGAATCCTGGTAACTCCTTAGTCGCTTTCAGTGTGGGTTCAGGAGGTTTCGCTCCACCTTCGATAACCTTGCCCTCCTGGAGGCGGCTATACAACAAGCTTTCCTACGCCGTCATCAGCTTCTAGGTGTAGTTTTTGACATTGAGAAGGCCTACGATACCACTTGGAGGCGTCTCATCCTGGAGCAGCTTCACGGATGGGGTTTTCGTGGTTGTCTTCCTCTTTTTATTCAGTCTTTCCTCTCACCACGTTATTTTAGATACCGAATTGGTGACGTCCTGTCTGACCGCTTTGAGCAGGAAAACTGTCCCTCAGGGTAGCGTTTTAAGTGTGACTGTCTTTGCAATCGCTATTAATAACATTACCTCCATAGCTAAAAGTCCTGTCCCGTGTTCCTTGTTTGTGGATGATTTCTTTGTTTTGCTCTTCTTCCAGCCTTGCAACGACAACGCGTCAGTTGCGACTTACTCTTAGACGTTTGGATGACTGGACGCAGAAAAGTGGTTTTAAGTTTTCCACCGAGAAGTCCGTGTGTGTTCTTTTTCACTGTTCTCGTTCGATTTTAACCTTTCCTGAGTTGAGGATAAGGGACACTGCCCTCGCTTTTAAAGACACAGTGAGATTTCTGGCCGACCGGAGTGGCCGTACGGTTCTAGGCGCTACAGTCTGGAGCCGAGTGACCGCTACGGTCGCAGGTTCGAATCCTGCCTCGGGCATGGATGTGTGTGATGTCCTTAGGCTAGTTAGGTTTAATTAGTTCTAGGTTCTAAGCGACTGATGACCTCAGAAGTTAAGTCGCATAGTGCCCAGAGCATTTGAACTATTTTTCTTTTAGATTTCTCGGGCTCATTTTTGATTCGAAGCTTATGTGGTTACCTCATCTTAAAGACCTGAAACGACGGTCACCTAAGGCTTTAAGCATTTTAAAATGTCCTAGCCACAGTACATGGGGAGCCGACAGGACTTGTCTGCTCCGGTTTGACAGGGCGTTTGTGCGATCTCGGCTTGATTATGGGTGCACGGTGTATGGGTCTGCGAGGCCTTCTTACTTAAGGATGTTGGACGTTGTGCACCATAAAGGGCTTTGGTTGGCCACTGGAGTATTCAGAACTAGCCCCATACCAAGCCTCTGTGCAGAGGCTGGTGAACCGCCACTTCATATGCGGCGGCGGCTACTTACGGTGCCCCAGGCGTATAAAACTTTGTCCACACCATACACACCTGCATACCATACCGTTGCTCAGCTTCCTCCGGCACGGCTATTTCATAACCGGCAGCGAGTGACGCGGCCCTATGGGATTCGTGCACAGGATTGCCTCTCTGCGATGGATATGGCTGGTCTTCATGTTTTCCGTCGCGGTTGGAGCAGATTTCCACCTTGGCTCCTCCAGAGACCCAGACTTATTTTAGATTTGACTAATTTTAAGAAAGACAGTACACAAGATTTTACGTTCCGATCTCAGTTTTTTTACATTTTAGATGTGCATCACGGTTTTACCGTCGTTTACGCTGATGGCTCCAAACGGGAGAATTTCATCGGCTGTCCTGTAGTGTTCCCTGATCAGGTTGCCCTGATTCGCCTCCCTGATGAATATACCGTTTTCGCAGCGGAGCTCCACGCGATTCTGAAGGCACTGGAGCAGCTGAATCGTGTTCGGGGCAATCGATTTCTCCTCTGCTCCGATTCTCTTAGAGCCTTACAATCATTGCAGAATCTGTACCCAAGTGAGGAGATGGTCCAGCTGATATATGACCAACTGTACTTGTTCCACCGTTGGGGTAAGAAGGCAATGAACAGGCCGATCGGGCTGCCAAGGAGGCCTGCAGAGAGCAGGATGTGGTCCAGTGTCCTATTCCCTTGCAGTCTATTTCTGCACTCCACAGGAAGTGCATGGAGTCGTGGGAGGAAGAATGACTGGCGGTGACGGCCAATAAATTGCGGTTGGTGAAGTCAACAACTCGGCCGTGGTGTACCTTCTGCCGGGTGCTCAGGCAGGAAGGAGTGACCCTCACGCGTCGTCGGATTGGGCACTGTCCTCTCACACACAGCTTTCTATTACGGCGGGAGGATCCCCCGATTTGTGATGCTTGTGGTGTGCATATCTCTGTCCGGCACATTTTAACAGACTGCATTTTATACCGTGATGCAAGGGCAGAAGCACAAGTTGATGGGGATGTGCCCTGTGTTTTAGCTATTGATGAGACTTGTGTGTCTAGGGTTTTAAAGTTTTGTGATGTGTCTGGACTCTGGCCTAAACGTTTAGGCTGGAGGTTTTAGTGTATTGCAAAGTGGTGGCTCCTCCCTTTTTGCTTGCAGTCAGCCAGCCACTACCATCTGCTATATTGTTTTACCTCCCTCTACCACCTTCTTCCTGGGTTGTCCATGTTTTACTGCTGGCAGCATGCTTTGTCCCACGCTTTGGTGTGGGTAGGCACACATTTTTCCAAGCTAGTTTCCTGTGTGTTACGTTCTGTTTTATCTTATTGTTCTGAGTCTTTTCTTGACACCCGTCTCAGTCTGTTAGTGAGCAGGCGCTGAAGACCTTGCCGTCGTGCGCCCTTAAAACCCTCTCCATCCATCCATCCATTCTGAAGTTCGTCGAACAGTCGATGAGGAGACAGTGTCGGTAGCCCTTTCGTTCATATGGGCGGTCAGTTACTCAACAGTTACACATCTCTTCATCCATGCACATCTCTACAGTCAGCCTTCACCTGTGTCATCTATGGGCATCCATGGGCGTGCTGCACCACAGTTGCCTTGGCGCCGGTTTGGGTCAGTTTTTTTCTTTTCTTTATTATATTTCGATCCCCCCCCCCAGAGGGGGGGGCGGGCTGGCAGCAGTGTAATATGCCGCTCTGCAGCCTACAGATAAAGTTAAAATAACATAATGAGGAGATATAACAATAAAAAGAGGTGATAAAACAGGGACTGTTTAAAACTGGTACAGGGCGAAAAAGTTGTGAAGAAAACATAAAAAACAAAGGGGTCAGTGACGCTAACTAAAAACACATAGGAAATAGACAGGCACAATTAAAAAAAACACGGGAACAGTCTGGTTTCTGTATGCAACACTTTAAAAGGGGGACGCACGACTCTGAACACTCACGGAAAACACTGCACTATAGAGTATGAAGGAATATGGGTATGGGGGAAGGGGAGGACCTGAACAGATGAGGGGAGGAAAGGGGAGGAGGAGAGGAAGAGCAAAAAAAAGGGGAGGAGCTGATGGAGGGAGAGGGCACAGAAAAAGGGGGGAGCAGGGCAGACACGAGAAAGGAGTGGGGAAGACAGTGGAGGGGAAAGAAAAAGGACTCAGGGGGGAAATAATGGAGTCAAGCAGTGAGCAGGTGGAGAAAAAACAGGATGGAAGGGGGGGAGGGAGCCCGGGAAAAGGACAGAGGGAGGGAGTGGAAGGTGAGGATCACAGTTGATAGGAGGAATAAATGGAGGGAGGGAGGGCACCATCTGGGAGGGGGAGTTGATGGAAATCGCCTCGGGAAAGGAGATGCTGTAGAGGTGGAGGATAGGGGGGGGGCGGCAGTGGGCGGGGGTTGGAGAGAAGAGGAGCAACCAGGGGATGAGGGGGATCAAGTTGGTGGAAGGTGTAGAGGACGCAGACATGTTCGAGGAAAAGGAGCAGATGGGGGAAAGGAATGTCATAAAGGATGTGCGTGGGGGATGTGGGACAGCTCCGTTTTGGTATGCACAGTATACTTTAAGCACAGTGGCACGCGAGCTGTTTACAAACGTAGCCGTTTCGGAACTGCTTCCGCCGAGCAAATCTACTGAACAGCAGACGAGTCGCTCCGTTTCCACATTACGACAACGACTTTACTGTTTTCCGTGTGCTCCCGACTCACTTTATATATCCTCCACTCGTGGTGCTGCCATCTGCTGTCTATGAGTGGTTATTGCATGTTGACATCGAACACAGGTGGTGGTCACATTAATGTGTTGGACTGTGTAATACACGTGAAATATACAGTACATGATAGTTTATATTTTTGCGGCAAAATTTAATACTGAAATCTGTACCTGTGCGTAGTACTAACGCTGTCATTAAAGGCGGTCGCACACCTCCTTTCGTGTATGCCTCGGCACAGGCCACGAAAGGATGGCAACCGAATCTTTAGTTATGGCGGTGTTGAACTCACATAGCTCTATGTGCAGGTCCCAGGTAAAAGGCAACTAAATCCATACCCGTAACCAGATCCATGTGCCTCATGTTGGTAACCTACGTTACTCTCCATGATTGGTTTGATTTGAGGAGGGTAAGCTGTTGCAGACAGGGCCTCCCTGCTAGGTGAGTAATGGCTACATAGGCTAAGGCATCGATTCAGATGATTCTACAAAAACAATCTATGGAAGGACAAACGAATGAATGTAAGACAAGAACATTTTCGAATAGTCACTTACAATGTTCACACCATACGATTAAATGCTAAAAAAATGCTTATAACCACTAATTCTGGGTCTAAAGTACCTTATACGTGTACAGTAGTAATTATAGTTGCTGATAGTTGATGGGATACCGAGAGAATGTTTATCGTGATTCCCTTGAATCATCAATGTATTGATGAGTTTGTCTATGTTGTTAATGTGTCTGTATATAACTGTGCACGTGTGGGCGTAAGTGTACGAGTGTGTGTGTGTGGTGTATGTGTGTGTGTGTGTGTGTGTGTGTGTGCGTGTGTGAAAGAAAGAGAGAAAGAGACAGAATGAATTTGTATTTTTAAAATTTGATTTCTGCGACAGTACTTTCATTTGAGCGCATTGTGTTTTCTTACAGGAAGTTTCTCCAGGACTAGTACGAACTGAAGGAGTATCAAACGTAATGGCTAGCCTTCCAAAGGAAAGTGAATTTTTCGCCAAACTGAAGGAAATGCCAACTATGGAATCAGAAGACATAGCAGAAGCCGTTGTTTACATGTTGTCCCAGCATCCTCGTGTTCAGGTGTGTTACATGCACTACAGAATCGGTAGAGTGCAAACAATTATTCATACTATTTGTAGACTGATGACGTTACTCTAAAAGAATACGAGATTTCATCCATCTTTTGCTAGTAATCTCGGTAGTAAGATATCTATACTGTAGGTACCTAGTACTAAGGAAACTATCAGTACAAATCCAGGCACTCCTATGATTTTACATAAAGATTATCACGTGTTTATGGCGCGTGACTGCGAAGCTTAGCTCCAACTACTTACTAGTAGATCTATCTCTTTTCATTGGCCTCCGTTACGCAACGGATTGAAGGTAGCAAATTCATATCAACACCCTGCAACTCTGTAAGTTCCCCATCACATTCTGGAATAATATTAAGTGATATCAACTAGGCTACATGGCTTATAAAGAAGTAGGCGGGACATATGGGATTTTAATTGTGCAAACCGTGGATTTATTCAGTCAGCCTGAAGGTTCGACGTTCCTCACTCAAGCATACAACACACTCGACTATAAACTAAACTATATAATCATTATTTTTCCTTGCTGTAGGCAGTGAACTACTCGGAAATTATAAACTTCCCTGACCCACATCTTTCCAAGCACATACTTTACCATAGATGACTACTTGCGAGCGTCTGCTTCCTTGGCCGGACATCCGCTAACAAAGAGGCCGCACCGACAGATTTCGTCCAAATTTACGACACCAAACCAACACCGACAATGATAGTTCCGGCATACATGCCTACGTCGCAATCAGAGGATGAAGAGACAGAGAAACTATATGAGGATATTGAACGGGTAATGCAATACGCAAAGGGAGGTGAAAATCTAATAGTCATGGAGACCTGGAATGCAGTTGTAGGGAAAGGAGTAGAAGAAAAGGCTACAGGAGAATATGGGCTTGGGACAAGGAGTGAGAGATGAGAAAGACTAATTGAGTTCTGTAATAAATTTCAGCTAGTAATAACGAATACTCTGTTCAAGAATCGTAAGAGGTGGAGGTATACTTGGAAGAGGCCGGGTGATTCGGGAAAATTTCAGTTAGATTACATCATGGTCAGACAGAGATTCTGGATTGTAAGGCGTACCCAGGAGCAGATATAGACTCAGATCACAATACAGTAGTGATGAAGAGTAGGCTGACGCTTAAGACATTAGTCAGGAAAAATCAATACGCGGAGAAGTGGGATACGGAAGTACTAAGGAGTGGCGCGATACGCTTGAAGTTCTCTAAAGCTGTAGATACAGCAATAAAGAATAGTACAGTAGGCAGTACAGTTGAAGAGAAATGGGCAACCCTAAAAAGGACAGCCACAGAAACTGGAAAGAAAAACACAGGTACAAAGAAGGTAACTGCAAAGAAAACGTGGGTGACAGAAGAAATACTTCAGCTAATCGATGAAAGAAGGAAGTACAAAAATGTTCCGGGAAATTCAGGAATACAGAAATACAAGTCGCTGAGGAAGGAAATGAACTAGAAGTGCAGGGAAAGCTAAGACGAAATGGCTGCACGAAAAATGTGTAGAAATGATAGTTGGAAGGACTGACTCAGCATATAGGGTGGCAACATTAAGAGCGCAACCGGAATTCCATTGTTAAATGCAGAAGACAGAGCGGATAGGTGGAAAGAGTACAGTGAAGGCCTCTATAAGGGGGAAAATTTGTCTGATGTATAGGACAAGAAACGGAAGTCGATTTAGAAGAGTTAGGGGATCCAGTATTAGAATCGGATTTAAGAGAGTTTTGGAGGGCTTAAGATCAAATAAGGCAGAAGGGGTTGATAACATTCCATCAGAATTTCTAAAATCATTAGGGGAAGTGGCAAGAAAACGACTATTCACGTTGATGTGCAGGATGTATGAGTCTGGCAATATACCGTCTGACTTTCATCCACATCATCCACACAATTCCGAAGACTACAAGAGCTCACAAGTGCGAGAATTATCGCACAATTAGCTTAACAGTTGATGCATCCAAGTTGCTGACAAGAAATAGTATACAGAAGAATGGAAGAGAAAATTAAGGATGTGTTAGATGACGACCAGTTTGGCTTTAGGAAAGGTAAAGGCACAAGAGAGGCAATTTTGACGTTACGGTTGATAATGGAAGAACGACTAAAGAAAAATCAAGACACTTTCATAGGATTTGCCGATCTAGAAAAAGCGTTCGACAATGTAAAATGGTGAACAACTTTCGAAATTCTGAGAAAAATTGGGGTAAGCTATAGGAAGACATGGGTAATATACAATATTTACAAGAACCAAGAGGGAATAATAAGAGTGGGCGACCACGAACGAAGTACTCGTATTAAAAAGGATGTAAGACAGAGATGTAATCTTTCGGCCCTAGTATTCAATTTCTACATCGAAGTAGCAATGATGAAAATAAAAGAAAGTTTCAGGAGTGGAATTAAAATTCAAGGTGAAGGGGTGTCAGTGACACGATTCGCTTATGACATTGCTATTCTGAGTGAAAGAAAAGAAGACTTACATGATCTGCTGAATGGAGTACAGAATATGGATTGAGAGTAAATCGAAGAAAGACGAAAGTAATGATAAGCAGCAGAAATGAGAACAGGGAGAAACTTGACATCATGATTGATGGTCACGACGTAGATGAAGTTACCGAATTCTATTACCTAGGCAGCAAAATAACCAATGGCGGACAGAGCAAGGAGGACATCAAAAGCAGACTAGTAATGGCAAAAAAGGCATTCCTGGCCAAGAGAAGTCTACTGGTATCTAACATAGGCTTTAATTTGAGGAAGAAATTTCTGAGTATATACGTCTGGAGCACAGCATTGTATGGTAGTGAAATACGGACTGTGGTAAAACAGGAACAGAAGAAAATCGAAACATTTTAGATGTGGTACTACAGACGATAAGGTAAGGAACTAGGAGGTTCTATGTAGAATCGGAGAGGAAAGGAATATGTGGGGAACACTGACAAGGATAAGGGACAGGATGATTGGATATCTGTTAATACATCCATCAGATAATTGAGGACCTAGGTTGCAAGTGCTACGCTGAGATGTAGGGGATTTGCATAGGAGGGAAATTCTTGGCGGCCGCATCAAACCAGTCGGAAGACTTATGACGGAAAAAAAAACAGGACTTGACCAGAAATGAAAGTGACAGAAGTGGGAGATCCGGATGGTCATGCATTTTTGACGTGCGTCGGCTGAAGAATTACTATATGCGTTAGCGTAGTTAGCGCTGGCACAGCGCTAATCCGGGGGTCGTGGGTTCGAATCTCTATGGGGTAATCAATTTACGTATAGTTTTTATGCTTCTTACATTGCAAATAAAGCGAAGTAATGTTGCATATATTGTATTTATTAATATTCTCGTATAAAGCAAGAAAAAGAAAGGTAAAGAAAAACGTGGGATTGCAAATAAATTTCGAGGAAATTAGATACTTTTATTATTTAGAGAACTTTACGTGTGAAATTAGATACTTTTATTATTTAGAAGGGAAGCAGTAATTTTTTCGGCGTCTTGCACAGCTGTAAACGCCGCATTTTCCTTTAAATACATGGTTGTTTTAAAGTTACAAAAACAAACTTGGTTTACACAAAAGTAAAAGGCTTCCTCTCATTGCACATATTCGCATTAAACAGCGCGTACGCATCGTTCCGCTAAATATTGGCGTTAATAGCTTGTCATCAATGGAATGTGGTCAGATGTCTTCCCGGGATATAATTTCTTTTTCTCTCTCGAGGAGATAAGAGCAGTTTCGAAGCTTCTGATTGAATTTCTTAGCTTACGATAAAAATAAACACCGTAGGGTTGGACTAGCTGTGTGAGTGTGCAGCGAATCATTTTATTACTGCACAGTGGCAGTCCTTGCTTATATTGAAAAATATCGCAGTATAATTGTGGATTTGTTACCCCTCCCCCTCCCCCCCCCCTCAAGTCAATTAACAGAAGAAATTTGTTTTTTTGCACACAGAATTTCGTTGCACCACATGGAATACATTTGGCATTACCTTGGTTTATTTGCAGTGTGAAGGTGGCTAATTAGATTGTCTTGTATGACAATGTACAGTTGTAATTACTGGTATTTTGTCTGTGTGGTATTGTGAAGTTGAACTCGTGATGAAAGAAACAGTTAAGCTCGTATTTGTTCTTTGTAAGCAATATTGTAATTCTTGAAAAGTGATGAACAATGCAAAAGTCAACCAGAAATGCAACATTAAATTGTATACTGCAACGCTCGTGGCGAGCGTACAGTCTGTTCTATCAAATTCAAGAGAACTGTCCTGTTAGCAATAATACAAGCAATCAGACTGCGAGAAGACTATGAAATATAAGTAACTCCCAAAAATGTCCTACCTGAAAATTATGTCACTGCTGAAATGTTAATTCATCACACATAATTTATAAATGGCCTACATGTTTGCACATTAATAACTGTTGTCTTGCCCCTATCTCTAAACTACTGCAGTTGCTGCTGCCATGCTAGGTAAACAATAAAAATTCAAACTACTAGCAACACGATGTGCAATGCGTGCTTTAAACTATAGAGACAACCAAAAAAATTCTATGCTAATAAATCTCATTACTGCAGAGCTCTTTGTCAAAGTTCTGTTACTCAGAATCTTGGGAAAGCAAAATTATATATGTGAAATTTGATATAAAGAGACAAATGTTGACTGATGGAAAAATAGAAACCAGACCTTAGTAAAAACACTTTACATCACTAAGACAAAATATTTGAACACTTGAAATATTAAAACTTCACTTTACATTAACAGTGGAAAACCTGAACAAATTCTCTTTACCTTCTCAGAAACAAGTATCCTATCCATCTTTGAAGAAAAATCAGTCAATCACACATCGTTACATTGTCGTAACGATCTCCAATTCTAAATCTCTGACCAAATTAATTACTACGCTCGGATGTCTCGGCAAATGCGCAATTACAGAATCTTTTGACGTTAAACGAATTTACAAGTTGTCTCCTCATAAATGAAAAATAATATAAGAGAACTATTGCCAGCACACAGCACAGCCTAAACACATCTTACTCCATCACAACTCGATTCCTCCTCTCTCTCTCCAAGACTACACTCCACTCACAAACTCACAAGCAAAGATCCTACTCCAAGTGCCTCGCAGCGCAACCTCTTTGCCAGAGATGTTGCCCAGTATTACTCAAATGCTACTAAAGCCTTACTTTTCCGCGTGATATCCAATCTTTTGCATAAAACAAAACCCTTACATGCATAGGTAACGCAAATAGTGAAAATAAAAAGAAATTGTTTTCACATAGGAACTCGGTCCACCAATCCTCGGACGACCGTTCTGTACTCTGTACTCTTTCCGATGCGCTAACTGCTGCGTGTGAACTGTAACGTCCCCTTAGAAAAATTATAAATGACTGTGCTGATAAACCTCTTACGTTATTTGATTTTCAAACAGCTGAGCAAAACTGAACGAACTCAGACATTTCTCTCTTTACTTATTCTGATCATCACTAAACTGACACTCAATTTTTTTTCAGCGCAACGCCATCTGACTTTCAATAATCCCTACAAAAGAATGGCCCTGACTAACAATAATCTATACCTTTCATCAATCAGTTACCTCACAAAAATCTTCGTTGCGCGAATACTGCAATACAGCGAGCGCCAATACTGCCAGCTAAAGAAAAGATTCTAACTACTGAAGGCACTAATTACTGATAGGCATAGTTATCAAATAAAAGGTTTTGATAGAGAACCAACAATGTATTTACCTCAATAGTGTTCAAAAGTCATAAAATATATATATTAGTTCATGACATCCAGTCTTACATATTTCCTTTTTCTGATGGACACACGTCCAGATCGTCCGCTCTCAAAACTCTGCCATCTCTCTCCCCACATCCACCACTGCTGACGGCTCACCTCCTACTGCACAACTCTACGCGCGTTCACATCCAACTGCCCAACACTACAATAGCGAATATTCCGACAATGAGTCCATCCAGCCACAGACTGCACACAGCACAGTCAGTGATTTTCATACAGAGCGCTACGTGGTGTTACCAACATAAAAACCTAAACAGCCTACCAATAGTGGCACAGGTCCCGTGCCACAAATGCTATTTTTTCATGGCGCTTGGCTAACTGGTGCTCTCATTTCTGTCACTTTTATTTCTGGCCAAGCCCTGCATGTACTGTAAATTTGGACTAAATCGGTGACGACGAGCAGGTGGGGTCCCTTTGTAAGTGAAAGAGCTTGTGGTGCTCTCAACGTCTCCTCGCAATTCTACAAGGTAATTTTTGTTCTTTCAAGTGCCTTCTTCTGAGATTCGGCACTACGTCTCCTCGCTTGTTCTAATCTGTGTAAGACATGAAAACTTGCGTAGCTTATGACGACAAGTCTCGCTAATCCCAAAGTCCTAAACAGAAACATAAACAATAACTGGCATCAGTTCTCACTGTGGCTCACATGACGAGAGGCGTTCAGTACGTGATGCAACACTTTTTTCCTGAAAACACTTTGATTGTATTCAGGATTCCAACATACTCTTTTATTCCCCACTCTTTGGGCTACAGAACCCTATTTTTCATCATAATCTCCTTTCAGTTCAACGGCCTTACGCCTCCTAACTGGGGAGCCTGTACGCCCACATGGTACCACTCTACTGGTCGACATCGGAACTAACGTCTTGCTGCACCAATCGTCTCCCCTCATCCACGTACTGCTTCCCACAGAGCTCACCCTTCATTGGACTAAACAGCTGGAAGTCGCGAGGAGCGAGATTCGGGCTGTTAGCTGATGAGAAAGAACAGTCCAGTGGAGTTTTGTGAGCTCCTCTCCTGTGCGCAGCTTTGCATTGTGGCGACAAACACGCTGAAGTCGTTTCTTCAATTTCGTGAGGGTAGTACAAAACACTTCGGGTTTGATCGTCGCATCATGAAGGACGACATCACCGGAATAACTCCTTCAGAGTCCCTGAAGACCATCGTCAGCTGATAGTGCGGCTTTGAACCTTCTCTTCGAAGGAGAGGCGGTGTGGCGCCACTCCTTGGATTGCAGTTTTGTTTCCGGTTCGAAATAATGATGAAAGAGACCTCGCCCAATGACTCACCGTGCTTTTGTTCTCTGCCAGGTCCCCGTAGGCGTCTATGACTATCTACCGATGCTCTGGTTTTCAGCCAAAAGAAACTCAATGACGTCTCTCTACTTGGAACGCATCTCCGTTATAGACGCCATTTTGAAGGCTGCATACAGCGCCGTCACCTATCGGAACTTCATGAAACCACAGGTGCTGAAGCGGGAATATTCCACTACGTTTCACAACAAATTCAGCATTTTTTTTCAAACGAAATAAGCCCGTAAATAATGTCTTAATTTACTTATGGAACACCCCTCGTACGCCCAACATTAGGAATTAATACTCCAATAACCTCACAAACATCGTTTGAATACACGGTCCAGACGCTCATCCGACGTGGACACTAAAACGATTTCACTTCATCTCTCATACAAGGACGACAGAATTCAACTCACTCTGCCATCCGGGGATGTCATAAGCCAAAGAATCCAGGACCGTTGCTCTGCTGCAAGAGGAAAACCTCCTCTCGTGCATAACGATCTGAGTTCAACGCACTACACCAGACCTTCGCTTCTGTTGTGAAGTCCGTCAACAAATAGATACCCAATTGGCGTCAAAACTACCGCAACAAACATCGCATGGACTCTTCTTCACCTACCATCCATCGATAAATTGATAGGAGAAAGCACTGCTTCCCGAGGCATTATAGACTTCCAAATTACTTGACACAGTATGCACAAAAATTAACTAGAGAAACACTACATAAAATAATAGGACACAGAATATGGGAAAAACACAACCTAACCCACATCATTTACACAAGAGGAACACAGAAGATTTACCATTCCATTAGTCATCCAGCCACATACTGTTATAAACCTAATCGCCCATGTCTCTTTTCTTAACGTGCGGAACAGCAGTTCAAAATACTTAAGTTTGGGCCATACTTACATCAAAAATTTTTTTGCTCGAGTCGTCCCACACTCTCAGAAGCTTCTACTATATAAAAGATTTACTGTTGCTTCTCCAGGAATATGCAACAAAATCGATCATATACCAACCCTGCATTCAACACAACTCAGAATTCCCTTTATGGACATCTTACTTCGCTATGCAGACATAAACTATAACTAAACAAGGTAGTATTAGAAATAGGTTACCAGGAACGGAGAGTAAAAAGTAAAAATAGTACAGTGTCATGGCCATGATAACAAAAAATTACACAACACTCAGCAAAAAATGATTTCACCTATGGTAACATTCAAGAAAATTTCACCCTCAACTATTAATCAGTTAATATGTACACGTATGAATTCATACATCTCATCTACAATTTCGGTCGCCAGTTCAAACCTGTAGACGTACTTGTCACTTTTACAAGCAGCTAGACATTTCACCCACTAGACTGAAGTACTGATCCATCGGCTCGCAACCTCACTAAAAACATCTATCACATTATTAAGCATTAGGACATATCTATCTAATAACACATAATTTCCTTGTCCCATCGTACCTGGAAGATGAAAGGAGAAACGGTTACGCTGAAGACATTTAGAAAATTCCTTTATTACATTACTGCTGAAAAACGAGGGTAGCCGGCCTCAAATTTGATTCGCCGAGGAAAAGAAAAAAAGGAACCATGAAAATGAAACTCATTTACTTTCAGAGGTTCCATACAAAAAGAAAAGTAATCTTACTCGATCCACCACGCTCCAATCAGTTGTCTCCCAGTTACCTCTTGTAATTATTTCTGTAGCGGCTATCCAGTGTCTGTTATAAGAAATATTAACAACATACCTTGCCCTCTTATAGCCTCACAAATTCCCAACGTCGCATATAAACTCACTCGCAACGCACCCAGACACGATGAAGTAGGCTGCTTCCACCAATAAATCAACACTGCTTACTTGCTCTTAATAATCAATTATCTGAGGGAGTTAACCCATAAATCCTCCCTACAAAACCTCTTAAGCAAAATCTCTTCAACATAGCTAAAAAGAAAAATTCCACGCAAACCTCTGCATCAAATCTCTCTATAAACTTCAACCTTAAGTCATTGACCATAAGAAAAACACATCTTCCTGCGTGAATCTCCGTTTATTGTGAAAACTACTGAGCGCCGTTAAACTTAATACAAACCTCAATACAGCATGAACCCAATTAATCAATCTAAAAAATTGCTTCAGTTGGTCACTTAAGCAACTCTGAAAGGAGGGTGTTTCTGAACCGATGGTCAATAATTCATACATGAAATGTACGGGCCAAAAGCTCCAATAAACATGGGTCCACAAATCAATCGTTTTCGAGATACAATACATTTTCTGTTGCTGTTCATCAGCATGGCATCTCTAAACATTAAAGTAGGTGTTCGAAATGTTGTTCTTGCGTCTGAATGCAACGCTGAACTCGTCTCTGAAATGAGTTGCGAATTCTCTCAGACAGGCCTGAAGAATTCTATAAATACTATGTCAGTAGGCTGTTTAGGTTTTTATGTTGGAAACGCCACGTAGCGCTCTGTATGAAAATCACTGACTATGCTGTGTGCAGTATGTGGCTGACTTGCATTGTTGGAATATTGGCTATTGTAGTGTTGGGCAGTTGGATGTGAACAGCGCGTAGCGTTGCGCAGTTGGAGGTGAGCCGCCAGCAGTGGTGGATGTGGGAAGAGAGATGGCAGAGTTTTGAGAGCGGACGCCAGAAAAACGAAATTTGTAAGACTGGATGTCATGAACTGATATATATTTTATGACTTTTGAACACTGTTAAGGTAAATACATTGTTTGTTCTCCGTCAAAATCTTTCATTTGCTAACTATGCCTATCAGTAGTTAGTGCCTTCAGTAGCTAGAATCTTTTATTTAGCTGGCAGTATTGGCGCTCGCTGTCTGCAGTAGTTCAAGTAACGAAGATTTTCGTGAGGTGAGTGATTCATGAAAGGTATAGGTTATTGTTAATCAGGGCTATTCTTTTGTAGGGATTGTTGAAAGTTAGATTGCGTTGCGCTAAAAATATTGTGTGTCAGTTTAGTGTTGATCAGAATAAGTAAAGAGAGAAATGTCTGAGTACGTTCAGTTTTGCTCAGCTGTTTGAAAACCAAATAACGTGAGAGGTTAACCAGCATAAGACGTTAACCAGCACAGTAATTCATAAATTTTTCTAAGGGGATGTTTCATAACTAGAAGCCTGCTTCAATTGGCAATCCTCAAGAGAGTTAACCTCGGTAGCGTAGACCAAACTTTCGACATGACCCCACCCACATAAATCCATGGGATTCAAATTCGGAGACCTTGGAGACTATGGCACAGGAAATTCTCTACCTGTCCAATGTCAAAAACACGTCCGAGCTGCAAGCCGGCGCACTCGTAAATGAAAATGTGCTGGAGACCCGTCGTACATGAAGTACATGTTCAGGCGTTGGTTAGGTTGGACATCATCATCTACTTCTAGAAGTACAGTCCGCCGAAACCGCATGTACTGCTGTCCGGTTAGTCTCTGTGGTAGGAAGTGTGGTCCAGCTATGCGGTCTCTGAGTAGTCCTGTCAAGAGGTTCAATGAATAACGCAGCTGATGTCGTGATACGTGTGTTGCATTAGAACTGACGCCGGCTCAAATGTGACAGTTATAGCATTTAAAAATATCATCACAGGTAAATCCAGCCTCATCCGTAAACAGAATACTGTTAACATACAGGGGATTTAGGCTACACCGTTGTTGAACCATTGGCAGAAATTCTCTCTAGGAGGGAAGTCTGCACTGTTGAGGGCTTGCACTCTCTGGAGATGATATGTATAGAGTAGTTTCTTTCGCTACCGCCTTTATCCCGCATTGTAAGCGGGGTCGGCAGGGTTAAGTACGGATTTGGCATGGTTACTTGTAAGGGGTGGCCAGATGCCCTTCCTGCTGCCACCCCAAACCCCCCGAGATGGAATTAGTGTACCCTAGCTGTCTGCATCTAGTGTAAATCGTGAAATAGTGTGAATGTGTTTGAAATGTCTACGAGTCGTGGAATTGAGGCGGGGCGTGGGTACCAGCCCAGTATTCACTTAGTAGGATGTGGAAAACCGCCTAAAAACCACATAGAGGCTGGCTGGCACACCGGCTGTCGTCGTTAATCCGCCGGGCGGATTCGACCCGGGGCCGGCGCGCCTACCCGAGTCCAGGAAGCAGCGCGTTAGCACTCTCGGCTATACTGGCGGGTATATGGATTGAGTACTTCCCGATGTAAAAATCGCTAGACACTGCTGTGAGTCCTCCTTGTTGAAGTACTCGGACATTCGTGTAGAATGTGTAACACCCTTCCCTCAACATCGGGTGTTATCGATCTGGGTAGACACGGTGTGCGAAACTCCCGGTTTCCCTAAGGCGCTGATGTAGCCGACTAAATGTACGCCTGTCGATTTGCCTGCAGAGACGAACAGATTCTTCATACAATCGTGCAGCCTCAAGGGCACTGCCATTCCCTTTGCCATACATGAAGTGCATGTCAGTGTACTTTTCATTGGTGTAACTTCTGTCCATGGTGCATTCACGTTCGTAACTGACTGTGAGGAGGTACGGCACAGTGCACGTAGGGAAAAGGTAAGCAATTACACATACGTAAACAAACAGATAATCGATCCAAAACCTTGAGATACCAACGTAAATACTACAGTATCCAGGGGCGTCTACAATTGGTTCCCAATTCGAATTAATGCAAAACCTCAGCAACGGTTGGTTTGCGTTGAATTGATGCGAAACCTCGGCAACGGTTGATTTGCGTCGAATTAATGCGAAACCTCAGCAACGGTTGATTTGCAGCGAATTAAAAGGAAACCTCGGCAACGGTTGATTCGCGTCGAATTAATGCGAAACCTCGGCAACAGCTGATTTTCGGACGCACGTTTATTGGAGATTTTTAGTTACTTTTGGCCTATACTTTGCATGTGTGAACTATTGATCATCACTTCTGAAACACCCTGTATAGTCACGACACACATACCTCCTCCTTCTCAAAACGGTCTTACAATACTGTCACAGCCTGGAGAAAACAATTCACTCATTCTTTTCCTTTGCAACTCTGCCTTACTCATGCAGCAGAGCTTCAGAATTTTACGTGCGTTACAACAGACATCTACTCCCTTCCCCCGATAATAAACTAACTAAAATACCCCTTACATCTAGCACACAGAGAGTAATGGACAAACAGTTATCATTAAACTAAGTACAACAACTCGGAAGGAGTCTCTGAGCCCTGAACATAAGTCGTGCTTGTGCCTCTCCTGCTTCCAACCGAGTCCATTGCACACTTCGATGGACAACTGTTCAGGCACTTCTACACCAAAAGTCACCTCCTCTCGGCACAAAGAATTTCTTTTGCCACTATGGTCCACTCCGAAACTTATTCTCACACTCATATCCTTACTAGATACTACATATCGCACCAAGAGTTAATCTGCTTGGTACTTCTGCTACTTAATGTTACCCTTTCTGCAGATCACTGTCGATCTGCCGAGTGGAAGCAAAACTTTCTTACTCGCCACCACTGACTCCCTTCTTGTCGATGTCTTCCCAGTCGCCTCGGAAACATGAATCGTTACCAGAAACTGATTCTTATCGATTTTGTGCGTCTTTTCCGCGTGGTCGGAAGGACTCGCTGCTACCGTAACCTTCATCGCGTAGAGGGCTAGAATGCGACTGTGATCAGTATCAACAATTACGTCACCACTGACCTTAATATCACCCCACACATTGTCTACCATGCACATCATACTCCCACACGAACTCTTTTCGACCATGCCTGTATCTACATCCCATCAGGGCCTCTGAATGCTGACACTAGCTAATACCTAATTTTCAAACGAACTGCTCAGCGCTCTCTCGCTCCTAGTAAGCTCCACTTTGTGACAGGTTCACCAGAATCATTCCTTCTGTGTCAATGTAAGGGACAAATAGATTATGATCGCCAGTGGCAACAACCGGATCATTGCTAACATCGCCTGCGATCGGAACTACGAGGGTTGCCCAGAAAGTAATGCACCGATTTTTTTTCCTCCAGCAATTCTTCATTGAACATAATGAGAATTCCACACGAATGAATGGTGTTTTATCTATACATCCTATTTTTCTACGTTCTATGGCCTTGCTCCAGCACGAAACAAGGTCGCGTATGCCCTGTCAGTACCAATCCTTGTCCTGTTCACTGTGTGAATCATCTCCTCGTCGTGCTCAAAATGTGTTCCACGAATGGCATCCTTTACTGGCCCGAACAACATCAGCTCGCTGCAACATGTCAGGTGTGACAGCTGTGGATGGTCTCCCCAATCGCTGCAAGTCGTGGAGAGCCAAAAAATGTTCAAATGTGTTTGAATTTCTACGAGAACAAACTACTGCGGTCATCGGTCCCTAGACTTACGCGCTAATTACACTAACTTATGCTAAGAAAAACACACACACCCATGCCCGATGGAGGACTTGAACCTGAGGCGGGAGTGGCCGCGCAGTCCGTGACATGGCGGCACTAACCGCGTGGCCACTCCGCTCGGCCGTGGAGCTCCGTCGAACAGCCCTCTGATGACGTCACCCTCCGTGCCCAGCGACTAAATGTACTTCTGTCGACAGAAGATGCTCCATAAACTTTGTGTGGGGTGCTGCCCACTCATCACTTATATGGTGCCCAAAGGATGCTGCTTTCTCGGATAGCTATACAAATTCAAGCAAATCACATTAATAGTTTATTACAATAAAGCGGATTGAGAATACTTCACTTTGGTTTACAAGAACGTGTCGGATGCGATGGGCGACATGCAAATAATCAGTGTTCTTTGCTATATACAATGTTTCTACTAGTGTCCGCCTTCTACTGTCCACAATGCTGGCAGGAGCGCCCCTTATATTCTCTTCGTATAGAGGCCGCTCCCGTCGTGGTGTGTCCCTAGTCATTGGGTTATTGGCTGACGTTGTTTCACAGCCTTCTCTGCTCTTGCGTTCTTCATCTTCGTGCCGGCGCTTTCGGTACGCCGGAACACTTTGCACAAGCGTTTGTGAATATTCCCCACAATTTCTTTCTCTGCGGTAATAAATTCAATGACGGCACGTTGCTTGTAACGTACATCACCTACAGACGCCATTTAGAAACTGTCCTGTAGCTATGCTACCTGTCGGAAGTAACTGAAACTTGGCGCGCTCACTCAGGAGATTAAAAATAATTCATACGTAAAGCCGCCGGCACACGGGCCGTGCTGTCGAACGTCAGCGTCGAGCTTGCCGAGTTCAACGTGCTGCTGAACGCTCAGAAATGATGCGACTTGTGCACACGGTACGTGGGCACCAATGTGGTACATGCGATCGCAACGCACTCCAACGGCAGTTGCAGGATATTTCTAGTTCGTAAATCACACTGTTTACTAAACGAGCCTGCGTAAAATTCCCACGTTAGCTCTATTGAAACACACATTTCCTCCATTATCCATAGGGTAGTCACGTTGTTCTATATGTAATATACACAAATAAAAACTTCAATATCCACGTACATGTTTTAGACGAAAAGGAAAGTACCATGTCCAATCAGTAAGGACACAGGCTTACAAAACTTCCGTTACAAACAGCGCGATACAAATTTGCAATAGTTCTCCACATAAGATAAACATTATTTCATCATTCTCACATTTTAGTAAAACCCCAAGATCTTTCTTACTTGGTCACTGTTCCTACCCAATAGCAGAATCTTTGCATCATGAGAATTACGAAACGTAAAAGAAAAAGGAGCAAAATATCCTTAAACAAGTAGCTACAAGTTGTCCTGTAGATAAAGCCAATCGAACAAATTCACTCCTCAAAAAAAGGTGAACTTATATTTACATCAAATATTAAATGATGATGACGTCCTCTTGGGTAAAATATTCCGGAGGTAAAATAGTCCCCCAATCGGATCTCCGGGCGGGGACTACTCAGGAGGACATCGCTATCAGGAGAAAGAAAACTGGTGTTCTACGGATCGGAGCGTGGAATGTCAGATCCCTTAATTGGGCAGGTAGGTTAGAAAATTTAAAAAGGGAAATGGATAGGTTAAAGTTAGATATAGTGAGAATTAGTGAAGTTCGGTGGCAGGAGGAACAAGACTTTTGGTCAGGTGAATAAAGGGTCATAAATACAAAATCAAATAGGGGTAATGCAGGAGTAGGTTTAATAATGAATAAAAAATTGGAATGAGGGTAAGCTACTAAAACAGCATAGTGAATGCATTATTGTGGCCAAGATAGAAACGAAGCCCACGCCTACTACAGTAGTACAAGTTTATATGCCAACTAGCTCTGCAGATGATGAAGAAATTGATGAAATGTATGATGATTTAAAAGAAATTATTCAGGTAGTGGAGGGAGACGAAAATTTAATAGTCATGGGTGACTGGAATTCGACAATAGGAAAAGGAAGAGAAGGAAACGTAGGAGGTTCAAATGGTTCAAATGGCTCTTAACACTATGGGACTTAACATCTGAGGTCATCAGTCCCCTAGAACTTAGAACTGCTTAAACCTAACTAACCTAAGGACATCACACACATCCATGCCCGAGGCAGGATTCGAACCTGCGACCGTACCGGTTACGCGGTTCCAGGCTGAAGCGCCTAGAACCCCACGGCCACACCTGCCGGCAAACGTAGGAGGTGAATATGGATTGGGGCTAAGAAATGAAAGAGGAAGCTGCCTGGTATAATTTTGCACAGAGCATAACTTAATCATAGCTAACACTGGGTTCAAGAATCTTGAAAGAAGGTTGTATACATGGAAGATCCCTGGAGATACTAGAAGGTTTCAGATAGATTATATAATGGTAAGACAGAGATTTAGGAAACAGGTTTTAAATTGTAAGCCATTTCCATGGGCAGATGTGGACTTTGACCACAATCTGTTGGTTATGAATGTAGATTAAAACTGGAGAAACTGCAAAAAGGTGGGAATTTAAGGAGATGGGACCTCGATAAACTGAAAGAACCAGAGGTTGTACAGAGTCTCAGGGAGAGCATAATGGAACAATTGACAAGAATGGTGGAACGAAATACAGTAGAAGAAGAATGGGTAGCTTTGAGGAATGAAATAGCGAAGGTAGCAGAGGATCAAGTAGGTAAAAAAACGAGGGCTAGTAGAAATCCTTGGGTAACAGAAGAGATACTGAATTTAATTGATGAAAGGAGAAAATACAAATATGCAGTAAATGAAGCAGGCAAAAAGGAATACAAACGTCTCAAAAATGAGATGGCTAGAGGACAAATGTAAGGATGTAGAGGGATGTCTCATGAGGGGTAAGATAGATACTGCCTACAGGAAAATTAAAGAGACCTTTGGAGAAAAGAGAACCACTTGCATGAACATCAAGAGCTCAGATGGAAACCCAGTTCTAAGCAAAGAAGGGAAAGCAGAATGGTGGAAGGAGTATATAGAGGGTCTATACAAGGGCGATGTACTTGAGGACAATATTATGGAAATGGAAGAGGATGTAGATGAAGATGAAATGGGAGATATGATACAGCGTGGAGAGTTTGACAGAGCACTGAAAGACCTAAGTCGAAACAAGGCCCCGGGAGTAGACAACATTCCATTTGAACTACGGGCAGCCTTGGGAGAGCCACTCCTGAGAAAACTCTACCATCTAGTGAGCAAAATGTATGAGACAGGCGAAATTCCCTCAGACTTCAAGAAGAATGTAATAATTCCAATCACAAAGGAAGCAGGTGTTGACACAAGTGAAAATTACCGAACTATCAGTTTAATAAGTCACAGCTGCAAAACACTAACGCGAATTCTTTACAGACGAATGGAAAACCTGGTAGAAGCCAACCTCGGGGAAGATCAGTTTGGATTCCATAGAAATGTTGGAACACGTGAGGCAATACTGATCCTATGACTTATCTTAGGATCTAGATTAAGGAAAGGCAAACCTACGTTTCTAGCATTTGTAGACTTAGAGAAAGCTTTTGACAATGTTGACTGGAATACTCTCTTTCAAATCCTAAAGATGGCAGGGGTAAAATATATGGAGCGAATGCCTATTTACAATTTGTACAAAAAGCAGATGGCAGTTTTAAGAGTCGAGGGACATGAAAGGGAAGCAGTGGTTGGGAAGGGAGTGAGACAGGGTTGTAGCCTCTCCCCGATGCTATTCAATCTGTATATTGAGCAAGCAGTAAAGGAAACAAAAGAAAAGTTCGGAATAGGTATTAAAATCCATGGCGAAGAAATAAAAACTTTGAGGTTCGCCGATGACATTGTAATTCTGTCAGAGACCGCAAAGGACTTGGAAGAGCAGTTGAACGGAATGGACAGTGTCCTGAAAGGAGGGTATTAGATAAACATTAACAAAAGCAAAACGAGGATAATGGAATGTACTCAAATCAAGTCGGGTGACGCTGAGGGAATTAGATTAGGAAATGAGACGCTTAAAGTAGTAAAGGAGTTTTGCTATTTGGGGAGCAAAATAACTGATGATGGTCGAAGTGGAGAGGATATAAAATGTAGACTGGTAATGGCAAAGAAAGCGTTTCTGAAGAAGAGAAATTTGTTAACATCGAGTATAGATTTCAGTGTAAGGAAGTCGTTTCTGAAAGTATTTGTATGGAGTGTAGCCATGTATGGAAGTGAAACATGGACGATAAATAGTTTGGACAAGAAATGTGGTGCTACATAAGAAGGCTGAAGATTAGATGGGTAGAACACATAACTAATGAGGAGGTATTGAATAGAATTGGGGAGAAGAGGAGTTCGTGGCACAACTTGACCAGAAGAAGTGATCGGTTGGTAGGACATGTTCTGAGGCATCAAGGGATCACCAATGTAGTACTGGAGGGCAACGTGGAGGGTAAAAATCGTAGAGGGAGACCGAGAGATGAATACACTAAGCAGATTCTGAAGGATGTAGGCTGCAGTAGGTACTGGGAGATGAAGAAGCTTGCACAGGATAGAGTAGCATGGAGAGCTGCATCAAACCAGTCTCAGGATTGAAGACCACAACAACAAGAACAACATTATAGTATAGGTGGTGTCACCGCCAGACACCACACTTGCTAGGTGGTAGCTTTTAAATCGGCCGCGATCCGTTAGTATACGTCGGACCCGCGTGTCGCCACCATCATTGAATAGCAGACTGAGCGCCGCCACACGGCAGGTCTAATACAGAGAGACTCCCTAGCACTCGCCCCAGTTGTACGAGGTGCATTCAAGTTCTAAGGCCTCCGATTTTTTTTCTCCAGACTGGAAAGAGATAGAAACATGCACATTGTTTTAAAATGAGGCCGCGTTCATTATCAATACGTCCCAGAGATGGCAGCACCGTACGGCAGATGGAATTTTACCGCCAACGGCGAGAATGAGAACTGTTTTAAATACTTAAAATGGCGACGTTTTCCGTACTTGAACAGCGTGCAATCATTCGTTTTCTGAATTTGCGTGGTGTGAAACCAATTGAAATTCATCGACAGGTGAAGGAGACATGTGGTGATGGAGTTATGGATGTGTCGAAAGTGCGTTCGTGGGTGCGACAGTTTAATGAAGGCAGAACATCGTATGACAACAAACCGAAACAACCTTGGGCTCGCACAAGCCGGTCTGACGACATGATCGAGAAAGTGGAGAGAATTGTTTTGGGGGATCGCCGAATGACTGTTGAACAGATCGCCTCCAGAGTTGGCATTTCTGTGGGTTCTGTGCACACAATCCTGTATGACGACCTGAAAATGCGAAAAGTGTCGTCCAGGTGGGTGCCACGAATGCTGACGGACGACCACATGGCTGCCCGTGTGGCATGTCGCCAAGCAATGTTGACGCGCAACGACAGCGTGAATGGGACTTTCTTTTCGACGGTTGTGACAATGGATGAGACGTGGATGCCATTTTTCAATCCAGAAACAAAGCGCCAGTCAGCTCAATGGAAGCACACAGATTCACCGCCACCAAAAAAATTTCGGGTAACCGCCAGTGCTGAAAAAATGATGGTGTCCATGTTCTGGGACAGCGAGGAAGTAATCCTTACCTATTGCGTTCCAAAGGGCACTACGGTAACAGGTGCATCCTACGAAAATGTTTTGAAGAACAAATTCCTTCCTGCACTGCAACAAAAACGTCTGGAAAGGGCTGCGCGTGTGCTGTTTCACCAAGACAACGCACCCGCACATCGAGCTAACGTTACGCAACAGTTTCTTCGTGATAACAACTTTGAAGTGATTCCTCATGCTCCCTACTCACCTGACCTTGCTCCTAGTGACTTTTGGCTTTTTCCAACAATGAAAGACACTCTCCGTGGCCGCACATTCACCAGCCGTGCTGCTATTGCCTCAGCGATTTTCCAGTGGTCAAAACAGACTCCTAAAGAAGCCTTCGCCGCTGCCATGGAATCATGGCGTCAGCGTTGTGAATAATGTGTACGTCTGCGGGGCGATTACGTCGAGAAGTAACGCCAGTTTCATCGATTTCGGGTGAGTAGTTAATTAGAAAAAAAGTCGGAGGCCTTAGAACTTGAATGCACCTCGTACAGCCGACTTTGCTAGCGATGGTTCACTGTTTACATACGCTCTCATTTGCCGAGACGACAGTTTAGCATAGCCTTCAGCTACGTCATTTGCTACGACCTAGCAAGGCGCCATATTCAGTTACTTCCAGATTGTATTCTGAACAGATAATATTGTGAATCATGTACCGCCAAGAGCGACGTACATCATTAATGGATTAAAGTTAAGTATCAAACTAATTACATCCGCTTTCTGAATTCTAATTCCTTGTCATGTTCCAGACCTCACCTCGGTATAGTTCTTCCCTCCTCACGCCATCCTGCGTGAGCTAAAACGCGTGCATTTCGGCCTCCTCTAGTAACACGGTGTTGGCTCTTCTGCCAACACAACAGTATATACTTATATTAAACCAATTATAAAGCATCAGAACCTATTAAAAACGCGAATGTTAGAAAAAAATTCAAACGTGGGTAGACGCGAACCACCGAACTATCACACATCATTACGCAAACAAGTGTCGCTACTCACTACGCTAATCCAACAACACGGATTCGGTAGCCATTCCTAGCATGTTGCCATTTGCTTAAAGCTTTAGTCGTAGCTATGTTGATAATCGAAATTTAATGGTAACAAATTGTACCAAGAACAATATGTTTTTGGTGAATCCCCAGTGTGTCGCAGCTCTCATAATACGCAAGTATTTTGTCACGAGTATGACGTTTCTCATTACTTTATTGCAACGAATCACACAGTTAACAACGGGTTTTCCAGTGATTCTCAATTTGCTGGTGCTCAGAAACGGCATGTATACGTATAGGCTTGAAATGAATGCCAATATGGCGGCTCGCAACTCTGTGCTGAAGGGAAATGGTGTGCATGTGACGTAGGTTTCGTTGTGCCATCTGATTGGTCAACGCTCAGACACACGCTCAGAATATCTGACGTGCTAGATATTGCTCTGCACGTTCGGAAAAGCTCCCGAACGTGCTATTCCACTCCATGTCGTCAGAAATTCGCCACGCTCGACGCTCAACGTTCGGATGCATGGTCCGTGTGCCGACGGCTTAAGGTTTCGCATTCCTAGCAATGTTTTCGGCTGAGAAAAATAAATCAGTGCAGTACTTTCTGGACAACCCTCGTACCTCGCTTTGCACATCGCCATGTCAAACATCTGCTCATGCGAGCTTCCCTCGGTACTGCTTGCGGCTATCACACCAGACGTTAAATTTCATCATCACTCATAACTAACTCGCCACAACTTCATCCTCTCCAAACTCCTTTGCTGAAGTAGGAAATCACGTACTCAGTTGAGTATTGTCATCACGATTCGTAGCTGCAGATTTCCTGCTGGTTCCATCTGAAACTGCGGAAGCAACACTACAGTTTCCTTGCTGCAGTGCCACAACTACTTCAGGTTGAAATTCCTCATTGCTTACCTTATTCTTTTCTATCTCCTTTTCTTCTACCGTCCTGAACTCTGCGCTGTAGAGTCTCGTAACTTGGCTGTCATATTTACACGCCAGCTACGGTCATTATCCACAGACCCTGACTATCCATTTAACATTGTTGCTCTCCCCTTAAACCATTCCTGATCTTGATTACTCTCGTCTACCTGCCCCTTATTGCTGTCTCGCCCTGGAACTTCCTCGTCAGACATCTCCCCTCGACAGATTTCTGTCTCTCTGATCTGTTACTGTCTTATCGGATCCTGCTCCACTTGGAGCGCAACATCCACTGACCTCGCCTCCTGTCCAACCAACATCTCTTTACTCACTCCATCCGCCATATCTTTATACCGCTTACTTACGTCGTGGCACATTTTTTGTCCCATTTCCTCAATGTCCTTGAGCACCATATCGATTGCATCTTGCCCGTCAACTGAATTTGCTTGTGGCTTAGTGAGCTGGCTCAGCTGAACATCTTTAAGTGGCGAAGAATCGGACCAAGCGTTAACGTCCACTTCCGACACTTCAGCAGACACTCTAGCGTCTATACTGCGAGCTTCTGTCCCTTTTTTGCACACTCCTTCAATGTTTTATTACAAACCTCTGCAACAAATACGTAATACGAATTTTCCGACAAAATGACTTCGAGAGTAATATATAGAGCAAATAAACCAAGTAATCCTTGTTGATAATGAGCAGTGTAAACTAATGACTGATACACTAGAAAAAAATCAGCTTGGAACAAGAAAGAAGGAAATAACCGACATCTTACAAATCGCCGACAAAAAGAAACGATGACAGTGTCCGTACAGTGATCGCTCCGACGTTGCACAAGCAACTACCATAACTAACTGTGTCGCTGATGAGCCTTGGAACGCTTATTCAAAAGTATCGAGATACAGGCTTTATAACTTAGCCAAAACCACTCAGCTACCGAACGATTGATAACTCTCATTCCCGGTCGCCTATGCTGCAGATTCTCGCCATTACCTGAGCTGCAGGTTGGAGAAATGTGGGCGACTGCCGACAGATTGGATGCTGGACGTCGTCTTGGGGCTCAGAAGTAAGGCGTCTCCAATCGGACGCCACGACAGTAGCTGCGGAGCAGTGTCCTGTACCAGATCTGAGTCCCCAGTGACTCCGCCCAACTCTCGAACAAGAGCGCCTCAGCAGAGATGTCTTCCCTCTGCTCTCGCCAGAGTTAACATACACCGTTTTCCGCCAACGGCTAAGCTCCACTAAATTCTGCCCAGTGAATACGTTCGTAACGAAACTTAACTACCTCCATAGGCTCGAGAGGGGTAGTGCAGTGGTTAGCACACTGGACTCGCATTCGGGAGGACGACGGTTCGTACCAACGCCCGCCCATCCTGATTTAGGTTTTCCGTGATTTCCCCAAACCGCTTAAGGCAAATGCCGCGATGGTTCCTTCGAAAGAGCGCTGCCGCTTTTCTTCTCCATCCTTCCCGTATCTGAGCTTGTTCTCCGTCTCTAATGACCTAGCTGTCGACAGGACGTTAAACTCTAATCTTCTCCTCCCCCCCCCCCCCCCCCGGGACAATTTTTATGAACCAGCGAATGGCTTGTGTTTCCGCGAACACCGTTCCTCAAAGTTCAGTGCAAAATTCCCACTCATCACAGTGGGATTATCAATATTGTTAAAAATACCTGGAATCAGATATATCGATTGATATATAGAGAAAAAGTATCGATATATCAGTATATCGACAGAAAAATATCTACGTGCCGGCCTATAAAAATATCGGTTTCACATTGTAAATATACCGCTGGTTTTAGGGCTGTATGTTTAAGTATTGATTTATTATTAGATATTCTGTATATGAATAAAGTAGCGGCCCGCCTATCCCTCTTAGAGCTAGAACTGAAAGAAAAACTACGCACGTTCCATTTGGTGATAATCACTTCGCTAACAATGGTAACTGCGTGTAAGTGCCACGACATAATGTGTCCGATGAAGCCGTCGTTCGGTTTCGTCACATATCGGATATGTCCGGAAAGCTTCATGTCGACTTCCCTGTTCCTTTTTTTTTTCGTTTCTGCCAACACTAGCGACTTAGCAGTTGTAGTGTCAAAACTGCGTGGTGAAGCTAAATATTGCAGGTTCTGCTGGTACCGCCGAGCGCCGATTACGTCAGCATTTCCACCCCACACGTCTCCGCCCACCTCAAAGACAAATCTTGTCATTTAGAATTTTCTTCATCATTTTCAGCAACTGTTTTTGAAGGGTGCTGATGTGGAGAAACAGCATACCATCTGCATAAAATATCTGTTTTTTGACGTAACTGGTGTGCTGTTTCTTCAGTTCATAATCAGCATTCATATATACACTCCTGGAAATTGAAATAAGAACACCGTGAATTCATTGTCCCAGGAAGGGGAAACTTTATTGACACATTCCTGGGGTCAGATACATCACATGATCACACTGACAGAACCACAGGCACATAGACACAGGCAACAGAGCATGCACAATGTCGGCACTAGTACAGTGTATATCCACCTTTCGCAGCAATGCAGGCTGCTATTCTCCCATGGAGACGATCGTAGAGATGCTGGATGTAGTCCTGTGGAACGGCTTGCCATGCCATTTCCACCTGGCGCCTCAGTTGGACCAGCGTTCGTGCTGGACGTGCAGATCGCGTGAGACGACGCTTCATCCAGTCCCAAACATGCTCCATGGGGGACAGATCCGGAGATCTTGCTGGCCAGGGTAGTTGACTTACACCTTCTAGAGCACGTTGGGTGGCACGGGATACATGCGGACGTGCATTGTCCTGTTGGAACAGCAAGTTCCCTTGCCGGTCTAGGAATGGTAGAACGATGGGTTCGATGACGGTTTGGATGTACCGTGCACTATTCAGTGTCCCCTCGACGATCACCAGTGGTGTACGGCCAGTGTAGGAGATCGCTCCCCACACCATGATGCCGGGTGTTGGCCCTGTGTGCCTCGGTCGTATGCAGTCCTGATTGTGGCGCTCACCTGCACGGCGCCAAACACGCATACGACCACCATTGGCACCAAGGCAGAAGCGACTCTCATCGCTGAAGACGACACGTCTCCATTCGTCCCTCCATTCACGCCTGTCGCGACACCACTGGAGGCGGGCTGCACGATGTTGGGGCGTGAGCGGAAGACGGCCTAACGGTGTGCGGGACCGTAGCCCAGCTTCATGGAGACGGTTGCGAATGGTCCTCGCCGATACCCCAGGAGCAACAGTGTCCCTAATTTGCTGGGAAGTGGCGGTGCGGTCCCCTACGGCACTGCGTAGGATCCTACGGTCTTGGCGTGCATCCGTGCGTCGCTGCGGTCCGGTCCCAGGTCTACGGGCACGTGCACCTTCCGCCGACCACTGGCGACAACATCGATGTACTGTGGAGACCTCACGCCCCACGTGTTGAGCAATTCGGCGGTACGTCCACCCGGCCTCCCGCATGCCCACTATACGCCCTCGCTCAAAGTCCGTCAACTGCACATACGGTTCACGTCCACGCTGTCGCGGCATGCTACCAGTGTTAAAGACTGCGATGGAGCTCCGTATGCCACGGCAAACTGGCTGACACTGACGGCGGCGGTGCACAAATGCTGCGCAGCTAGCGCCATTCGACGGCCAACACCGCGGTTCCTGGTGTGTCCGCTGTGCCGTGCGTGTGATCATTGCTTGTACAGCCCTCTCGCAGTGTCCGGAGCAAGTATGGTGGGTCTGACACACCGGTGTCAATGTATTCTTTTTTCCATTTCCAGGAGTGTATTTAATTGGTACAAGAATGCTTAAGATGCGAAAATGAATTACAAAAATGGAATAAAATTAGATAATTTAGTCCAGAAAAGATTTATGCATTTCAACATCTCAACCCTCTGCCAGGTACTTAAATGTGATTTGCACAGTATCTATGTGGAGCATGTGGAGAGGAAAGTGGTTTAATGTAAACTTAGGCTTCCGCGGACGTTGTCACTGTCCATAAAATTCTTCAGGCTATTGTTAAAATCCATTCAAAAGCCACACGTGTAAACAGATGTGTACCGCATTTGTCTCATATAACTAGCATCTGTGAACAATATGTATATGAACATGAAGTTTTGGACAAGGTCCTTAGTGTTTTTAAATACTTTATCGGTGACAAACGTTTATAATACGCTGAGTTTTCCACTTGACATCTTGTGTATGACGTTCAGCGTAAAACTAACATGTTTTTCTACATGTGTTTAAGATCTGAGATGACAGCAAAGACGGTTGAAACCGGTTGTCTTGAATAAAAAACTTTGATGTCATCTTGGCTTTTGAATGAGTTTTAACAATTACAACAGATCGCCATTCAATACTCTCGTAATGAAAAAATTCAATTTTCAGGATATTTGATCGCAGCATGCAAAATTCCTCAAACGTTTCGGCCACTGTTGCAAATGGCGTTCCTCAGGACGTTTTGTTTACTTCAGGATGTTTTAGTTCCTTCAGTAAGCAAAACATCCCGAAGAAAACCATTTAAAACTGTGGTCGAAACGTTGAAGGAATATTTCTTATTGAGAATGCAGTCATATACCGTCGAAAACTTAATGAACAGAAAAACGATTTATTGAGTGTTTTCCATAGATAAAGAGATGAATTTAATTTAATTGAAGTTATTTTAACGAAATACACTATTGGCCATTAAAATTGCTACACCAAGAAGAAATGCAGATGATAAACGGGTATTCATTGGTCAAATATATTATACTAGAACTGACATGTGATAACATTTTCACGCAATTTGGGTGCATAGATCCTGAGAAATCAGTACCCAGAACAACCACCTCTGCCGTAATAACGGCCTTGATACGCCTGGGCATTGAGTCAAACAGAGCTTGGATGGCGTGTACAGGTACAGCTGGCCATGCAGCTTCAACACGATACCACAGATCATCAAGAGTGGCATATTGTGACGAGCCAGTTGCTCGGCCACCATTGACCAGACGTTTCCAATTGGTGAGAGATCTGGAGAATGTGCTGGCCAGGGCAGCAGTCGAACATTTCCTGAATCCAGAAAGGCCCATACAGGACCTGCAACATGTGGTCATGCATTATCCTGCTGAAATGTAGGGTTTCGCAGGGATCGAATGAAGGGTAGAGCCACGGGTCGTAACACATCTGAAATGTAACGTCCACTGTTCAAAGTGACGTCAATGCGAACAAGAGGTGACCGAGACGTGTAACCAATGGCACCCCATACCATCACGCCGGGTGATACGGCAGTATGGCGATGACGAATACACGCTTTCAATGTGAGTTCACCGCGATGGCGCCAAACACGGATGCGACCATCGTGATGCTGTTAACAGAACCTGGATTCATCTGAAAAAATGACGTTTTGCCATTTTGCACCCAGGTTCGTCGTTGAGTACACCGTAGCTGGCGCTCCTGTCTGTGATGCAGCGTCAAGGGTAACCGCAGCCATGGTGTCCGACCTGATAGTCCATGCTGCTGCAAACGTCGTCGAACTGTTCGTGCAGATGGTTGTTGTCTTGCAAACGTCCTCATCTGGTGACTCATGAATCGAGACGTGGCTGCACGATCCGTTACAGTTATGCGGATAAGATGCCTGTCATCTCGACTGCTAGTGATACGAGGCCGTTGGGATCCAGCACGGTGTTCCGTATGACCCTACTGAACCCACCGATTCCATATTCTGCTAACAGTCATTGGATCTCGACCAACGCGAGCAGCAATGTCGCGACACGATAAACCGCAATCGCGATAGGCTACAATTAGACCTTTATCAAAGTCGGAAACGTGATGGTACGCATTTCTCCTCCTTACACGAGGCATCACAACAACGTTTCACCAGGCAACGCCGGTTAACTGCTGTTTGTGTATGAGAAATCGGTTGGAAACTTTCCTCATGTCAGCACGTTGTAGGTGTCGCCACCGGTGCCCACCTTGTGTGAATGCTCTGAAAAGCTGATCATTTGCATATCACAGCATCTTCTTCCTATCGGTTCAACTTCGCGTCTGTAGCACGTCATCTTTTTGATGTAGCAATTTTAATGGCCTGTAGTGTAGGACTGTGTTGAGAAATGAGTCCTAGCATCGTCTTTACTATGTCCGCGCTAAATGATGGTGGGAGCGAGGTGAGGCATCCTCACAGAGAATTAATCCATCATGTAGAAAAACAAAAATATGCAGCTCAGTTATTTGCAAGTTCTTAATACCAATGTAAACTTTTGTTGCAGGTACACGATATAATTGTGATGCCAACTGGCCAACCGGACTAAGTTACAGTGGATCCTATATCTATCTGCAAAAGATTTCTCTAACAAATGTGCTGATGCGAGAACAGTACTGCTGTGTTACTATCGTATAACTGCAAATGTTTTATAGAATAAAAAGTCCCCTATTAAATAGTATGTCTGTGTTTTTATATCTTTTACACCCAGCCACAGTTCCTATGAAACAACCTGTGATATGAGATTGTATCAAAAAGAATCAACCGATTTAAAAAAAATCATAACTATTATGTTATTTGAGACATGTGCATGAACAACGTGCTGTTGGAAAGAGCAAACTCTCGAGTTTTACACAGTTCCCCCTAGGTAGCAGCAGTGCGCACCTACTTCAGTTCAAGTAAAAATGGTATCGGGACAACAGAAAGTGTTTTGTGTTCTGTATTTTGCGCAGTGCGGGGCAGTAATGATTGTTCAGCGTCACTTTTGTACTAGGTGTGGTGTGGATCGTTCTACAGCACAGAGCATTAGACGATGACATGAACAATTCCGAGAAACAGGTTGTTTGTGTAAAGGCAAATCGCCCGGCCGCCTCCGAGTTTTTCACACAGACGTCGAACGTATCCATCATAGCTTCACAAAGAATCCACAGAAATCCGTTCGCCGTACAACTCGACAGCTCAACATGCCCCCGATGTCCGTCTGGCGTGTGTTGCGTCAACGTTTACACATGAAACCATACAAAGTTCAGCTACTGCAATCTCTTCATGAATGTGACAAACTACTTGTGGAGTTCTGTAAATTCGTTCTTGGCAAGATGGAGGATGACAGTTTTCTTCCACGCATAGTCTTTAGCGACGAGGCAACATTCCATTTAAATGGAAAGATGAACCGTCATAATGTGAGAATATGAGGTACGGAACAATCACATGAAGTTGTACAACATGAGAGTGACTCTCCAAAATTTAACGTGTTTTGTGCAATTTCACGGGTAAACGTGTATGGTCCATTTTTCTTTGCCGAGAACACTGTTACAGGAAGTACATATCTCGATATGCTTGAGAACTTTCTTTTCCCACACTTAGAGACTGATTCGAACGACTTCATTTACCAACAGGATGGGGCACCGCCACACTGGCATCTGGAAGTGCGGAATTTTTAAATCAAGGGATTACTGAACGGTGGATCGATCGCACTGGACCAAATGATTCAGCCTTACGTTACTGGTCTCCAAGGTCACCAGACCTGACTATATGTGATTATTTCTTGTGAGGGTTTATAAGAGACTCTGTTTATGTGCCTCCGTTACCAACAACAATGAATGAGCTGAGATATCGCGTTGCAGCAGCTGTGGAAGCTGTAACTCAAGACAAGCTCGCTGCAGTGTGGCAACAATTTGAATACCGCATTGACATATGCCGTGCATCTCAAGGAGACGTATTGTACACCTATGAAAAGGTATGAAAAAGCTTTTTGAGTTTCTCGTCCATCAAAAAACAAAATTCATTGTATATGTTTATTAGTTTCAGAAATATAGTCGTACCACATCCGATTATTCTTTTTGATGCACCCTCTCCACTGCAAACTGTTAACGAATGTCCAAGCGCGCAGAATGGATTCTCATGTAAGTGAGTGGCTCGAAGACGTTTTAAGTAACAGAACCCTATAAGTTGTCGTGGACGGTGACTGAAACGAAGGTATCGTCATAGGTATCGCCAGTAGTGCCCCAAGGAAGTGTGGTGGGACTGCTCTTGTTCCCAATACACCCTGAAAGTATCCTTTCAAATGTTTCAGTTCTCGTATAACTGTGAAGTCAGGTGGTAAAATATGCGAAGCTGAGTAACTGGGAAATGTGTATTTCAGGATGTTCGTTTGCTACATGCGATTTTGAACTTTGTGTTTGATAATATAAGTCATTCGACCTTTTTCCAATGCAAGAGGATGTAGTAAATCGACGAATTTAGTGCTTAGGGTATACTGGACTTTCTTTCTCTCTCAGGTAAATCTTATAAGATGGCTCACCATTGGCCCCAAAAATGTTTATTATCAGGAGACATGTAAGACGACAACTAAGGTTTCTGAAACAAGTGGTTCCAGTTTTTGTTGACATGCTGGGTTCACAACGATAACCGCAGTGAAACACCTCGCAAGTGATATTTCGTAGAACCTTCTAAAAAAATGGTTCAATTGGCTCTGAGCAGTATGGGACTTAACATCTGAGGTCATCAGCCCCCTAGACTTAGAACTACTTAAACCTAACTAACCTAAGGACATCACACACATCCATGCCCGAGGCAGGTTTCGAACCCGCGACCGTAGCAGCAGCGCGATTCTGGGCTGAAGCGCTTAGAGCCGCTCGGTCACAGCGGCCGGCAGAACCTTCTAAAATGTGGCTACCAGTTTAGCTCAAACTTCTGCTGCACAAGTAGGTAAAATACACGAACTGAGTACTTTTTACACATGCACACATTTTCAAACCCATACTAGGTATTTCATAATTTTTTTATCCACGAGTTGCTATGGTCTCTAGTCTGAAGACTGTTTTGATGCAGCTCTTCTCGCCACTCTAACCTGTGCCAGCCTGTTCAGCTCTTTGTAAGTACAGGAACCCACATTACTTGACCTTCCTTCGAGTAATCAACCATCCGTCTGGGCTTCCTTACAACGCACGCACGTCTCCACCACCAAACTGACAATTCCTTGATGCTTCAGGATGTCCTGTCAACTGATCCAAGTTGTGCCTCAAAATTCTGTTCTCGCCACTTGCTTCAGTACTTTTTCATAAGTTATCGGATTCATCCGTCCAATATTCAATGTCCTTCTGCAGCACCACGTTTAAAAAGTTTCTTTTCTTTTCTCATCTGAACTGTTAATGGTCCACATTTCACTTCTTCCAGACAGATACCTTCAAAAAAATACTTCCCGTCACTTTCCACGTTCGATGTTAACAAATTTATCCTTCGCTGAAACGCCTTTGTTACTACTTCCAGTCCACATTTTATATTCGTTCTACCTCGGCCATCGTCAGTTATTTGCCGCCCTTATATTTTTTGTGTCATATATCGCAATCTAATTCCTTCAGCATCGTCTGATTGAAGTCCACTTAATTCAATTAGTCTTAATTCACGTTTGTTGATATTCTTTTTACGACCTCTCTCCAAAGCTCCATGCCCTTTGCCGTCTGTGACATAATTACAACTTCATCTGCGAAATTAGAGTTTTTTCTTCATTTACCTGAACTTTAAAACCCTTTCCAAATTTCTCCTTCGTATCTTTTACTGCTCTCTTAATGTTCGGATAGCATAACATACGGGATAGGCTACAACCCTGTCTAGCACTTTTGCTGAAGTACTGTCTTCCTATCAGGTCCGCTGTCTCTTACAACCACAGTCTGGTTTGTGTACAAGTTACAGGTAACTTACATGTAAAATAAGTAAATTAAAAGTATCTCCACTCTTGGTTTGTGATCAAGGTTTTCAGGAAGTTTCTCTTGGTTTTGTCTGGCAACTGAAGGAACAGCAAATCCCCTCCCATTCAATCCCATTTAAGGAATTTCTCCGTCCGACCTCTAAGTCATCCGGCATTTGACTGAAAAGATTCTACAACAGGGCGAATCGAGATCAGTCCGATGAACCATTTGGAAGAGAAAATGAAACATAAAAGAGACCATTAAGTCTCCAAGTTCACAGAGTATGTTGAGCAAATAGTCAGTTTCATTAACGCTCCAAGTTCGCTGAATATGTCGATCAAATAGTCAGTTTTGCTCTCTCTCTCTCTCTCTCTCACACACACACACACACACACACACACACACACACATAAGATTTTACATCTTACGCTTCCCAATATTTTGCTGGAAACAAATTTAAAATGCTATAAATATGTTTTGCAATACATCCGATCCCAAACAGCCCACTTCACCTTTTACTACAAAGAATCAAACGATTGAAAAAAAAAATACTTACAGCTGCAATCCTCCGGCGCCAGTCATGAGTTGCGAGAGATTAGCTCTCTTGCTCCATTCCCAGGTTTCTGAGATGAAGCTGAAAAGAAAGGCAGAGATTTACAATGACTGTCCCTATCAATTTGGTTCGGTCATGACGAACGTGTATTTCCGGCACACCTGTTTCTCGCCGTGAGGTTAATAAATCTTAAATCTGTTGGAGAATACGGGTTTCGTAGTGTGTGAGGCACCCGTGGTCTAGGAGTAGCGTCTTTGATTCATAATCAAAACGTGTTCGATCCCCGCCACTGCCTAAATTTTGATAAATAATCAGCATTGGCGGCCGAAGACTTCCGGCATAAGAAGTCAGCCTCATTCTGCCAACGGCCTTGTCAAAGAGGGCGGTGGAGCGGATAGAGGTTCAGGGCACTCTCTTGTCCTAGGGGTGGGAAATTGCCCCTAAAGGCGGAAGAATCAGCAATGATCAACGACATGAGGATGCAGAAGGCAATGGAAACCACTGCATTAAAGACACGTAACGTGTATCCACAGGACATGTGGCCTGTAATTGAAGAAGTGTCATGATGATCTCTCCATTGGCAAAAGATTCCAGAATAGTCCCCCATTCGGATCTCCGGGAGGGGACTGCCAAGGGGGAGGTTACCATGAGAAAAAGATTGAATAATCAACGAAAGGATAACTTCTACGAGTCGGGGTGTGGAATGTCAGAAGCCTGAACGTGGTAGGGAAACTAGAAAATCTGAAAATGGAAATGCAAAGGCTCAATCTAGATATAGTAGGGTCAGTGAAGTGGAAGGAAGACAAGGATTTCTGGTCAGATGAGTATCGGGTAATATCAACAGCAGCAGGAAATGGTATAACAGGTGTAGGATTCGTTATGAATAGGAAGGTAGGGCCGAGGGTGTGTTACTGTGAACAGTTCAGTGACCGGGTTGTTCTAATCAGAATCGACATCAGACCAACACCGACAACGATAGTTCAGGTATACATGCCGACGTCGCAAGCTGAAGATGAACAGATAGAGAAAGTGTATGAGGATATTGAAAGGGTAATGCAGTATGTAAAGGGGGACGAAAATCTAATAGTCATGGGCGACTGAAATGCAGTTGTAGGGGAAGGAGTAGAAGAAAAGGTTGCAGAAGAATATGGGCTTGGGACAAGGAATGAAAGAAGACAAAGACTAATTGAGTTCTGTAACAAGTTTCAGCTAGTAATAGCGAGTACTCTGTTCAAGAATCACAAGAGGAGGAGGTATACTTGGAAAAGGCCGGGAGATACGGGAAGATTTCAATTAGATTACATCATGGTCAGACAGAGATTCCGAAATCAGATACTGGACTGTAAGGCGTACCCAGGAACAGATATAGACTCAGATCACAATATAGTAGTGATGAAGAGTAGGCTGAAGTTCAAGACATTAGTCAGGAAGAATCAATACGCAAAGAAGTGGGATACGGAAGTACTAAGGAATGACGAGATACGTTTGAAGTTCTCTAACGCTATAGATACAACAATAAGGAATAGTGCAGTAGGCAGTACAGTTGAAGAGGAATGGACATTTCTAAAAAGGGCCATCACGGAAGTTGGGAGGGAAAACATAGGTACAAAGAAGATAGCTGCGAAGAAACCATGGGTAACAGAAGAAATACTTCAGTTGATTGATGAAAGGAGGAAGTACAAACATGTTCCGGGAAAATCAGGAACACAGAAATACAAGTCGCTGAGGAATGAAATAAATAGGAAGCTAAGACGAAATGGCTGCAGGAAAAATGTGAAGACATCGAAAAAGATATGATTGTCGGAAGGACAGACTCAGCATACAGGAAAGTCAAAACAACCTTTGGTGACATTAAAAGCAACGGTGGTAACATTAAGAGTGCAACGGGAATTCCACTGTTAAATGCAGAGGAGAGAGCAGATAGGTGGAAAGAATACATTGAAAGGCTGTATGAGGGTGAAGATTTGTCTGATGTGATAGAAGAAGAAACAGGAGTCGATTTAGAAGAGATAGGGGATCCAGTATTAGAATCGGAATTTAAAAGAGATTTGGAGGACTTACGGTCAAATAAGGCAGAAGGGATAGATGAACATTCCATCAGAATTTCTAAAATCATTAGGGAAAGTGGCAACAAAACGACTATTCACGTTGGTGTGTAGAATATATGAATCTGGCTACATACCATCTGACTTTCGGAAAAGCATCATCCACACAATTCCGAAGACGGCAAGAGCCTACAAGTGCGAGAACTATCGCACAATCAGCTTAACAGCTCATGCATCGAAGCTGCTTACAAGAATGATATACAGAAGAATGGAAAAGAAAATTGAGAATGCGCTAGGATCAGTTTGGCTTTAGGAAAAGTAAAGGGACAAGAGAGGCAATTCTGACGTTACGGCTAATAATGGAAGCAAGGCTAAAGAAAAATCAAGACACTTTCATAGGATTTGTCGACCTGGAAAAAGCGTTCGGCAATATACAATGATGCAAGCTGTTCGAGATTCTGAAAAAAGTAGGGGTAAGCTATAGGGAGAGACGGGTCATATACAATATGTACAACAACCAAGAGGGAATAATAAGAGTGGACGATCAAGAACGAAGTGCTCGTATTAAGAAGGGTGTAAGACAAGGCTGTAGCCTTTCGCCCCTACTCTTCAATCTGTACATCGAGGAAGCTATGATGGAAATAACAGAAAGGTTCAGGAGTGGAATTAAAATACAAGGTGAAAGGATATCAATGATACGATTCGCTGATGACATTGCTATCCTGAGTGAAAGTGAAGAAGAATTAAATGATCTGCTGAACGGAATGAACAGTCTAATGAGTACACAGTATGGTTTGAGAGTAAATCGGAGAAAGACGAAGGTAATGAGAAGTAGTTGAAATGAGAACAGCGAGGAACTTAACATCAGGATTGATGATCACGAAGTCAATGAAGTTAAGGAATTCTGCTACCTTGGCAGTAAAATAACCAATGACGGACGGAGCAAGGAGGACATCAAAAGCAGACTCGCTATGGCAAAAAAGGCATTTCTGGCCAAGAGAAGTCTACTAATATTAAATACCGGCCTTAATTTGAGGAAGAAATTTCTGAGGATGTACGTCTTGAGTACAGCATTGTATGGTAGTGAAACATGGACTGTGGGAAAACCGGAACAGAAGAGAATCGAAGCATTTGAGATGTGATGCTATAGACGAATGTTGAAAATTAGGTGGACTGATAAGGTAAGGAATGAGGAGGTTCTACGCAGAATCGGAGAGGAAAGGAATATGTGGAAAACACTGATAAGGAGAAGGGACAGGATGATAGGACATCTGCTAAGAGATGAGGGAATGACTTCCATGGTACTAGAGGGAGCTGTAGAGGACAAAAACTGTAGAGGAAGACAGAGATTGGAATACGTCAAGCAAATAATTGAGGACGTAGGTTGCAAGTGCTACTCTGAGATGAAGAGGTTATCACAGGAAAGGAATTCGTGGCAGGCCGCATCAAACCAGTGAGTAGACTGATGACCAAAAAAAAAAAGTGTATGTTTGCTCGGTATTTTACCGCTATAAGAGGCAATGACATGACAAACACTTAAAAAAAATGGATCTGAGCACTATGGGACTTAACTTCTCAGGTCATCAGTCCCGTAGAACTTAGAACTACTTAAACCTAACTAACCTAAGGACATCACACACATCCATGCCCGAGGCAGGATTCGAACCTGCGACCGTAGCGGTCACGCAGTTCCAAACTGTAGCGCCTAGAACCGCACGGCCACCCCGGCCGGCGGTTTTCTTCCTGCTCCTCTTACCTGGCTTCGCCTCCCTGATGAATATACCGTTTTCGCAGCGGAGCTCCACGCGATCCTGAAGGTACTGGAGCAGACGAATCGTGTTCGGGGCGATCGATTCCTTCTCTGCTCCGATTGTCTTAGTGCCTTACAATCACTGCAGAATCTGTACCCAACTGAGGAGATGGTCCAGCTGATATATGGCTAACTGTACTTGCTCCAACGGCGGGGTAAAGAGGTATCCTTCTTTCTCCTGGGTGCCTGGTCATGTAGGGATATGGGGCAATGAACAGGCCGATCGGGCTGCCAAGGAGGCCTGCAGAGAGCAGGATGTGGTCCAGTGTCCTATTCCCTTGCAGTCTGTCATCTCTGCACTCCATAGGAAGTGCATAGAGTTGTGGGAGGAAGAATGGCTGGCGGTGACGGCCAATAAACTGCGGTTGGTGAAGTGAACAACTCGGCCGTGGAGTCCCTCCTGCCGGTTGCTCAGGCGACAAGAAGTGACCCTCACATACCTTCGGATCGGGCACTGTCCTCTCACACATAGCTTTTTATTACGGCGGGAGGATCCTCCGTTTTGTGATACTTGTGGTGTGCACATCTCTGTCCGGTACATTTTAATGAACTGCATTTTATACCGTGATGCAAGGACAGAAGCACAAATTGATAGGGATCTGCCCTGTGTTTTAGCTAATGATGAGACGTGTGTGTCTAGGGTTTCCAAGTTTTGTGATGTGTCTGGACTCTGGCCTAAACGTTTAGCCTGGAGGTTTTAGTGTATTGCAGAGTGGCTGACTCCTCCCTTTTTTCCTTGCGGTCAGCCAGCCACCTCCATCTTCTCCATTGTTTTACCTCCATCTACCACTTTCTTCCTGTGTCGTCCATGTTTTACTGCTGACGACATGCTTCGTCCCACGCTGGGGTGTGGGAAGGCACATATTTTCCAAAGCCTGTTACCTGTGTTTTATGTTCTGTTTTCTCTTACTGTTCTGAGTATTTTCTTGACACCCGTTTCACTGTGTTACTGAGCGGACGCTGAAGACCTTGCTGTCGTGCGCCCAACAAAACCTCTACTACTACTACTACTACTCCTGCTTCTCTCCGTCCCTTTAGTTTCCTCTCCGAATGGCTTGATACTTTCCTCGGACTGTCGGACTGTACGAACACTTTCACCTCTGAGTTATCAACCTACTCTTGGTTGTTCTTTTGTAATTGTTTAAATACAAAGGTCAAAGACATCTCTCGTCGTTCAGCTAACACAGAAGACCGATCCGATGGGGCGCGGTGTCCAGGGGACGCCAGCACAACCTAGAAGTAGCACATCGAGAGCCTGCTTACCGTCTCAGTGATGTGGCCGGCGATGACCCTCTAGTTAGTGCAACAACAGACTCTCTAAATGTTTAAATAAATAAAATCATTCCCGCTCCCACTGATACAACTACACATACACACATAGATAGGAGTACTTGTTTACACACTTTATCTACAATGAAGGAAAAAAATTGCGACACCAAAAAATAATTACTGCAGAGTAATGAAATTTCAGGAGTACATTTGTCTAGGTAACATATTCAAGTGCTTAACGTTAAAAGATTACAGGTTAATGTAAGCGCGAGATAAGCCAATGCCTACGTATAATACTGGTACATTTAGATCCCCTGCTATACCCGCAGGACAGGACAGATAGTTCAATTTGTGGAAAGAGGTCAAAATGAGTGTCTGTCAGTTGCACTCGAACATACTACTTTATTCATTTGACAAACATTACAAGAGTAAAGAAAACATTACAACAGAGCAAGCCAAACATTAATTTTAGAATTTAATTACCGGCTAAATGCGCCATTCAATCTCATGCCTCAAGGGCAAAACAACGTTAATTTGAAAACGGCTGAAGGCCAATCACTTAAGACTCAAAAACAAGAATTTTAAAAGGCAGAAGGCCTCATCTCAAAACATTTCTTCTAAATTAGGCTGAAGGCCCAAACAATCTCACACCTTAAGGGCAAAACAACTTTAATTTAAAGTCGCCTAGAAGCCATACAAAAACGAACAAAAAGGACAAATAAGAAAAGGCAGCACATCAAACAGCGCTCAGAAGTTTCCAAGTTTCCAAGGGTCGTCCTGGAATTCAAACACTAACACTCGCTTAGGTGAGACAGGCAGTCAGCCCAACAATTCTCAATCCGACAGCAACCCAACCGACAGACAGTCAACGGACCCAGCGACAGGATAACTTCCACTCCACCCGACCAGCACACAACAGGGAGTTCAATGGAACAACGGAGAAGCTATCGGCTCCCACAACGAATTACACATTCAGCTGTTCAAACTACACGCCATGCTGGACAGCCACAACACGACGAGGAAAATACACTGCCTAAATTTACGACAACAGCCAGGGCAGGTAACCGGAACGTTATCGGCCACAAGGCAGAAGATTCCGCTGGTGCAGTTCATTCAAAAATAATCAATTCACAGGAGGGCGGCTAGAATTTCGCCAACTTGAACACACACTTTGTTGTTCGTGGGAATGTCCCAACAGCTCACAACGAAATTCAAATCTCACAATGTGAACAGTTGGGGCTGGATGGTAGATTAAGTAAAGACTAAACTTTCGTGTGTGGGATCGGTGAGTCACAGACCTCGTAGCAATGGGAACAGCCCCTCACACTCCGAGCACATGTGGACGTCGCCAGCGGGCCCGGCCAGACACGCGCCACAGAGACTTCCTCGCTGCTCCACGCCAACCGACCAACTGCCCACGCACGGAAACTATAGGCACGAGGCCAAAGATAGTACAAGGCTGCGAATATCGATACACGGTGCTGCTGCCACTCACGGAGAGAGAGGATAATAGCACAATCGCGATAACCACAGGAGGCTAAACACAGAATGGCAACCAAGGTTTAATGCAAAGCATAAGACATGCCAGCCATGGATCAACATTAATAACTGCTGTAACCACCAGAATGTTGAATGCAGCATGCCAACGTGCATCCATTGCGTTGTGCAGGTACCGGGTCTCTGTTTATGGGATGGAGTTCCGTGTCTGTTGCAGTGGGTCAGTCAATACAGTGTGTGGATAACGCTGGAGTTGTCAGCCGATGATGTCCCATATGCGCTCGCTCGACTGGAGACAGAGCTGGTGGTCGATCAGGCCAAGGCAACATGTCAACACTCTCTAGAGCATGTTGGGTTACAACAACGGTGTGTGGGCGAGTGTTGTCCTGTTGGCAACACCTCCTGGACTGCTGTTCATGAATGGCAGCACGACAGGTCGAATCACCAGACTGACGTGAAAATTCGCAGTCAGGTTGCGTGGCATAACCAAGAGAGTGCTGCTGCAGTGATATGAAGTCGCACCCCAGACCATAACTCTAGATGTAGGTCCAGTGAGTCAGCATGTTGACAGGTTGTTTGCAGGTTCTCAACTGGCCTTCATCTAATCTTCACACGGCCATCACTGGCACCGAGGCGGAACAAGCTTTCAGCAGGCACACTTCCCTTCTGCCCTCCAGTGAGCTCTCTCTTGACATCACTGAAGTCGTGATTGGCGGTAGTTTGAGGTCAGTGGAACGCACGCTTCAGGGCGCCTGTCTCTGTGCTGTGCTTAAATCAACCGACTTACAACAGATCGTTGAATCACTGTGGTGTCAACTGCAGCTCAGGAGCTGCTGAAGATGCAGTGCAATGGGCCAGAGCCATATACGTACACGATTAAATGCTCTCTCGGTAGCGCGACGTGGCCATCTGGACTCCGGTCTTCTTGCGATTGTACGAGGGTGAGTCAAATGGAAACATTATTTTTTTTAAATATTATTTATTGTGCAGAAGTGGTACAAATCTGGATCACTTTTCAACATAATCTGCCCCACGCTCAATGCAAGTCCTCCAGCACTTACAATGTGCATAAATTACTTTAGAAAAAATTCTTTTGGTAGTCCGCGCAACCACTCATGCACCGCGTGGCGTATCTCTTCATCAGAACGGAACTTCTTTCCTCCCATTGCGTCTTTAAGTGGTCCAGACATACGGAAATCACTTGTGGCAAGGTCTGGTGAGTACGGTGGATGAGGAAGACACTCAAAATGGAAGTGAACCCACGTTTCGTCCCCAGTAACGATTTTTGCAAGGAAGCCATCTCCTTCTCGGTCAAAGTGCCGAAGAAGTTCTTAACAAGCATCAACATGTCGTTCTGTCATTCAGGAGTCAGCTGCCGTGGCACCCATCTTGCAGACACTTTGTGAAATTGGAGCACATCATGCACAGTGTGGTGTGCTGACCCATGACTAATCTGTAAACATGTCATTCAGTGTCACTCGGCGGTTTTCCTTCACTATGGCTTCAACTGCTGCAATGTTCTGTGGAGTCACAACTCGTTGTGCCTGGCCTGGACGAGGAGCATCTTCCACTGAAGTCACACCATTTGCGAACTTCCTGCTCCATTCGTAGTCTTGCTGTTGTGACAAACATACATCACCGTATTGAACCTTCATTCGTCGATGAATTTCAATAGGTTTCACACCTTCACTACGCAAAAACCGAATAACAGAACGCTGTTCTTCCCTGGTGCAAGTCGCAACTGTGGCGGCCATTTTTATACTGCGACGGTATGCGTACATCTGCACTATGTTGCCACCTACAGGCCATTCTGCACGCTGTTTGTAGCACACTTACCGACTTACAGGATAACGGCGCGAAATTTCGATTTGTTATTACAAATTTAAGGTTTTCATTTGACTCACCCTCGTACATTCCTGTGACCACCGCTATCAGCAATCATGTACAGTACGAACACGTCCAAATTCAGCGGGATGTTGATATTGGCGTCTTTGTTGCCTTAAAGGCAAGGGCCGAGTGTTGGGGAGGGGAAGGTGAAATGGTGGTGGTGGGGGCTGGTCAGGGGTTTTCTCTGCCTCGTGATGACTGGGTTCAAAATGGTTCAAATGGCTCTGAGCACTATGCGACTCAACTTCTGAGGTCATCAGTCGCCTAGAACTTAGAACTAATTAAACCTAACTAACATAAGGACATCACACACATCCATGCCCGAGGCAGGATTCGAACCTGCGACCGTAGCGGTCACGCGATTCCAGACTGAAGCGCCTTTAACCGCACGGCCACACCGGCCGGCGATGACTGGGTGTGCTGTCCTTAGGTTACTTAGGTTTAAGTAGTTCTAAGTTCTAGGGGACTGATGACCTCAGATGTTAACTCCCATAGTGCTCAGAGCCATTTGAACCATTTGGGGGCTGGTATTGCTTCATGACAATGGTCCAGCTCATTCTGCGTAGGACACACTCACGTTGCTGCTTCTTTGGGCTGTCAAACGTTGTCTCACCCTCTCCATCCTCCTGACACGGCCCTCATTGAGTTCTTCCTCTTTCCTAGGCCTCAACCAAATCATTCATCGTTCATCAAATGTGTCACATAAGAGGCTGTATGTGGTGAAAGATTGACACATCCAGTTTCATTGTCGTGGCTTTATTTTCTCTAGGTTATAATTAAAACTTGATCACTGCCTGTAGCAGCTGCAGGAATGGAAAGTAGCTCGACAATATAAGTTTATTCCGGTATTTAAAGAAGCAGCAAGAGATGACGTGGTGATATTATGAAAAATGGGTGAATGAAATTAGAAATGAAGCAGCTGCATCATGGGTTGACATAACTGAACACAGTACTCCACGGGGAGAACAGCAGTAGCCTATAACCACAAGCGGATGGCAGGTGCCTGTTTAATAATGATCATGACTAACACAGGTTGCATCGACAATGAGCTTTCAACAGCTAATAGTGCAGATTTTGTTGAAAGTTCTCTCAAAATCATTTCATACGCACTTTTCGATTAAGTCGAAACAACCGTTGGTGATATTAAAAACAAAGGTGTCATATTGAGTGTACAAAAGGAATTACACTGTTAAACACAGAGGGGAGGGTCGGTAGGTGGAATGTGTACACTACGGCGACTTGATATTGCAGGATTAAATAATGTATACCGTTCCATATGTCTGTAGGCTGATTGTTTTGCCCATACCGTCTTCCGGTGTAAGTCTTGGTTGTGTAATGGCATGGAGTTTTCTTCCGAATGTTTCCGGTTATTGTCTTTGCAGCTTTCATTACGACTCTTCTCCAGTACATACTTGCGGTTTGCGTGGCTTGAGATATAGTTGCTGGGATCCGTCTGTCATCTATGTTTCTTGTTGTGTTGGCAGAAGAGCCAACACCGTGATACTAGAGGATGCCGAAATGCACGCGTTTTAGCTCACGCAGGCTGGCATGAGGAGGGAAGAACTATACTGACGTGAGGTCTGGAACATGACAAGGAATTAGAATTCAGAAAGCGGACGTAATTACTTCGATACTTAACTTTAATCCATTATTGATGAACGTCGCTCTTGACGGTACATGATTCACAATATTAACTGTTCAGAATACATTCTGGACGTAACTGAATATGGCGCCTTGCTAGGTCGTAGCAAATCACGTAGCTGAAGGCTATGCTAAACTGTCGTCTCTGCAAATGAGAGCGTATGTAGACAGTGAACCATCGCTAGCAAAGTCGGCTGTACCACTGGGGCGAGTGCTAGGAAGTCTCTCTAGACCTGCCGTGTGGCGGCGCTCGGTCTGTAATCACTGATAGTGGCGACACGCGGGTCCGACGTATACTAACGGACCGCGGCCGATTTAAAGGCTACACCCTAGCAAGTGTCGTGTCTGGCGGTGACACCACATTTCTGCTGCGATACTCACATGCAGTCTTAAGTATTCTTGGTTAATAGTAAGGTAAATGGGAAACTTCTTAGGATTTTTGGCAGGTTTCCGTATAAAATCGTTATTAATTTTTGTATATACATTTTCACGCAGAAAGCAACTCTTTCTTTACATTTGCTTGCTGTGGTTTTTATAAGAGTCCATTTAATTTTTAACTTATTATTTAAATCATCAGTAGAATGATTCAGTTCTTTCTCCAGCCAGTAATTTTTTGTATCTCATTAGATTAAAATATCGACTTTTCAAGCAAAAATCCGTTTTGAACTAAAATTGAATATTGAATATTAGGTAAGGTTACTTCATGTGTAAATTGTTCTCTGACTGAAAAGGATATAGTAAATATAGGGGACACAGATGAAACAATCAACTGGTACCAAAATCTAAAATACAAGAAGAATTCAAAATAAAATTTTCAACGCTTCTGCAACTTGTAATACATAAGTTAATCGATAGGTTTTAGTAAGCTGCATGGGGGCTTAATTATTTATGATTGAAAATATTTTTAGTTTTTAGTAGCTGTGTGTCCGATTACGCAAGTCTCGTAATCGGTTGGCCCTGACTAGTATTTGTACGCAATCTGACTGCATAGAACAACAACAAACAATGAAAGAAAATTTTCGTTAACACAATTAATTAATTAAGTCCCCAGCAACTATAAAACCTACAAAACCAAAGCACAAATGTAATTGTTCTGTGTGTGGGAGTGTGACTCAACGTACACATCTGGCACGGTTCTTCTTCAACAAGACAAGAAATTTCAAATACCATTTATACTGACGTGATAAAAGAAAATTACAAATACTATAATTGCGTAAGGAAAGCAGAATTAAACTCTAATACAAGAACATACGCCAGATGCTTTGTTGACTGAACCTGTAATGACGCATTATTTAGGACACTGAAATAAAAAGAAACGGAGTTAGTTACCTCATTTATATTGATGAAAATCACTCTAATCCTTACAATATATCTCTACACCGATTCTCTACTACCACATCTCAACAAGACTCTTCAGTATCACATCTCAGCAAGCACTGCCTACTAGCACATCTCAACAAACACTCTCTGCTACGAGTTCTTAACAGGTACTGACTTCTACGAGTTCTCTCCAAGCACTGTGGAGGCGGCAGAATAATACTCTTTGGCGCAATCTCTGGCGCAGTGGCTCAGTGTAGCCACCTTTCAAAGCACGATACCAGAGTGCAGAAAATTAATGTTTACGTGGTATCAAAAGATACATGAAGGTCTTAGGAAATAAATCACGATCCTTTGTGCACAAGGAAACGGAAAAAAATAGAATGAACACCGGCAGGTAATGAAGCCAAAAACACTATCAAATTTAGAAATAAAACAGTTTCTTTATCACTTACTTGTTTATAAGCCATTTTGCTTTGTTATGGTGGAGACTTGTTTATTTGCACAGCTCGTGTTGGTGAAGAATTCAGAGGTCTTTTCACACTAGCAGACCAAGGGCTGTGTAGCTTGTGTTGCGTTATTTGAGGTTCGATAGTGTCGTGGAAAACCTGCGTTCTGCTGTCTAACGTATGTCCTCTCCAATGTACATTGTATTTACAGTGTGTAAATATAATGTACAATGGAGACAACATAATCAGGTAGCAATATGGAAACTTGTTACGACTCTACCGCCCCTCGAAAAACGCAACATGAACTACATTGCCCTTGGACTGCTAATGTGAAAAGAGGCCTGTACTCTTCACGAACACAAGCTATGTAAATAAACAATTCTTCACATGAAAATTATGGTATGTACCATCGAAACATAAACAAATCAACAACGCAGGAACTGTCTGACTTGCATTTATCAACAGTCGCATTCCTCATAATGCTGTCACTTATTGACGAAATATTCAACTGCCAATTTAGTCCCGTAACTTCAGTCAAAAGGATAAATGAGATACTGAAAGACACAGAAAAGTAAGGGGACCGTAACAGGTAATACGTGCATACTGCGGGCAGTGAATAAGAACACGAAGAAGGCATATTGCGGGCATTAAGAGTTATCATGTAATTCGGCAACTGTTTTCAGCTTCCCTGGAACTGAAGAAGTCGGAATTGGCTAGGGGTAACCCCAGCAACCGTAATTCGGAGCCCAATCACAGGTACTGCTTGTACTGTGAATGCATAATAAACAGGTCGTTCGAGAAATTTAATGTGTCATAACATCATTTGTGTCACATTAGCTGTATGATTCACTGTGGCAATCCTCTTTAGCATTCAGCGATCCGAATGTCGACCGACTGGTTTCCATTCATAATTGCTCTTCGATGAGTTGTGTATGCTGTCACCGCCATTAATTCAGTTCTTCCTAATGGGTTTAACACACCAGTCGTGTCTGGCATATTTACTCCTAATCATGTCGCGTCGATACCTTGCTCCATTTGAGTGTCAGGGAGCTGCTTATTTTGCTACACTCATTTCCGGCTAGCCACACTGAAGGGCATGTACACACACTTTACTCTACGCAGACTAAGAACGGTTGCAGCGCTACAACAAATTTACATCTTTGATTTTCACAGCTACTGCCACTGATGAAATATATGTGAATGTTTTGTAGTGGTACAGAAAGTACCCTCCACCACACCATAAGGCTGTTCGTGCAGCATAAAGGTTGATAAAGCGCAATGGTGTTGAACTCATGTGGATCCTTAGCAGTGCACACGAATTATTCACGCAGGTGTTCAATTTAAAGTCAGGCTTCAATTTTATTGTTTAATACCATCCTCAGTATGCGAAATAAAACAATCAAAATTTAGTACAATTACGATTTCACATGCAAATTATTTTCCTGGAAGAATTACACTTCCACTGTCAAAACATGGACAGTATCATACACTACCATTCTGGCATATTCTGGCATTCACAACAGGCATATTTGATAACGTCGAACATCTTTTACATCTTAGTACCTGTTGGAATTATGATCATTTCGTACACCTGAAACAAGAAATGAAACAAGATTAAAAACAAGCTAACAGAATGCAACTGCACTTACTTCTGCCTTTTACAGTAGAATCATATCACTGAATTTAAGAAAACAAAGTTTGATATTATTGAACGCAATGTTCATTTTCTCCTAATTTACTCGACTACTATTTACTTCACCACCTACCAACACATTTTTCAAGTGCAGCTTTATAGCTGCATTATTACGGAATAATCGCATAACTCCCTCGCAATGTCGCCTAATGAACAAAATAGGAGCGTATGGAATATCACACCAGCTGGGTGATTGGACTGAAGAGTTTCTAGCAAACAGAGCTCAGTATGTCATTCTCGACGGGAAGAAACATTCAGACGTAAAAGGAACTTTGGGCGTACCACAAGGGTGCCTTATTGGACCATTACTTTTCACACTATGTACAGACGATCTGGTGGATAACTTCGGAAGTTCCATGAGGCTTTTCGTAGATGATACTGTTGTACATAGATAAGTCGCAACGCTAGAAAATAGTAGCGAGATGTAGGAAAATCTCTTCGTAATTATAGATTTGTTTGTCCTCCCCACGAGGCACTAGAAATTTGTTCTCCTGCATGCATGTCTTCAAGGCATCCGTCAAAAAAAAATTATATTAGGCTATTGTAAATTTCCTCGATTTTGATGAAGTAATGACGACATTCCTATATTTTTCTGATTCAAATGGCTCTGAGCACTATGGGACTTAACATCTGTGGTCATCAGCCCCCTGGAACTTAGCACTACTTAAACCTAACTAACCTAAGGACATCACACACATCCATGCCCGAGGCAGGATTCGAACCTGCGACCGCAGCGGTCACGCGGTTCCAGACTGAAGCGTCTAGAACCGCACGGCCACACTGGCCGGCTATATTTTTCTGCGTACTCAACCACCGTCCCTTGACTCCTCGGTCCAAGAGGAGCCTACTCCTTGTAGGCATACGAATCTGCCGTAGGTAGCGCTGTCCCAAATGTGCGATGGGCCGATTTTACTCACGCCGGGAAGTTATTGTCAGGGTGCCGCTGCTGAGAGCTACTCGAAGGACAAAATGAAACTAAAGATCTACGAAGTCCTGTACGCTTTAATTAAAATAGTTACTTGGAAATTGAGGCTTGTAAGCAAAACACGGGCGAAGCGCCAAAAAAGGAAATTTTGGTTTACTGGTGAAATTCCGCTGTAAATGCCAAGTCCAATAGTATATATTCCGACACAAGCGCCTAAAAAGCGGAGAACAATGTTTACAGTTGATTAAAGGCCGCTCTTGTGTCTACAACCAACATCGATGTTCAAATTATCTGTTAGTGCATTGTGAACTGCTCACAATTGAAGCACCTCTGTGCTTTGTTTGCCACAGAAGAGCATTGCTGATCTAATTATCACCTATATATAATACATAATATTGCAAGTTGGAAAGCAAAATTACATCAAAACGGAGGAAGAGAGGTGATTGTAGAGATCAATGTGAAAGGAAGAAACTAAGTAGTGAAGGAAACTCGAAAAGACAAGAGTGTGGTTCCATCTAAAGAGGCTTCCTAGCACCATGTAGATCTTGACTTCCATTTTAACTTTTATTATAAAGTTTGAAATGAATGTAAGTAATGTTAAATTATTCTAATGCGTTTAATTTATTACTGAAACGAATTTCACACTTCCAAAAACCATCGTTCTAATTACGAGGTAACAGTTGAGGTCTTCCATGAAATCATTTTCTTACCGAACAGAAAAGGATTACTTTACGGTAATAGACGACAAGTTTTTTGTGGAAGGACGTTGTTTTATGTCTTGCAATCGTGATTTTGCTCACCTTGAGTAACGAAAGAGGATAACCGTGTGCGAAGTTCCGAAAGATTTAGTTAGCTTCATCACTGAATCTACACGAACGACACTATTCACAGTGACTCTTACGAGAGAAAGACATTCTTACGACTTTAAGTTAGGTGTTGAAAGAAATACGAATTTCACGAATGTGCGTATTTCAAAAGCACAGTGAATCAGACTGACTGCATAACGGCTAGGTGTACTGCAGTTTCGGTCGACTCTCAATTACAATTGAAGAGTTCAATAAGCATTACATCGTGAAGAGGAATGCGAACCTTCTGATGTCGAACAGGTGCAGCTGGAAACACTACACTGTTACCCTAGGACGTCTGAAGGAAAGAGAAAGGATTTGGCTAAAATGATTCCATTTGTGAAAGAGGAGAGTAAGCGGCTTTGCGAGAACCTTGTGAAATAAGTGAAAGTGGGTATGATCACACTTTTATCGTCATTTATGTTAAAGCCTTTGCATGCAGAACGTTTCATTTTCTTCAGATTTCGTATCATTTTGTTCTGACGCCTGCTGACGTAGAATAAAAACACATATTTGACATTGAACCTGAATAGTTTTTGTGTTTGTGTCTCCATCCCCAATTTTATTCTGTTTTTGTTTAACTGCTGCACACATTTTGTTGATTATCTCTTGCCCAGTATTTACTTACGTCCCACAATTTATTTACAAACCCGAATTTTCTTTTGTATCTCTTTTTCCTTCATTTTAATAAAATATTCAATTCGTATTCAATTCATGGAACATTACTTCGGTTTATTTGCAACGTAAATAACGTAAAAATTGAAAATAAAGAAAGGAGCAAAATTTTAAGCCGAGATGCTCTTACCCACGGCCTTTGGATTACCGTTCTGTACTCTTCCTGCTGCATCAATCACTGCCTCGAAACTGTGCCAACACAAATGGCTCATGTCTCGTCCAGAACTGCGTAAAATATGCCATTTTCTTCAAAACGCCTAGCCGTATGGAGCTCCCACTTCCGTTCGTTTCTCGCCAAGCCCTGCATGTTCCGTAAATATGGACGTAAAGGGCGGTGACGAGTAAGCGTGGTTCCCATGCGTGAGTCCCTTTTTGTTTCTGCTTAAAAAGAATCAAAGAGCAAATTTAGTTTTGGCTGGAATGAAACCGCACTTTACCTGTATGAAATTTCATTATTCATTTTTCTCTTAACAAAAGACTTAAAAAATTGTACAGAATTTAACAAAAGCAATAGTTACGATGTTACTTCTGAGTTCGCAAGAGGTTTTGACTGTTCACAGAAATAAAATTAAGTGATTTTCGTCTTCTTAAGGATCTCACGCACATTGAATACTATGCTGGATGTAGAGATAAGCACCATATGACATTTTATCTTTTCATTCGAGGTGTCTTTTCATTCTAACACTGTCTACATGTTAACCGCAAGTTTCTAGGAGTTTGTATGATTTTACTTGCGTTTGATATCCCTCCTTCCCCATCAGTTTGCAGAAATTTTACCAAAATTGCAAAGACAGAATAAAAGCTGGATTTGAAATTCTCCCCTGCATGTGCTGGTCAAAAAATTCTTTTCTTAGAGCTCGAGGTAAATCTCGACATGTCACTGCATCGTCTCCTTTTCCGAAATACATAACTTGGCTATTTATTCACGCGGCGATCAGTGTTGAGTAAAATATAACGATAGTCCACCAATTAACGATTCGAGAGAAACCATACGATGAACTGCGCTTACCTAGAGCACTTACTGTAGAATGTGATTCTAAAAGTTTTAATCTCTCCGTCACAAAACTGAAGATAACTTATTGCTTCAGGATGTATCCCACTAAACAACCCTTCGTTTAGTCAAGTTGCGCCATAAGCTACTTATCTCCCCGATTTATTTCAGTACCACCTCATTAGTTATCCAAACTACCCATCTACAGCTTTCTCTTCTAGTACATTACAAAATCTTGTCTTTTTGCTGAAAGGTGCTCTGAGCACTATGGGACTTAACTTCTGAGGTCGTCAGTCCCCTAGAACTTAGAACTACTTAAACCTAACTAAGGACATCACACACTTCTATGCCCAAAGCAGGATTCGAATCTGCGACCGTAGCGGTCGCGCGGTTCCAGACTGTAGCGCCTAGAACTGCTCGTCCACCCTGGCCGGTAGGTTTGTAGTCCACGTTTCACTTCCGTACAGTGCTGCACTCAAGGCAAATATTTTCGGAAAAAGCTCCCCATCACTTAAACTTATATTCGATGTTAAGAAACTTCTTGTTTCCAGAAATACTATTCTTCCTGTCTGCGTTTTGTACCATCTCTGCTTCGACCATCGTCAGTTATGAAGCCTCAAAATAACCAAACTCATCTTCTATGTTTAGTGTCTCATTTCCTCATATAATTCCTCCAGATCGCCTGATTTAATTCTAGTACATATAATTACCCTTGTTTCACTTTCGTTCATATTCATCTATTACTTCTGAGATACTCTCCGTTCCCTTCAACTGCTGCTCGAAGTTATTTGGCGTGCCTGACAGACTTGCAAAGTCTTATGCCAAACTCTAAGTTTTAATTTCTTCTCTCTTTCGAGACTTCTCTTTTTTTTTTCACAGTTTGGTCCGTTGTCAGTAGGCTGTTTAGGTTTCTATGTTGGTAACGCCACGTAGTGCTCTGTATGAAAATCACTGACTGCGCTGTGTGCAGACTGTGGCTGGTTGGACTCATTGTAGGAATATCCGCTAGTGTAGTGTTGGGTAGTTGGATGTGAACAGCGCGTAGCGTTGGGCAGTTGGAGGTGAACCGCCAGCAGTGGTGGATGTGGGGAGAGAGATGCCAGAGTTTTGAGAGGTTACTATGAGCAGACGATCTGGACTTGTGTCCGTCAGAAAAAGGAAATTTGTAAGACTGGATGTCAAGAACTGATATATATACACTCCTGGAAATGGAAAAAAGAACACATTGACACCGGTGTGTCAGACCCACCATACTAGCTCCGGACACTGCGAGAGGGCTGTACAAGCAATGATCACACGCACGGCACAGCGGACACACCAGGAACCGCGGTGTTGGCCGTCGAATGGCGCTAGCTGCGCAGCATTTGTGCACCGCCGCCGTCAGTGTCAGCCAGTTTGCCGTGGCATACGGAGCTCCATCGCAGTCTTTAACACTGGTAGCATGCCGCGACAGCGTGGACGTGAACCGTATGTGCAGTTGACGGACTTTGAGCGAGGGCGTATAGTGGGCATGCGGGAGGCCGGGTGGACGTACCGCCGAATTGCTCAACACGTGGGGCGTGAGGTATCCACAGCACATCGATGTTGTCGCCAGTGGTCGGCGGAAGGTGCACGTGCCCGTCGACCTGGGACCGGACCGCAGCGACGCACGGATGCACGCCAAGACCGTAGGATCCTACGCAGTGCCGTAGGGGACAGCACCGCCACGTCCCGGCAAATTAGGGACACTGTTGCTCCTGGGGTATCGGCGAGGACCATTCGCAACCGTCTCCATGAAGCTGGGCTACGGTCCCGCACACCGTTAGGCCGTCTTCCGCTCACTCCCCAACATCGTGCAGCCCGCCTCCAGTGGTGTCGCGACAGGCGTGAATGGAGGGACGAATGGAGACGTGTCGTCTTCAGCGATGAGAGTCGCTTCTGCCTTGGTGCCAATGATGGTCGTATGCGTGTTTGGCGCCGTGCAGGTGAGCGCCACAATCAGGACTGCATACGACCGAGGCACACAGGGCCAACACCCGGCATCATGGTGTGGGGAACGATCTCCTACACTGGCCGTACACCACTGGTGATCGTCGAGGGGACACTGAATAGTGCACGGTACATCCTAACCGTCATCGAACCCATCGTTCTACCATTCCTAGACCGGCAAGGGAACTTGCTGTTCCAACAGGACAATGCACGTCCGCATGTATCCCGTGCCACCCAACGTGCTCTAGAAGGTGTAAGTCAACTACCCTGGCCAGCAAGATCTCCGGATCTGTCCCCCATTGAGCATGTTTGGGACTGGATGAAGCGTCGTCTCACGCGGTCTGCACGTCCAGCACGAACGCTGGTCCAACTGAGGTTCCAGGTGGAAATGGCATGGCAAGTCGTTCCACAGGACTACATCCAGCATCTCTACGATCGTCTCCATGGGAGAATAGCAGCCTGCATTGCTGCGAAAGGTGGATATACACTGTACTAGTGCCGACATTGTGCATGCTCTGTTGCCTGTGTCTATGTGCCTGTGGTTCTGTCAGTGTGATCATGTGATGTATCTGATCCCAGGAATGTGTCAATAAAGTTTCCCCTTCCTGGGACAATGAATTCACGGTGTTCTTATTTCAATTTCCAGGAGTGTATGATGACTTTTGAACAATATTAAGGTAAATACATTGTTTGTTCTGTAGCAAAATCTTTCATTTGCTAACTATGCTTATCAGTAGTTAGTGTCTTCAGTAGTTAGAATCTTTTATTTAGCTGCCAGTATTGGTGCTGGCTGTATTGCAGTAGTTGAGTAACAAAGATTTTTGTGAGGTAAGTGATTCATGAAAGGTTTAAGTTATTGTTAGTCATGGCTATTCTTTTGTAGGTATTATTGAAAGTCAGATTGCGTTGTGCAAAAATATTGCGTGTTAGTTTAGAAATGATCAGAAGAAGTAAAGAGAGAACTGTCTGAGTACGTTCAGTTTTACTCAGTTGTTTCATTATCAAATAACGTAAGAGTTTTCCCAGGACTGTCATTCTTTACACACAAAGGGGAAGTTTCACCGTGTACAGATAGGCTACACCCCTTCATATCTCTGTTCTCTAATGCTACGAGTCACTTTCAATAAGTAACGCACCACATTTTTTTAGTCGGTTTCGGTTGGAAAGAGCGGAATTTTCCGTGCGTCGCTGTGGAATATGCCCGCTTCAGCCACTACGGCTTCATGAAAGTACGATAGGTGGTAGCGCTAAACGTAGCCTTCGAAATGCCGTCTGTGACGGAGGTGGGTCCCAAACATTTAGTTGTGATCGAGTTTCTTTACCTGGAAAACCAGAGCATCGCAGATAGTCACAGGCGCTTGCAGAATGTCTACTGCGATCTAGATGTGAACAACAGCACGAGTAAACCTGTCTGATCTCACGTGTGCCTGCCGTCCGCACACAGCTGTGCCTCCTGCAGCGTTGGAGCGTGCGGATACTATCTTTAGAGGTGATCAACGGATCACAATCAACCACCTCGCTGCCCAACTGGACGTCTGTGTTGGTAGTGCTGACACATGCGCTCATTAGCTGGATTACTCAAAGGTGTGTGCCAGCTTGGTTCCTTACCGTCTCACGGTTCAAAAAATTGATTTTTTTAAACAGCATTTTTGGATCCATAAAAGTGTTTAAAATCCACCCCTGAAACGGTTTTTCCCAGTACGGAACGGAAAAGTTCGTTATTCGCGGCTGAACAAAAAAGTGCACCTGCCTGAAATCGGTCTTTTTCACGCACCAGTTTTTTTTTCTTTTGGAAGACGAGTTATTGTACCGGCGCTTGGGAGGAAACACACAAAATGCAAATGAAAGTTTGAACGCGGATGTTTGGAAGTTAGCCCCCAAGAATTTGCATTCCGGTGCGAAGACTGTGGAGATTGCGACATTCCTGGCAGTGAGCAGCTTCAACGAGGGGTATTCAGCAATTCTAAAGACCATGACAACGATGGACGTCACCCTGGGACCCTATTCGCCGCAGTTCGCCAAGCATTCGGACGACCACCGGATCGAAGCGGCCGGAAACCGGTTGTCACCGGCCGTACGAGCGGCTCTGAAGAAGCGCAGGATGGCCCACATCGAGCAGAAAGCCCTCTGTGAGGAAGAGGAAGGACTTGTTTATGGACCCGGAATAGCAGATTGAACGTAAGTTGTATAACTAGGCTGTTTAGGTTTCTATGTTGGTAACGCCACGTAGTGCTCTGTATGAAAATCACTGACTGTGCTGTGTGCAGTCTGTGGCTGGTTGGACTCATTGTTGGAATATTCGCTAGTGTAGTGTTGGGTAGTTGGATGTGAACAGCGCGTAGCGTTGCGCAGTTTGAGGTGAGCCGCCAGCAGTGGTGGATGTAGGGACAGAGATGCCGGAGTTTTGAGAGCGGACGATGTGGACGTGTGTCCGTCAGAAAAAGGAAATTTGTAAGACTGGATATCATGAACTGATATATATATCATGACTTTTGAACATTATTAAGGTAAATACATTGTCTGTTCTCTATCAAAATCTTTCATTTCCCAGCCTATCGGTAGTTAGTGCCTTCCGTAGTTAGAATCTTTTATTTAGCTGGCAGTATTGGCGCTCGCTGTATTGCAGTAGTTCGAGTAGCGAAGATTTTTGTGATGTGAGTGCTTCATGAAAGGTATAGGTTATTGTTAGTCAGGGCCATTCTTTTGTAGGGATTATTGAAACTCAGACTGTGTTGCGCTAAAAATATTGAGTGTCAGTTTATTGATGATCAGAATAAGTAAAGAGAGAATGTGTGAGTACGTTCAGTTTTACTCAGCTGCCTCTGTATCAAATAACGTAGAAGTTGACCAGCACAGTAATTTATGATTTTTCCAAAGGGACGTTTCAGTTGCATAATATTGCATTTATATGTAGTGAAAACTTCAAACGCATTTTTCTCGAAATGACTTTTTTTATTGGCGGTATAACTTCCAATCTACTGAACCGATTGGCTTGATTCTTTGTTTCCGACGAAGCTAGGAGTTGTCCAACTTTTATTCCGATCCAACAACTACAAATATTTTTACTTGCCCGACGAAATCGATAAATCCATGAAAAAAAACCTTATTTTCTTCAAGTGGACGCCATTTTGTTTGCTATGGTCCAAATAACTTAAGCGAGGTACAACTCCTGAAGAATAATATTTACTTCGCTAACGTCAACTCAGTTTTGATTTCAGATGAGCCGGCTGACCTGTAACATACTGCACGTGGAGGTCTACATCGACATTTTGTTTCGTTCCGACGGCACATCCGCCTTTGCTCTTCGACATTTCCGGGCAAAAAATTCCAGTTTGTAGAGGAAATATCAATAAACATTTTGATCAAATTTGACATTGATATCTATAAGACATCCCGAGAAAAGAAAACCTCAAAAAACATGCTTTTTTCGGGCCAAAGATAGTAAACCTACCCTTAAGAGCAACGAAGGACCATCTGCTCTTTTGTCTATCATCGTCAGAGGCAATGAAACGTGGATTCATCAGTTTCAACCAGAAACAAAACGCCAGTCCATGGAGTGGCGCTACACCACCTCTCCTCCGAAGAAAATATTCAAAGCCGCTCCCTCAGCCAGTGAAGCCATGGAGAAGGCCTTCTGGGACTCCTTCATGGTGCAACAATCAACTCTGGAGTGTTCTGTGCACCATGTGTTCGTCGCCACAAAAATGAAAACGAACTTCTCCTTCTCTGTGAAAACACAAGGCCTCACATGACTCTGCGTACCCGACAGTGGGTCACAAAACTTCACTGGACTGTCCTTCTTCATCCACCCTGCACCCTCGCTGCTTTCGACTTCCAGTTGCTTGGCCCAATCAGGGATGTACTCCGCAAGAAGCAGTACGTGGATGATGAGGAGGTTATTGGTGTAGTAAGACGCTGGATCCGACATCGAGCAGTATAGTGGTACCGTGCGGACATTCAGGCCCTCCCAACAAGGTGGCGTAAAGCCGTCGCTGTGAACGGAGGTTATGTTGAAAATGACAGTTTTGTAACCAAAGGATGGGAAATAATATGATGTATTGGAATCTTGAATAAAACCAACTGCTTTCATACAAAAACATGTATTGCGTTACTTGTTGAACTCTCTCCTAATTTCCTTTCTTGTCCCTCGACTCGTATAGCTGCAGTCTGGTTTGTGTACAAGTAGTAGATAACCTTCCGCGCCCTGTATTTTATCCTTGAAATATTCAGAATTTCAAAGAATGTATTCTAGTCAACATTGCTAACATTTTCTCTAAATCTACAAATGCTATAAACGTAGACTTACCTTTGTCCAACCTATCTTTTAAGATAAGCCATTCGATCAGCGTTGTTCCGCATGTTCCTACATTTCTTTGCAACCCAAACTGATCTTCCCTAAGCCTGGCTTCTGCCAATTTTTTTCTTTCTTCTGTAAATAATTCGCGTTGGCATTTTGTAAAAACGACACAGAGTCGGTAATATCCCCACCTGTCAGCACCTACAATTGGAATTTTTATGTTCTTCTTTAAGCCTGCTTCATATGTCTTGAGGATGGAACAGTTTTGTTATGGCTCAGTAGGTCGCCTATTCCAAGGTCTTGTTTCGACTTAGGTCTGCCAGTGCTCCTTCAAGTCTTCTCGCGGTATCGCATCCCGCATCCCATTTCCATCTACTTTTTCCTCCCTGTCTATAATATGGCCTTCTTTTTCGAGTCCATTGTCCATTTTTCCCATTTTGAGTATCCATTTGTTATGTTAAATTATGCTAATTCCATATATTCAAGACAAGCAACTTTTAACTTGTCAGCTGCGACCAGATTCATATAAACGACTCACTTTATGTATTGTAACACGTACCTGAATACGAGGGTGCTGGGATAACATGTATATGGCGCCCTCTGCTATATCTTCTGGCTCCAAGATGGCCAAATCACTCGCTTCCCTCACTTCTTTTGGTACATCTTGGCTGATTCTAATAATTCCTTCAGTTTTCACTAAACCAGGAGATATTTCCTGCAACACAGTGTACAGCAAAAGCATTATCACATCTAGGAAGACATTTTCTAATACACAGAGGATTAATAATAGTTGAAACAGGTGGCATGTTTCGAAACGTTGTTTTCCAGTAAATTGTTGTGACGAACATATACACAACGACCCAGGTACAAAAATATTACATCTAAAGCACTTGTCTGAAGTTCAAAACGGACATGAAAAATATTCTGAAATGCTTGTCTGCTACAGTTAATTGTATAATAAGTGCGTGCTGTCTGTATTCAGACACTTCGTATATCCTCCAACAAATACATAAGGATAAAAAAGAGACAATACGTCATTCACAGCAACACACATAAGTGTACAGGGTGATTCGATGATGATGTTACAAACTTTCAGGGGTGATGAAGGAGTGCATCAGAAACGTCCAGTAAACATTGGTTCTAAAGTGCCTACCCCAGGACCAATGAGCACCCGTTCATCTTTGCTACTGTGAAACTCATCTCTTCTACTGAACAAGTGCTCATAGCTCGTAATGAGCTGAGCATTTTGAGCACATTTTCACTAGACGATTGTTTTCTTGTTTTGGTCGATACTAGCTCCTCCAAAAATTTGCGAAGCAAAGAGCTTGAGGGAGAAGACGTCCACTGTCAGTGGCATCAGAAAGATTTTCGATTATAACTTTAGACTCGGTCGTTTAGCTCAGATTGATACATTTACCCTCCTTCTTCATCCCGAAATGTTTTTAACATCATCACGGAATCAACCTGTATATAAAACACTCACTTTGCATGTTATCAACTGCATGCAGTTTAAGATATCTTTCTATTTTATACAAGCCACCCACGTAGCATGTAAAGTGACACTAGAACTCAAATAATCTTATGAAGTAGAGGACCAAATGGTACGCTACAGACAAATTTAATGAAACAAGTGGCTATTTGAAGATGGGCAATATATAGCTTCATAAAAATATTTGTGCCTGGTTGCGTTCTGTCTCAAAAATTCTTAAGCAAATGTATTTGAAATGTGAATATTTTGATTAAATCACCATCTAATTAGACTCAAAGTACATCCATGACCATGATTGAAGTGTGTAGCAGATCATTTTGGGCGCTGGTACATTTTCATGACGACGTTATACGGCATACAAAGCGTCAGTATGGTCCTAGATGGATCGTTTATGTACTTTTGTCCAACAAGATCACCTGATCTCAATTCTCTGTATTTTTCTGTCATCACAAAAAGTGAAGTGTACAATACTCCCATTTAAATATTGTAACTGAAACACTGGAGCAGCGAACTGTATAGTCTTGTTAAGATTTTAAGAGATGATCAAGAGGTGTTCGAAAGAATTCGTAACACACCACAGAGGCCATTGCAGTATTGCATCGAAATTCGAGAAATATATCCATTAACAGACACGCGTGTACAATGAACAGTAACATGTAATTAAATCATGGAAAGCCGAGGATAAAATCTGAACCCAGTTAGAAGGGGGATTCAATCAAATGCATAGAATTGGAATCACGTTTGTAACAACTAGGAAAATACTTCATAGTTACGTCCGCGGCTGCTCATGCCCTCACGTTCGCAGTTCTCTCGCAAACAGCTAGTTTGGCACCCATTTTTTGCTGGAACGTCTTTTCTTCTATTACTGTGTACTTTGTCCTCTGTCAGTTTCCACTATTAATTATGATATTCCCTGCACACACTGCAAGACGAAAACAGGTGAAGTGCCCAAAAGGGGATCAAAATATGAAATGAAACTTCACAGATTGAGAGCGTATGCGATTAAAAAACAGAGTCAGATTCACAATTGTGTTGGCACTATGCACCCAGTTATCAGTATGACGTTGGATCTCCTCTCGCCTCGGTGCCTACATTGATTCGGTTGGGAATGGCGTCATAAGGCCGCTGTGTGCTCTCCTGAGGCAAGCTGGCCCACGACTGTTTTAACTGGTATTTGGTACCCTGTATGCGGGCAGGGTGGAATGGAGTTGACATCTCAGCTGGCCCCAAGCACATTCTATAGGGGACAGATCTGGTGACGTTTCTGGCCATGGGCATACCTCGACATAATGCAGACAGTTCACACGCCACGTCAAACGAAAGCCATGTTAAGACGAGCATTCCCTACTGATAAAAAATACCGCCTCATGGCAGGTGACATATGAGGATGGAGGACATCTGTGATGAATTATTGTGCCATTAGATTTCCTTCAATAATTATTAGCCGTGACCTGAAGTCAGGAATGACAGTGCTGTCTGTGTCTCTCCACGACCTTAGGACCTCCCCCAGAACGCCACCACACTCACTGATGAAGATGGTCATTCGCCACATTGCACAGTGAAGATTTACTACTAAAAACAATGTGATGCCATTCTTCAACAGTCCATGCTTCCCGGTCGCAGTAACACTACAAACATAGCTGTTTATGTCCGCCCCCAGTAGCTAAGTGGTCAGCGCGACAGACTGTCAATCCTAATGGCCCGGGTTCGATTCCCGGCTGGGTCGGAGATTTTCGTCGCTCAGGGACTGGGTGTTGTGTTGTCCTGATCATCATCATTTCATCCCCATCGACGCGCAAGTCGCCGAAGTGGCGTCAAATCGAAAGACTTGCACCCGGCGAGCGGTCTACCCGACGGAAGGCCCTCGTCACACGCCATTATTATATACGATAATGATGGAAGCTGAAAAAATGAATCAAAATTTGTGGTAAGGGCGGCACTTGAACCCAAGTCTCCTTGCTTACTAGGCAGGTATGCGAGCCTTACACCACCACAGCATTATACCTAACACAGCTGCGTGGGCTACCCTGGTCCAATGCCCTCCCTAACACAAATTTCAAGTCACATCCGCTCAGTTCATCACTACTGGTGAGGTTCTCCAGCATTGGAATAGTACCCCAGCGTTGGACGTAATAGGGAAACCCCACTTGTATCTCCGTTGTAGGAGATCTGTAGATCTCATACAGTTAAATTTTCTCGAGACATTTGAGTCTCATCTTTATCTACAATAATGATGGAAGCTGAGGAAATGAATTAATGTCTCAAGGAAAATTTAATTATATTAGATCTGTACCTCACCTAAGCGTGAGGTACATCCACATCTACATCTACATGGTTAGTCTGAAATTCACACTTAAGTGCCTGGCAGAGGGTTCATCGAACCATTTTCATACTACTTTTCTACCATTCCACTCTCGAATGGCTCGTGGGAAAAAGGAACACCTAAATCTTTCCGTCCGATCTCTTATTTCTCCTATTTTATTGTGATGATCATCTCTCCCTACTTAGGTGGATGTCAACAAAATATTTTCGCATTCGGAAGAGAAAGTTGGTGATTGAAATTTCGTAAATAGATCTCGCCGCAAAGAAAACCGCCTTTGTTTCAGTGACTGCCACTCAAACTCGCGTATCATATCAGTGACACGCTCACCCCTATTGCGCGATAACACGAAACGAGCTGCCCTTCTTTGCACTTTTTCGATGTCCTCAATCAATCCTACCTGGTAAGGATTCCACACCGAGCAGCAATATTCCAACAGAAGACGGACAAGTGTAATGTAGGCTGGCTCTTTAGTGGGTTTGTCGCATCTTCTAAGTGTTCTGCCAACAAAGCGCACTCTTTGTTTAGCCTTCCCCACAATATTATCTATGTGGTCTTTCCAATTTAAGTACAAGCATGATTTCCCCATTCGTCCAACGCTGGGTTGCTATTCAGATACCGGAGAGCCTCGGCAACGGTGACAATATAAGAAGGGAAAAATAAGCTGAAGGTGTGAACTGAAGTCCATGTTAGGGGCGGCATTGGACTGGGGTAGCCCGTGCAGCTATGTTAGCTACAGTGTTGTTGTGGTGTAATGGCTAGCATACCTGCCTATTAAGCAAGAAGGCACGTGTTCAAGTCAGTCGGCTTTCGGCCGTGGTTGCGTTCCGTTCGACTCCGCGCGCCGGGCAGCATACCGCAGGTTTACTTCCGCGTCCATTAGTATTGCACGTCATGGCGCACTGTTACCGCCGAGCGACACTTAAAGCAACATTCCAATCCGAACATGCACAACCACGCGCTCTGCCAGAACGTCTGTGCCAATGCATGCCCACAACACTACCGCATCACGACGATGAATCTGGCCACCATTCGGGCTTCCCATAATCTGGCAACGTTCCGAGAGACCATTTATGCACGCCTCCAAGAAGTGGTCGTCGCTGATTTCTACGCCCCCACTGGCTAAACGGCATACATCTCCCATGCTTCTGACAATGGTAGTGGAGTCGCCATCCTCCTCCGTTCTGGACTCACTGCTGAAGATGTAGTGTACCTTCCTAATGCTAGAGGCATGGCGTCCTCATCCTCAATGTATATGCGCCGTCCGTCTCCAATCGACGTCGTGACCGACACACCTTCTTTGCTGACGAGGTAACGCCGCTTTTTGGGGGGCCCCTGCATGAAATGGTGCTCGGTGGAGATTTTTCCACGCAAGGGCCTGCTGACCAACTTCCACGTCATTCCCTGTATGCAGCCCTCTCCGTCATCGTCGACAGACTTCAGCCTGTTGACTCATGGACAAAAGTTTATGGCACACATGCAGGTTTCACATACTATACGGCGCATTCGTCCAGTAGCCTCAACCGCATATACGTCACGCGTTTCTTTGCTGCCAACACTCGACATGCCGAAGTATAGCCTCTGGCTTTCTCTGACCACGATGCCTACATCTACAGTCTCATCCTCGCCTACCAACAGGTGTGGCGTAGCTGTGGCCTGTGGAAATTAAACGTTTTCCACCTGACTCTCCCTGATTGCCGACGGATTGTTGAGGATGTGTGGGTTCAAAAAATGGTTCAAATGGCTCTGATCACTGTGGGACTTAACATCTATGGTCATCAGTCCCCTAGAACTTAGAATTACTTAAACCTAACTAACCTCAGGACAGCACACAACACCCAGCCATCACGAGGCAGAGAAAATCCCTGACCTCGCCGGGAATCGAACCCGGGAACCCGGGCGCGGGAAGCGAGAACGCTACCGCACGACCACGAGCTGCGGACGGATGTGTGGGCCCTCTGTCGTCGATGTCGCCCCGCATACACATCCACCTTATCCTGGTGGCTATCCTGCGCGAAACCAGCTCTATTCAGGGCACTGATAATTTTTGGGAAAGACTTCAAAGCTTGGTGAGCGAGCACCATGCACTTTTATTATTCCGTGCTTCGTGAGTGCACTTTGATGGCATTCTCTCCTGTCCGTCAGACGACAGTGCATCGTGCTAAAGCGCAGATCACTTCACTCATGCGACGACGCTTGGAAGGGACCCTTGTCAGATCCTGCACCTGTGACAATATGCCTGACCTCATCAGAGAACGCCGACGTCGTCGTCGAGCTCTCATCCACGACCTCACCGATGTGGAAGAACGACGATACACTGCGCAATGCGCTACTGGTCACGCTTTCTATTCTCATTTCCGCCAGCTGTATGCTGCCGTCTCACATCCCCCGACCTCAGTTGAGGAGGTAGCAGCTCTGACTGTCAACACCATGCCAGAGGATGTGGCTCAAGAACTCCAGGAACAAGTGACCTCCGATGAAGTCCTAGATGCTATCAAGGTGGGAGTTTCCAACAAGTTCCCTGGACCTGAAGGCCTCCCCCTCGAATTTTACAAGTGTTTTAATTGTCTTTTGGAATCTACTTGGACGTCCATCTGTCGTGAACTGATGTCACCCACGACGACGATCCCGGCCCCCTTCCTTGATGGGGTCATCATCCTGGTCCCTAAGCCACATGAGCGCTCACTGATGTGTGATTACTGGCCCATCAATCTACTCAACAGTGACATGAAAATTTTTACCTGTTTGTTGGCCTCACGACCCAAGAAGGCAGCAAGATACTTCACCTCCCTTGATCAGACTTCGCTGGGAGGTGACAACAACATTCACTCGGCCCTTTGCCATTACAGGGACATGATCGCGCTCGCGCGGTCGCAGCACTAACCTGGCGCATTAGCATCACTGACTTCAGTCAGACATTCGACCGTGTCGACCATACCTTTCCGAAATCTGTCCTCCAACACATGGGTTTTCCGGCTGGTGTAGTAACAGTCGTAATGCGGCTCTTGAGTGGGGCGACTTCAAGGATACCCTGTAATGGTCGCCTCACTGCGCCTCTTGCGATCGCGCGCTCTGTCCGACAGGGTTGCCCACTTTCCACGATACTGTATGCTTTGGCATTAGAGCCTCTGCTCCCGGAGCTTCCCAACGCCTGGTGGGCAGGACAATGCATGCGCACCGCTTCTGTTGTACAGCCTATGCTGACAATCTAATCCGCTACTTGTGTGGCGACATATGGGGAAGCATCGGGCAGTTCTCTTTTCTAAATCGAAGGTTCTGCTCATTGGTGAAGGTCTACCTGAAAGATATGCCGCTCCTCTAAGTGTGACCTCCATCGTCCGCTGTATGGGCATTGATTTTCTGAATGACCTCCGTCATTCAGCGGCAACGAGTAGTAGATGTCTCCTCCAAACGATCAGGGCTACCTTGTGGACCACCGGCTTAGATCCCTCGACATTGTACAGCGTGCACAATACGTGAATGTTTACCACGCCTCATGCCTCCCCCATGAGGCATAAGTGTTCCCAGTTCCGATTACCCTCGCGCACCGTATGTTGATGGCCATGGGATCCTTTGTCTCTACCAGGATGTTATTTAAAGTTCAATATTCCTCCCTTGTCCTCCCACGGGAGTGTGGTGGAGTGGGCTTATGCCATGTGCCAGAAAGGGTTATGGGACTTTTTGTTAGCTCCGAACTGAAAGTCTTGCATCGCTGCTCGACCTTCCTGACCGGACTGCTTTTGCATGAATACGCGCCAGTCTCCATGTCGGCCCCTGTCATGTTATCAGCCATTCCACCCCCCCTTTCATCACTTTCGGCACTTCTTTCTTGAATTAAGTTACATCCTGCACTCCTTACCCCTTCCACGTATACTCCAGACAAAGGCTGTACATGACACATTACAAGTGTGTCGAACCCCCAACCCAATCGAAAACAGGTTTCCCCAGATCATGTGGCGCCGTGTGTGGAAAGCGGTGCATGCTGGTTATCTCGACACCAGCTTTCAGTCCACCTGGTATAGCCAGCCGCGGTGGTCTAGCGGTTCTGGCGCTGCAGTCCGGAACCGCGGGACTGCTACGGTCGCAGGTTCGAATCCTGCCTCGGGCATGGGTGTGTGTGTTGTCCTTAGGTTAGTTAGGTTTAAGTAGTTCTAAGTTCTAGGGGACTTATGACCTAAGATGTTGAGTCCCATAGTGCTCAGAGCCATCCACCTGGTATATCGCCGTCAATGGCAAACTGGTCAACCAGTTTCGTTTGCGGTGCATCTGACTCGCTGACACACCCCTTGTGTTCACTATAGTGTAGAGGACACAGACGCTCGTCGATTCTCATGTGGTCCGTCGTATGACGTCTGGAGGCTCGCGCAGCGTATCTCGGCTTTCCTCACACGACAGAGACCTGCTCAGATCACTTTCCTGACGCTTTTATTCCTGGATGTGTTTCATTACCCCGCTACAAAAACTAACGCTGTGAATTGGATACGTGGTCATACAGTCCGCTAACTTTTTGGCCCCGATGAGAAATCAGAACTAGGTTATTGGATGTACCTTAACGATCGACACTGTGCACTTGTTCGCACCTCCAGATACAAGCAGTTCTTTTCCAATTTCTTATGGAGCGTCTTTCATGACCCGCCTTCTAGCGGGAACGTCCAAGCCATGAGTTGCTGATGCTTTTTTACTGACATGATGTTCTGAACGCACTGCAAATGGAACAACCATTAAAATTTCGAGAATACACGTTTGGATGTTCCGCCAATTGGAAGGTGCTAGCGACTCCTAGAATTCTGGTACATAGACTAAAATAATGAAAAAAATAATTAATTAATAAATAAAAAGAATACAAAAATAAAAACAAACATCAATAAAAGGAAATCGGTATAAAATATACATACAAAAACGCAAAAAAATTGTAATAAAATAAACTAAAAAAATGAAAATGTGGTGTCACCGCCAGACACCACACTTGCTAGGTGGTAGCCTTTAAATCGGCCGCGGTCCGTTAGTATACGTCGGACCCGCGTGTCGGCACTGTCAGTGATTGCAGACCGAGCGCCGCCACACGGCAGGTCTAGAGAGACTTCCTAGCACTCGCCCCAGTTGTACAGCCGACTTTGCTAGGAAGGGTTCACTGACAATTACGCTCTCATTTGCCGAGACGATAGTTAGCATAGCCTTCAGCTACGTGATTTGCTACGACCTAGCAAGGCGCCATAGCATTTGATATTTATCTTGAAGCATGTACAGTCAAGAGAGATGTTCACCAATTGTGGATTAAAGTTAAGTATTCTACCAGTTACCTCCTGTTTTTACTAGACTCAACTCCTATAACTGTTCCAGTCTGCGTGAGCTTAACGCGTGCCTTTCGGCATCCTCGCATAGTGACTTGGCTGTCTTGCCAAGTCACAACAGAAAACCCGTACACAAGTACTTTCATTTTCATCGCTACTCTCTATGTTCCTCCCCACTACTTTCTTCCTTTCCTACACCCTTGTAGTAATAGGTTATTTGTTTTGGGACAGGCGTAGATAGGAGCCAACGCCTGAAGAGGTGCATTTTATTTTTTTTAATTTTTTTTTTAGGACACAAGTGGTGGTGGCAAGCAGAGATTTTTTTGTAATTTCCCTTTCCCATCCAGGGTCGGGAAAAATAGGTAACTGGATGGGAAACGGAGAACCCGGGTTCCTATCTCAAGGAAACCTAGGGGTTGTTACTCTTCTCGTTTATATTAGAAAAAAATGTGTCAGGATTATAAGTTTAAAAAAAGTGGTCAATGTAGCGGACTGGCTGATGGTAGACCCGAATTCCATTCCCGGTACTGTCATGGATTTTTTCTTAGTTGGAGGACTTTAACGGGGTGCATTCAGCCTCGTAGTGCCACTGAGGACCTACTTATCGGTAGCAGCACTAGATCTGCAAACCAGTCTCTGTCACCGTGCGCCACGTAATATGAATCGCCGCCAGACGTCATGGACGTCAAAGACCCCTAGAGGTCTCTGCACCATCGCGCCGTAAGCTGTGGCGGCGCCCGCCTCCTTGCCCGCATTTAGTGTGCGGGCCCCACAGTGGAACACGTGGTTGCAGCGGCCAATAGCGGCACCCTCGATAGAGTATTTAAGCGCCTCCCTCTCACTCAGCCAGCGAAACACCGCCCCTGTTCATGATGGCGTCACCTACCGTCACCTCAAGGAATCCCCTCCATCCTTCCTGTCTGTCCTTGCTACTCTGTACAATGTCCTCCTCTCCACTGGATTTTACCCTGACCTGTGGAAGACTTCCCGTGTCCTGCTGTTCCCTAAGCCTAACAAACCCCCCTCTGCTACCTCTTCCTATCGTCCCATCTGCCTCACCTCCGTGTTCAGTAAGGTCTTTGAGGCCATCCTCTCTCGCCGTATCCACCGCCACCTTAACCAGCACCGCCTCCTTCCTCTTACCCAATGTGGCTTCCGGCCTTCCTTCTCTGCTGACGACCAGCTCCTTAACCTTACCCATCTTCTTTCCCTCCAACTTAACTCCCGTCGCTCTGCTATCTTTGTTTCCCTTGATCTCCAGAACGCCTACGACCGTGTCTGGCATCCCGGGCTCCTTTTCAAACTCCAGACCTATGCTCTCCCCATCAACTTCGTCCGTCTCGTTGCTTCCTTCCTCTCCCATCGTCCCTCCTATGTGACTATCCACAATTCCAACTCCCGTACTTTCTACCCCTCTGCTGGTGTGCCCCAAGGTTCTGTCCTTTCCCCTCTCCTCTATCTCCTGTACACTGCTGATATGCCCAAACCTCCCCCTTCTGTTCATCTTCTCCAGTTCGCTGATGACACCGCCTTCCTAGCCCTTTATCGTACCCTTCAACGGTCCCAACGTACCCTCCAAATCCACCTTGACCAATTCACCGCTTGGTGCAACCAGTGGTTCCTCCATGTTAATCCCTCCAAGACCCAGGCGATCATCATAGGCCGCACCACCCGCTCCTTCCACCTCCATGATTTCTACCTCACCATTTACGGCCGTCCTATCCACCTCACTCCTACCCTCAAATACCTTGGCCTCACACTCGACCGCCACCTCACCTGGACTCCCCATCTCCTTACCATCCAAAACAAGGCTCACAACCGCCTCCGCCTCCTGAAACTCCTGTCCGGCCGGACGTGGGGTCTGCATCCATGATCCACCCCATCCTTTGTTATGCCAGCATCGCTTGGATTTCCGCCCCTCCCCGGTTCTATAAAGCCCTCCAAATCCTCGAACGCCATGCACTCTGCCTCGCCATCCGCATCCGCCTTCCGTCCCCCACGCGCATCCTCTATGACCTCATCCCCTTCCCCCACCTTCTCCTTTTCCTTGAACACATCCGCACACTATATATTGTCCGCCGCCTTGATCCCCCTCACCCCCTGGTGTCTCCCTTCCTCTCCACTCCCAACCAGTTGCCACGCCTTTACCGTTGTGTCCCTCCCTCTCTCCATCTCCACACCCTCCATCTCCTTTCCCAACACAACTTCCACCCTCTACCACTCCCGGATGATGAGCTTCGCCCTGACATCTACCCTTCCTACCAACTCTAACCCCCTCTTCCTGCCTCCTCCTCAGGGCTCCCTCTCCTCCCCCTCCTTCTGAGCGGATTTCCCCTCCTACTCCCCGTCCATCTCTTGTGCCTTCTTTCAGTGTCTCTGCACTCCATCCTGCCCTGTCTTCCCTTTTCCTCTCCCACCCCATGTGTCTCCTGCCTCTTCGTGAACCCACGGTTGCCCCTCCTCTCTTCATCCCGCCACTTCCCCAGCTGCCCCATGCTCTCCCCTCCTTTTCCATCCTCTCTGACCTTTCCCTCGGCAGGTCTCGCCTGGTAGTTTTATTCTTCGTCGTGTGTGCTCCTAGTGGGTTTTAAGTGTGTTGTTTCGGAGTGTTTTTAATACTGTGGCCAACTTTTAACCTGTGCATGCGCATCCAGTGTCTTCTGTGTTTTAAGAATCGCCAACTGTGTTTTTTAACTTTCTGGTGACTTTTTTAACTGTCCCCAATGAACTTCTACATGTCAGTGCATTTTTACCTCCATTTTCTCCCCTTACTCTGTTTTATGTTCCCCTTTTTTACCTCCTTATGTATGTATTATTTTATTCTTGTTTTAGTTGTCATTCACTCGGCTGAAGAGCGGCGGATTGTGCTGCTGACAGCCCTCCCCTGCCCGTATGGGGCAGGGGCATGAAATCACAATAAAGAAAAAAGAAAAAAAACAACTCAGCCAGCACCCCCCCCCCCCCCCCCCGAGTCCTTTTGTATTCGCCTCCTCTGCCTACCCCACTCCCTGTCGCGTCTGCCCAGCGCCCCCCACCCCTCTTATGGGTCCTCATCCTCCATCAGCTCCTTTCCCGGCTCCCCCCCCTTTTTTTATTTTCCCATCATCTGTCCAGTTTCCCCCACCTGCTCTCGGCTGTGGTATGTCACATTTGCCAACATTTTAGTGCAGTGTTCCAGTGACTGTTCAGTGTTGTTCGTCTTTCTCGTGTTTCGAACTGTCTATTGTTTTACCTGTCTGCTTTGTGTGTATTTTCTTAGCGTCACCATCCCTCTGTCCTTTGTTTTAAGTTCCACAATTTCTTTTCGCCATGTTACTCTTTTAAGTCTCCGATTTTATCGCCTGACAGCGTATTTACTTTCTTGTTCTGTGTACGAGTGGACGTGGTTGTTAGGTTTCCTTGTGAGTCCGTTATTTCGATCTTGTTGTTCTTCGTTCTGTCCTTCGTTGGTCGTGTCCGTCCTCTACCGTCGTGTTGTTGTTCGCGGGCCGCTCCGCGGGTCCCGCCGCGCTTTCCGTCACCTCAACCCCGCGACCGTTCCGGTCGCCGTTACAACACAGTCAACGGCTGGAAGAGCGGTGTGCTGGTCCTTAGCCATACACTTCGCGTCACGATGACAACGAGGCTGACGAAGCCGTCGGTTGCCTGGTTGGATTGTTGTTTGGTTGATCGGTTCCGATTAGCCCGTCATTTTCAGAACGGCTGTGCTTACTTCAACCATCATATATTTATTGCTACAATTACTAAACCCACTTCCTTGTTAGCTTAAACGCATTGTGTACATAATAATGTCTTTAATAAGTTGACATTAAAAAAATTCTTTCAGTATTTCTAAAAATTCACAAACAACATCAGAAACTTAAAATCGTAAGTAATAACATGAACTAAATACAAAAAAATTAATGGAATGGACATTCTCTTCCGTTTACAGCGGTTTCTTATTTGCTGCTTGGCCGGTTTCGGAGCCTAGAGCTTCATCTTCAGGTGCCAACAATTAATTATGGAAACATAAACTTTTGGCGGCCGGTCCAGTCACTCACGGAAGGAGGAGGTGGAGGGAGGGGGGGGTCATGCCCAAGTCAAATAAATGCATGGGAGTAACCGTGGCGCCCACCTCGACAGCACTACACGGAAGTGGGCCAGTCTTGCGGTGAAAGAGGTTGATGGCAACTGCAACGGTTTTTTTAATTTTGTTAACATGTTCCTCAGCTGAAGATGTGCGGCTAACCAAATATTTGGCCAAAAATATCTGTTTTCTTGATACGACCCGTGAAAAAAAAGGTCCCGGTAACCGCACGAATTTTAATTCATTTCTTCAGCTTCCTTCAAATGTCTCGAGGAAAATTTAATTAAATCAGATCTACAGCTACTTGTGTTGTGATGTCAACGGCAGCTTTTGCACGGGATAGTAGCTGCCTTGTCCGGCTGCTGCTAGTCTCTGACCAACGGTGTGGGATAACAGCAGTATTGCAGGGAGGAGCATTACCATGTTGTCAGATAACAGGCACGGACGTCACGGGGCTACAACGTGCCTGGAGCACAACACGGTGTTCCTCCATTGTGGTAGTCAGACGTGGTCGACTGGAACCTTTACGACGAATATGCCTACCTACACGTTCCCATACAGTCCACCATAGGGCCGCTGTCACATGCGACTGCCCCACAGATGTAGATATTACTCGAGACGACCAGCTGGCGGAGACCCATAATAAGGCCTCTTTCAAACTCTGTCAGGTGCTGATAAATGCTGTCTCACACGAGTATGCGACATCTGCGTGTCCTTCCCTTACGAGTATATATCCCACCAGAGTTGGGAACAACACCGAATAAAACTAATGCACTCTGGTTGGCATTCTCCCTGTCACTGCAACTGTAATTATTTACATACACGCCTATGCATGTTTTCATTTCACGTGTGGTACTCCAGTTGCTAGGGGTTTCATTGTATTTTGAAACTCAAGGCTGTAAAGCTGTGCTTGACGTAGCTGAATATTTCAACTTTGACTGTGATTGTGATTTGCGGCCAATTCATACTGTTTCGTTTAAGCCCAGCACATTGTCTTGCAGGGCCGCGTTACCTAGACTTTCTTTAAAACGAGTTTCCAGCGTTACTGGAAGAGGTTCCAGGGTGGATATGTTCTTCCTGGAAATTTTAATCTTCAGGTGATACATTATCTAAACTTAACATTTCCCAGAAGACAGAGGGGCGAAATGGTCACGTTACTTACCCACCAAGGTCCACTTATCACAACCTTTAGGTTTTTGCCGATGGGGTGGCTGAGAGGAGAAGTCTGTAAAGGAAAATTAAACACAAGAGACGAACAAATCATTCACATTACGTCAAAAGTGCTCCTCGCAAAATAAAGCCAAAATTATATCGGAAGAGCTAGACGAGGTGTTGTGAAGAGAGCTCGAAAGTCCATCGAAGTGAATTTTATGAAAATCGGATTTTAACTTACTTAACACTTTCTGTGAGTATGCGTTTGCGTTGCATTCTAACAGCTGTATCTCTGTAATGAATTAAAAATTGGACACATGCCATATGGAATATTTTGTTCGAATCAGTGTATGCTACTACGTCCGAAAATATTTAGTATTCCTTCTGGAACACCTACCCAGTCTAATAACGGTAAATCAACTTAAATTTGCACCCCATTTATTTTGCGAACCGTTGAAGATGTCTGAACGAGGTATTCTGTACATTATGGCACACAGAAGAGCACATAATTCTTTTACGTTTGTAATCCACTGAAGTCTCATGTCAACCGAGATACTCAAGCATGTATGGGTCCCTTTTTTATACAGGTAGGTCCATTGATAGTGACCAGGCCAAATATCTCACGAAATAAGCATCAAACAACGAAACTACAAAGAACGAAACTCGCCTAGCTTGAAGGGGGAAACCAGATGGCTCTATGGTTGGCCCGCTAGACGGTGCTGTCGTAGGTCAAACGGATATCAACTGCGTTTTTTTAAATAGGAACCCCCATTTTTTATTACATACTCGTGTAGTACGTAAAGAAATATGAATGTTTTAGTTGAACCACTTTTTTCGCTTTGTGATAGGTGGCGCTGTAATAGTCTCAAACGTATAAGAACGTGGTATCACGTAACATTCCGCCAGTGCGGACGGTATTTGCTTCGTGATACATTACCCGTGTCCGCCCTCGTGGTCTCGCGGTAGCGTTCTCGCTTCCCGAGCACGGGGTCCCGGGTTCGGTTCCCGGCGGGGTCAGGGATTTTTCCTGCCTCGAGATGACTGGGTGTTGTGTCGTCTTCATCATCATCATTCATCCCCATTACGGTCGGAGGAAGGCAACGGCAAACCACCTCCATTAGGACCTTGCCTAGTAAGGCGGTGCGGGTCTCCCGCATCGTTCCCCTACGCTCTGTAAAGAAGCATGGGACTTCATTTCCATCACCCGTGTTAAAATGGACCGTTTACCAATTGCGGAAAAGGTCGACATCGTGTTGATGTATGACTGTTGTGATCAAAATGCCCAACGGGCGTATGCCATGTATGCTGCTCGGTATCCTGGGCGACATCATCCAAGTGTCCGGACCGTTCGCCGGATAGTTACGTTATTTAAGGAAATAGGAAGTGTTCAGCCACATGTGAAACGTCAACCACGACCTGCAACAAATGATGATGCCCAAGTAGGTGTTTTAGCTACTGTCGCGGCTAATCCGCACATCAGTAGCAGACAAATTGCGCGAGAATAGGGAATCTCAAAAACGCCGGTGTTGAGAATGCTACATCAACATCGATTTGCACCCGTACCATATTTCTATGCACCAGGAATGGCATGGCGACGACTTTGAACGTCGTGTATAGCTCTGCCACTGGGCACAAGAGAAATTACGGGACGATGACAGATTTTTTGCACGCGTTCTTTTAAGCGACGAAGCGTCATTCACCAACAGCGGTAACGTAAACCGGCATAGTATGCACTATTGGGCAACGGAAAGTGCACGATGGCTGCGTAATGTTTTACCGATGTTACTGCAAGATGTTTCACTGCATGACAGAATGGCGATGTTGTTCCAACATGAGGGATGTCCGGCACATAGCTCGCGCGCGGTTGAAGCGGTATTGAATGGCATATTTCATGACAAGTGGATTAGTCGTCGAAGCACTTTCACCGGATCTGACGTCCTCGGATTTCTTTCTGTGGGGAAAGTTAGAGGATATTTGCCATCGTGATCCATCGACAACGCCTGACAACATGCGTCAGCGCATTGTCAATGCATGTGCGAACATTACGGAAGGTGAACTACTCGTTGTTGAGAGGAATGTTGTTACACGTATTGCCAAATGCATTGAGGTTGACGGACATCATTTTGAGCATTTATTGCATTAATGTGGTATTTACAGGTAATCACGCTGTAACAGCATGCGTTCTCAGAAATGATAAGGTCACAAAGGTACATGTATCACATTGGAACAACCGAAATAAAATGTTCAAACGTACCTACGTTCTGTATTTTAGTTTAAAAAACCTACCTTCCCCATGAACAATGGACCTTGCCGTTGGTAGTGAGGCTTGCGTGCCTCAGCGATACAGATGGCCGTACCGTAGGTGCAACCACAACGGAGGGGTATCTGTTGAGAGGCCAGACAAATGTGTGGTTCCTGAAGAGGGGCAGCAGCCTTTTCAGTAGTTGCAGGGGCAACAGTCTGGATGATTGACTGACCTGGCCTTGCAACATTAACCAAAACGGCCTTGCTGTGCTGGTACTGCGAACGGCTGAAAGGAAGGGGAAACTACGGCCGTAATTTTTCCCGAGGGCATGCAGCTTTACTGTATGGATAAATGATTATGGCCTCCTCTTGGGTGCCGGCCGCGGTGGTCTCGTGGTTCTAGGCGCTCAGTCAGGAACCGCGCGGCTGCTACGGTCGCAGGTTCGAATCCTGCCTCGGGCATGGATGTGTGTGATGTCATTAGGTTAGTTAGGTTTAATTAGTTCTAATTTCTAGGGGACTGATGACCGCAGATGTTAAGTCCCATAGCGCTCAGAGCCATTTGAACCTCCTCTTGGGTAAAATATTCCGGAGGTATAATAGTCCCCCATTCGGATCTCCGGGCGGGGACTACTCAAGAGGACGTCGTTATAAGGAAAAAGAAAACTGGCATTCTACGGATCGGAGCGTGGAATGTCAGCTCCCTTAACAGGGCAGGTAGATTAGAAAATTTAAAAAGGGAAATGGATAGGTTAAAGTTAGATATAGTGGGAATTAGTGAAGTTCGGTGGCAGGAGGAACAAGACTTTTGGTCAGGTGAATACAGGGTTATAAACACAAAATCAAATAGGGGTAATGCAGGAGTAGGTTCAATAATGAATAGGAAAATAGGAATGCGGGTAAGCTACTACAAACAGCATAGTGAACGCATTATTGTGGCCAAGATAGACACGAAGCCCACGCCTACTACAGTAGTACAAGTTTACATGCCAACTAACTCTGCAGCTGATGAAGAAATTGAAGAAATGTATGATGAGATAAAAGAAATTATTCAGGTGGTGAAGGAAGACGAAAATTTAATAGTCATGGTTGACTGGATTTCGAGAGTAGGAAATGGGAGAGAAGGAAACATAGTAGGTGAATTTGGATTGGGGCTAAGAAACGAAAGAAGAAGCCACCTGGTAGAGTTATGCACAGAGCATAACTTAATCATAGCTAACACTTGGTTCAAGAATCATGAAAGAAGGTTGTATACATGGAAGAATCCTGGAGATACTAGAAGGTATCAGATAGATTATGTAATGGTAAGACAGAGATTTAGGAACCAGGATTTAAATTGTAAGACATTTCCAGGGGCAGATGTGGACTCTGACCACAATCTATTGCTTATGAACTGTAGATTAAAACTAAAGAAACTGCAAAAAGGTGGGAATTTAAGGAGATGGGACCTGGATAAACTGAAAGAACCAGAGGTTGTACAGAGCTTCAGGGAGAGCACAAGGGAACAATTGACAGGAATGCGGGAAAGAAGTACAGTAGAAGAAGAATGGGTAGCTCTGAGGGATGAAGTAGTGAAGGATCAAGTAGGTAAAAAGACTTTGGCTAGTAGAAATCCTTGGGTAACAGAAGAAATATTGAATTTAATTGATGAAAGGAGAAAACATAAAAATGCAGTAAATGAAGCAGGCAAAAAGGAATACAGACGTCTCAAAAATGAGATCGACAGGAAGTGCAAAATGGCTAAGCAGACATGGCTAGAGGACAGATGTAAGGATGTAGAGGCTTATCTCACTAGGGGTAAGATAGATACTGCCTACAGGAAAATTAAAGAGACCTTTGGAGAAAAGAGAACCACTTGTATGAATATCAAGAGCTCAGATGGAAACCCAGTTCTAAGCAAAGAAGGAAAAGCAGAAAGGTGGAAGGAGTATATAGAGGCTCTATACAAGGGCGATGTACTTGAGGACAATATTATGGAAATGGAAGAGGATGTAGAAGAAGATGAAATGGGAGATACGATACTGCGTGAAGAGTTTGACGGAGCACTGAAAGACCTGAGTCGAAACAAGGCCCCGGGAGTAGACAACATTCCATTCGAGCTACTGACGGCCTTGGGAGAGCCAGTCCTGACAAACTCTACCATCTGGTGAGCAAGATGTATGAGACAGACGAAATTCCCTCAGACTTCAAGAAGAATATAATAATTCCGATCCCAAAGAAAGCAGATGTTGACAAATGTGAATATTACCGAACTATCAGTTTAATAAGTCACAGCTGCAAAACACTAACGCGAATTCTATACAGACGGATGGAAAAACTGGTAGAAGCCGAGCTCGGGAAAGATCAGTTTGGATTCCGTAGGAAAGTTTGAACACGTGTGGCAATTCTGACCTTACGACTTATCTTAGAAGAAAGATTAAGGAAAGAAAAACCTACGTTTCTAGCATTTGTAGACTGATAGAAATCTTTTGACAATGTTGGTTGGAATACTGTCTTTCAAATTCTGAAGGTGGCTGGGGTAAAATCAGGGAGTGAAAGGCTATTTACAATTTGTGCAGAAACCAGATGGCAGTTATAAGAGTCGAGGGACATGAAAGGGAAGCAGTGGTTGGGAAGGGAGTAAGACAGGGTTGTAGCCTCTCCCCAACGTTATTCAATCTGTATATTGAGCAAGCAGTAAAGGAAACAAAAGAAAAATTCGGAGTAGGTATTAAAATCCATGGAGAAGAATTAAAACCTTTGAGGTTCGCCGATGACATTGTAATGCTATCAGAGACAGCAAAGGACTTGGAAAAGCAGTTGAACGGAATGGACAGTGTCTTGAAAGGAGGATATAAGATGAACATCAACAAAAGCAAAACGAGGATAATGGAATGTGGTCGAATTAAGTCGGGTGATGCTAAGGGAATTAGATTAGGAAATGAGACACTTAAAGTAGTAAAGGAGTTTTGCTATTTGGGGAGCAAAATAACTGATGATGGTCGAAGTAGGGAGGATGTGAAATGCAGACTGGCAATGGCAAGGAAAGCGTTTCTGAGGAAGAGAAATCGGTTAACATCGAGTATAGATTTAAGTGTCAGGACGTCGTTTCTGAAAGTATTTGTATGAGTGTAGCCATGTATGGAAGTGAAATAGTTTTGACAAGAAGAGAATAGAAGCTTTCGAAATGTGGAGCTACAGAAGAATGCTGAAGATTAGATGGGTATATCACATAACTAATGATGAAGTATTGAATAGAATTGGGGAGAAGAGGAGTATGTGGCACAACTTGACAAAAAGAAGGGACCGGTTAGTAGGACATGTTCTGAGACATCAAGGGATCACAAATTTAGCACTGGAGGGCAGCGTGGAGGGTAAAAATCGTAGAGGGAGACCAATATATGAGTACACTAAGAAGATTCAGTAGGATGTGGGTTGCAGTAAGAACTGGGAGATGAAGCAGTTTGCACAGGATAGGGTAGCATGGAGTGCTGCGTCAAACCAGTCTCAGGACTGAAGACCACAACAACAACAACCTGTTACCAACTGTTCGTCTAAAATTGTGAGCCATATGTTTGTGACTATTACAGCGCCATCTATCACATAGCGAAAAAAGTGGTCCAACTAAAACATTCATATTTCTTTATGTACTACACGAATATGTAATGTAAAATGGGGGATCCTATTTAAAAAAACGCAGTTCATATCAGTTTGATCTATGGCAGCGCTATCTAGCGGGCCAACCATAGCGCCATCAGGTTTCCCCCCTCAAGCTAGACGAGTTTCGTTCTTTGTAGTTTTTTCGTTTGACGCTTATTTCGTGAGATATTTGGCCTGGTCGCGATCAATGGACCACTCTGTATAAAATTGAGCCGATATGCTATTTTAACAACATTTGAATGCTGTTGGAAAGGCAAATACAGTGACATAACGGTTTTTACTGTTGTTAACACTTCGCAAAATGTCCGAGAAATGAGCTATCGCGATGTAAAAACCTCCACGTGAAGCTCTCATGCCATAATTACTTTTAAGAATACATATTTGATGCTTGTATCTCGGTGATCAACGCAGGTATGTTGCTCTGTAGCCGTCTGTAACTCCGAAAGTGTTGCCACTGCGAGATTGTGTGCAGGAACTAACCAATCGACTATATCACAAAATAAATGTTCGATGGGTCCATGGCTTCGTGGGGTTGAGCTACACTCTAACGCTATCATCAGCTGTTACCAACGAAATCGGGACTCACCCGACCAGGCCGCGGTTTTCTAGTAGTCTAAGGTCCAACCGATATGGTCACAAGCCCAAGGGAGGCGCTGCAAGGGATGTTATGCTTTTAGTAAAGGCACTCAAGGAGATTTTCTGCTGCCGTAGCCCATTAACACTAAATTTTGCTGCACTGTCCTCCGTTGATTTCTGCCGTTATTTCACGAAGAGCCGCTTGTCTATTAGCGCTGATAACCCTACGCAAACGCCGCTGCTCTCGGTCGTCAAGTGAAGGCCGTCGGCCACAACGTTGTTCATGGTGAGAGGTACTGCCTGAAATTTGGTATACTCGACACACTCTTGACACTGTGGATCGCGGATTATTCAACTCGTTACCAGTTACCGAAACAGAATGTCCCGTGTGTCTAGCTCCAACTACCATTCCGTGTTCATAATCGTCTCAGAAATCTTTTCACGTGAATCACCTGAGTACAAATGACAGATGTGCCAATGCACTGTCCTTTTATTCCATCTGTATATGTGCATATCACTATCCCGTAGCTTTGGCAACTCAGTGTAATTATGCTATGTGCATCAGCCGTCTTCACTTCTTGAAAATATAATCATCGCCTCACTTATTCTTCGTGCTGACAGCTAATTACAACAAATACCGTACTCGCGTGTTATGCAAGGCTACGTTGTTCTTGCAGATCAAGTTAACATTCTACTAAAATCACAATTATCATGAATAATGCTTACAAAGTATCACACTAACGGTTCATGACACGCAAATGTTACCGGCACGGACAACAAGATTTTATTTGAAGCTTACTCGCGCGCAACTGACTGCGAGAAAGCAGCATTATCGCTGACGTCTCTCTATTCCTTGATCTAAGAGTGCTTTCCTTCGATGTTAACCATTGTGAAAAGATATAGTCTAACTTCTGATCTTAATGAGTATGGGCGAATGTTTTACGGCTTCAGAGAGAAGGCATTGTTGCCTGACCGCTATCTTTAATTGAAAGTAATTTTCTGATTTTGTGAGAGAATAATAAGCCAATAAACCAGTTTCTCGACAACACACACAAAGTCTGTATTGCGTAAATTATTCTCCATCTTGTGGTTTCACATTTTCAAATATTTGTGCATGCCTAAGAGACATTTCTTTGGACTGTGGAAGCTCGAACTTGCAAACTCTATACGGTCATTAATTTAAAAACTTTTAAACAAATCCACTTCGACGGACAGGCTTCCGTAGAAAGGAGAATTGGACCGTAGTTAAGGTAGCCTAAGATTCCTACAGATTCAGCACGCAGTTCGACGACCGCCAGAGACATTGAGTACAGCTTATAGTTAGCGTGCAGTAGCAGGTCTCTGGTCTACCATGCACAACCCCCTGAACATAAACGTCACCTAGTGAGATCTGTTTGGTTATTTATTCATTTCAAAGACCTAAACCCTTTTCTTAGAGAGACTGAATACTAAAGAACTGAGTGCTTTGCCGGCCGGTGTGGCCGTGCGGTTCTAGGTGCTCCAGTCTGGAACCGCGTGACCGCTACGGTCGCAGGTTCGAATCCTGCCTCGGGCATGGATGTGTGTGATGTCCTTAGGTTAGTTAGGTTTAAGTAGTTCTAAGTTCTAGGGGACTGATGACCACAAATGTTAAGTCCCATAGTGCTCAGAGCCATTTGAACCATTTTTTAACTGAGTGCTTGAATCAGTAATAATAATAATAATAATAATAAAATCAAAGCAGTAATTAAATGAATAATAATAATAATGATAATAATAATAATAAAAGCAGCTCATCGAGGTTACTTTTTGTCTCTGAAAGGATCTTTTCAACACAGATCTCCATACAAATAACTGGGTTCTGGGTGAAATAATGACTCCTCTCATTAACCATTACGTCTCAGTAAAATTATAACAATTTACCTTTTACGTGAGGGGGAGTTACATCAGCTAATTCTAAGCCCTGTGCTGACATGGAATATCAGTATTCATAGGTATGGTCCCTAGCCCAAAGCCTTTAGTTTATTATCAACAGTAGGCGCCACAACCTTCCATATTATATTTACAGGCTTGAGAGTGTGGTGTTCAACACGGTATACGGTGATACACTGGACCACAGAAAGAGACGTCATCCCTATGCTTCCTGCAGACACGGCCCTTGCACAGCACTTACCCCGACTCGTATCTTGCTGCCCCTATCTACCAGGTCCTTCCGCAGTCCCTCCAGCAGAGCCTTTACAGCGTGTTTGCTGGCGCAGTACATGGCGAAGGAACTCTGCGTGGGTAGTACGTGTCCGATCAGACTGAAAACAATGAAGCAGCGTATTACAGGATGCGCTGTCTATACACTAAGAGGGACAGACAACAAGAAGAAAAGCTGTACTGTACATCTACTGAGAAATTGTTTCTCGCACCAGCTGACGGATTCAGAGTAATATTAATTACTTCTCGAATTCAAATCTAACAAACTTTCCGATTTGATTTACAACATACGGGCTAGATTACGGGAGCTATTTTTAACAGAAAATGTCTTGATAGTTCCTGTAGTCGTCTTAGGTAATACACACTGTCTATAGTATATTCGCCGCCAGTACAGCAACTGGACTGTCAATGGCCGAATCTGGAACATTAAGAGTCATTTGCTCACCTCAATATCTATTTTTTCCATAGACGGAATTCGTCAGTTACACACCATCTCCTCCCAGTACGGTAAATTACGATGATAACTGAGGGGAGAGTTCAGCAACAAGTGTAGTGGACATACGTGACTGGTGAGATAGCCTCCTTCCTCCTGTCAATCACTGGCCACATTCCTCGGAGTCCGAGGTTCGACATTGCTTTGCTAGAGTGCATGCAGAGTAACGTGGCCCGTATAAGCTCAATCGGCAGGGTACGCATGGGGAGAGCGATAGTGATCGGGGTTACGAGAAGGCGCTACAGATTGAAACGGAACTTGTTGTACCGTTCCAATGTTTTATTAAATTGCTAGCACGCAGAAATTATTAGCAAAATTTTCTTCTCTTGCAGGTAATACCTCAGCTGGTGTCCAAAAGGAGAGAATGGACTAAAATTTATTGAATTTTTTTCTGTTGTGTACCACGTTTCCCATTTTCCTTTCCTTTGTGCGGCCTGGACGGTATAAATGAGTGAGTGTGTGAACTAGCAGAAGCTTTAGGCACAGATTGTTAACACTGCATGAATGGTCGTTCTGGGATAGGGCAGTACCAACCCCCCAAGCGTGAGCTAGTTTAGCAGAGACCAAGTTCGCAGGTCAGGGCAAAGATGATACGTAGACGCGCGAATTGGCTCTGTCAGGTTGGCGCGCCACCCCCACCACGTTTGTAAGCGGAACGGTTAGGCGAATTCGGTTGGAAGAGCACTTGTTCCTGGGTCGTGGTGCTGGACAGACATGGAGACGCAGCTCTCGTTTTGGTAATGTTAACATAGGTATTAGATTGTCTGAAATCTGCTCTGTAATGAAGTCCAGATGTTGAAATCAGGTGCAAAATTACCACTGAACCCCATAAGGGAGTGGATTTTCTTAATTTACTCGAATTTCAGTAGACCTTGCGTTAGCGCCTTGTTCAGGCAACGCACCATGTGCCTTAAGCGCACGGTCACGTTATTGCTCTGTGCTTAACGGAAATTCACTCATTCAATGTATTTTAATCTGCTCTTCCATTTACAGTAATATTTTAGGGATTTTTATTTATTTTCCATATGTTTTCTTTGTGAACTTGCTTTCGCGCCACGTGGTCGGTTGGAGCAACCGCCGCATTGATAAATTGTAGTTTCGGTCTGAAAATATATTGTACACGATAAATAATCATACGATAGTGAGCGAGTGTAAAATAGGGAAGGAATATTCGTGTGTGTCCATATTTTTCTGGGTTTCTGTTGGCTACTGAAACTTGGCCATGCGGGTTGACCAGCACTGAAGTGATGTTTCTTGTGCGCCCCCATAACGAGTTGATTTGTTGGCGATGTTGTGCGTTAAGTGAAATACTCGTGCCACTAGGAAAAGTATCGGATTTTAATGCCCGCTGATTTGATAAAGATTTGCGAAATACTCTTCCACCCTGACCTAGTTTTGCTTGTATTGTCTTTGCGGAACTTGTTCTGAGTAATCTATAGTAGCTGAATGTAATAACCGAGTGTTGGGCTATAATTGTGCGGTTGTATAGAATTACATTGAAGCCGGGTCTGCGCTCCTATGTCCCATTCCATAATTACGTGGCGAAACTGAACCATGTTAACTAGAGACCGGTTTTGATTATGTACATTGCAAGAGAAACACGACTAGTTGTTGAAATACCATCGGTACTGAATAAATATCAATTAGTCTCTACCCTCGACTGATTATTTACTCCTTCCATCATAAAGAATAGGTGGCAGTCAGTACCACAGTCGAATTCTGGGTCACGAAAGCAAATAAAAGCTATATAATGCCTATTAAGTCCTGTATAGGTGCGTTCTGTAGTGGTTCAAAAAAAAATGTGTTATCCGTTGCGTTAAAATTTCTACCGGTTCGTTAAAACCTTCCGCTAGAAATTATTAATACCCAGCAATAACTCGCAGGGGCCAGTAATTTCGTGGACCACACGAATTTAAGAAACCATTTACTACAGACGGTAGCTTGCAGGAGCGGTAGGACATGTCAAAGCGACGGTAATCTACCTACGTAGGTGGACTTATACCATCACCAGTACTGGAAGGTTACGTTGCAAGGTGAATTGCTGGGCTGTGTACTGAAAGTGGCGTTCTGAACTGAAGCCAACGCTCATATCTTGCTGTGCGGATCGTGCCACGACAACAACGAACTCCGGGACACAGTGAGACACTTACCGTCCCAAAGGCACAAACCTGATGGCACAGTGGCCTGCAAAACTACCCACACATTACGGTAAGACGATGCCAGCGATTCGTCGACGCAGTATGGCCACAGCCGTCAGACAGCCAACCAAACGGTAACCAGGGCGTTATTTATACTCGCTTAGGAAGCACCGCGGTGAGCCTCCTCCCCCCCTCCCCCAACATCTATAGGACGTGGAGGATATAATAGCTACGCGCAGTTTTCGTCCAAAGCGCTGGTCGAGCACATTGTTCGGAAGGGGGGGGGGGGGGGGGGGGGGGGAGAGCGATAAGCGTTTGCCACCTTTCGGCCAGTGGACGATGGCCGAATCGACGTGCACGCGCTGCAGTTTTTCTCAAACGATTTTACAGGAACTATTCGGAAAAAAATTTTCATTTTTGTTTCACTTGTAGCTTTAAATGTCAGGGTTATTATGATGTGCCCATAATTTAGTTAATGGGTATAGTTATTGTGATATTTACGTGGAAGTAAGGTACTGCGCGAAAATCGAAAAAGTTTGCAATGAAAAATGCGGGTCGCTATGATTTTGTGCTTGGTGCGTATTACAAAATATGTTACTGCACATGAAATTTAGATAACTTATCGAACAGGTGGAGGTCTGTGTCATCAGTCTCGCAGCCATCATTTGCGATAACACCGCACCAGCGATAGAGCCAGAGCGAAATATCCACAACAATCCTCACATTTCTTAAATGGTGCAACATATTAAAATGAGATTTTGGCAAATGGTAGCACACAATGTGGAGAGTATTTTGCCATACAGTTATTACGCAAAACTTCATTATCTACCGTGTTATTCCACTAATTACAGATTTTTCGATGAAAGAACGCAATTTTTAAGGGCCGTCGATGGCTGGTGAAACAAGAAATGCTACGGGTATTGGAGCAACATAAGTGGCCATTACACGTCGAATCAAGGATGTGCTTTTTCATAATATGCTGACCTCGCTTTTCCTTATTTCCTCACTGAATAAACCATTGTTCCAGAATTCTCTCGCAATTGCGTCTGCACAGTATGTTAGTAAGGTGAAACTGTGTAAATTCCGCTGAGTTTTGGCAAAAGAAGCAAATTTTAACATGGAAACAAGACAAATGTGTACCTTTTACTCAAAATCAGCCACTCGAAAACTTCTCTGAAAATTACAAATGGTTAAAAAACCAGGCGTTAATAAGACGCTGTATTTTCGGTGGAATTCTTTTCAGATGCTAACTAAAGAAGAAGTGACATATTTCTGAAGGGTCACCGCGCAAGTGAGGGCGTGATGGAGCCCACCTTCATACACACATCAAAAAAGGTTTTGCTTCACCTCGGTTCCGAGAGACCCGGAACCTGTAAAGAAAACTGAAATAGAGATCAACATAAACATCATTCCTGCCCTTTTTATTGCTCGTGAAAACCACACAATGCGTGTGGTACCACCGTACAGCGAGACCTTCAGATGTGGTAGTGCAGATTGCTGTACACACTGGTACCTCTAATACCCAGTAGCGTGTCCTCTTGCATTGATGCATGCTTGCATTCGTCGTGGAATAGTATCCAAAAGTTCATTAAGACAATGTTGGTCCAGATCGCACCACTCCTCAACGCCGATTCGGCGTAGTTCCCTGAGAGTGGTTGGTGGGTCACGTCGTCCATAAACAGCCCTTTTCAATCCATCCCAGGTATGTGCGATAGGGTTCATATCTGGAGAACATCCTGGCCATCCTATTCGAGCGACGTCGTTATCCTGAAGGAAGTCATTCATAAGATGTGCACTACGGGGGCGTGAATTATCGGCCATGAAGACGAATGGTTCAAATGGCTCTGAGCACTATGGGACTTAACTTCTGAGGTCATCAGTCCCCTACAGCTTAGAACTACTTAAACCTAACTAAGGACATCACAAACATCCATGCCCGAGGCAGGATTCGAACCTGCGACCGTAGCGGTCGCGCGGTTCCAGACTGTAGCGCCTAGAAGCGCTCGGCCACTCCGGCCGGCCATGAAGACGAATGCCTCGCCAATATGCTGCCGATATGGTTGCACTATCGGTCGGAGGATGGCATTCACGCATCGTACAGCCGTTACAGTGGCTTACATGACCACCAGCTGCGTACGTCGGTCCCACACAATGCCGTCCCAAAACAGTAGGGAACCTCCATCTTGCTACACTCGCTGGACAGTGTGTCTAAGGCGTTCAGCCTGACCGGGTTGCCTCCAAACACGTCTCCGACGATTGTCTATTTGAAGGCGTATGCGACACTCATCGGTAAAGAGAACGTGATGCCAATTCGGCATGTTGTTGGGCCCATCTGTGCCGCGCTGCATGGTGTTGTGGTTGCAAAGATGGACCTCGCCATGGACGTCGGGAGTGAAGTTGCGCATCATGCAGCCTATTGCGCACAGTTTGAGTCGCAACACGACGTCCTGTGGCTGCACAAAAAGCATTATTCAAAATGGTGGCATTTCTGTCAGGGTTTCTCCGAGCCATAAACCGTAGGTAGCGGTCATCCACTGCAGTAGTAGCCCTTGCGCGGCCTGAGCGAGCTTTGGTTCACTCCGAGACGCTTGGACACTTCCCTTTTTGAGAGCCCTTCCTGGCACAAAGTAACAATGGGAACGCGATTGAACTGCAGTACTGACCATCTAGGCGTGGTTGAACTGCAGACAACACGAGCCGTGTACCTCCTTCCTGGTGGAATGACTGGAACTGATTGGCTGTCAGACCCCTTCCATCTAATAGGCGCTGCTTATGCATGGTTGTTTACATCTTTGGATGGGTTTCTTGACATCTCTGAACAGTCAGAGGGACTGTGTCTGTGATACAATATGCACAGTCAACGTTTATCTTCAGGAGCTCTGGGAACTGGGGTGATGAAAAACTTTTTTTGATGTATGTGTTCACAAAAAATGTGAGTGTAGGCTTCCGTTTAGAATGGCACTTCCCCTCCAGCGCTCGGCATTTCCCCTACAGCGCCTGCCCACAGCCCCCACCACTACTGCTCTCCCTACGCATGCCCTACTGTCTGTGCATCTACCAGCTATGGTATTCTGCATGCAGTATACTAGACAACAGGAATCATAAGCAGCCAGCCATTTGTATGCCAGAGTCATGGAAGAGTTCAGCAAGAAGTGCAGTGTACACATATGACTGGTGAGATTTTCTCCTCCTGTCAACTACTAACCACATTTCTCAGACGTTGTCAGTGCACCTGAGCTTGTATGTGTGATAGATTATTAGAACGATGGTAACATCGACAGTTCAGAATATATTTAACAACATATTTCGATGTAATCAGTGTCGTACTCACGGGATCTTGTGGGACTCCCACAGTCTGTAGTGGGACGCGAAATTGAAGCGTCACCACTCCACCAGTGTCAGCCCAGTTTGCAGGTGACTATAAGTTTAATTTAGTTTTTGTTTATGTATTTTTTGCAATATTTGTAATGGTTGTGAATTGTCTAAAGTTTATTTTTTATGTTTCATGCACGGAGAGGGCGGGGCAACGAACGGAGACAGCATCTTCGCTGCCGGGACCAGAGAGAAAATTGCTGGCCACTATACGTCGCGGGTCGACAGCCAAAGAGCAACTGAAGATCCTGAAACCGAGTTGTTGCGTCGAGCTTCTAAAAATTGAAAAAAGAATAAGAATTTGTAATGTTTGTACAACAATGACGTCATAGAAAGTTAATCATGTTGTAAATGTTCAGTTCTGTCTTGTCAAGGCTCAGGTTCACGTCTATATGTAGGAAGATAATAAACTAGTGGATGCTAGAAAAGTTTAAATACGTGTTCCGAGTATTTATTTATGAAGAATTATGTTAAGTAATTTATTTGACAAGATTATTAATTTTTGACAGCGTTCATCGCGAGTGTGATTCTTGTAAGTTTATCCAATGTTGTTCTAATATTTATTAAAGCAGATCACTTGCATTAATATAATTTCTGAGAAGAAACAATCGACATCTAAATTGGAAAAGTTTGCGCAAACCAACTGGACTGAGTGACGTAATTCTGTGCATACGACTCAAATGATGACGTTTTACAGTTTCGTTCAAGAACCATTCAGAGACAATTTAAAAAGAATTTAAATAATTTTGAAGTGTGTTGTAACTGACGTAGGTGATGAAGTCTGCACATGGTCATATGTCAAAAAAAATCATTTATACAAAACTTACGTCGTTACACTACAAGTCAAAAGCCTGAATTTTGACGACGACATGTACTCATGTCATATAGTTTTACATTCTGACAGAATGTAACTTTGCAGTGTTCCTTGAAAATGGTCATAAGGCCGAAATTGCAATAGTAACAATAAATATTTTATACAGTCAACGGCGACTATGATGTCTTTTCAGAAATATTATATGACTGTGAATCCCAACCATGAGAAGTTAATCACATTTCTCAGAGTCCGAGAATCGACATCGCTGGGCTAGAGAGCATGCAGAAGAACATGGCAGGTAGATGTGCTGTTGTCAGGGCAAGTGTGGGGAGAGCAGTAGTGATGGGGATTACAGGTTGGCGCTGTAGAGGAAATGCCAGATGAAGGAAGGGAAATGGCGTTCTGAACGGAAGCCAACGCTCATATTTTTCGTAGGCTCCATGCCCGCATTTGGATGGCGACTTAATCTACTGTCACCTCTGCTTTGGTTAATAGCTAAAAAGAATCCCGTTGAAATGCAAAAAAACGCAGTGATGTATTTTTCGCCTTGTTTGTTAACCACTGGTAACTTTCTTTTATTTTTAATTTGTGGTAAGTTCCTATGGGACCAAACTGCTGAGGTCATCGGTCCGAACCTCCAACGAGGTGTGCGGAGCCGCATGAAGCGTGTGGCAAGGCACATGTGACGCACGGCTTTGTAACTTAAAGAGAAGCGTCATGAGTGGCGAATTTTAAGAAACATATACACATTGCTCTTGTGGCCATATTAAAATCTGTTTCTTTTGCCAAAACACAGGGGAGACCGCACAGTGTCACCTCAATAACATGGTGTGCAGACGCAGTTGCAAGAGAATTCTGAAACAGTGGTTTGTTAAAGAGGAACTGAGGAAAAGTAAGGTGACTAGCTTATGAAAAATCACGTCCTCTGTGCAAAAATAAACGTATTATCTCTATATTTACATTTTCCCAAAACCTATAGCATTTTTGACATCACCAGTTATCGATGGCCCTTAAAAATAATATTCTTTCATTAGAAAAGTCTATAGTCAGTGGAATGACACGGAAGTTTTGCGTAGTAGCCATATGGCAGTTTGCACCCTATCCTTTGCCAAAATGTCATTACGGTATCTCAAAACACTTATGAAATGTGAGAAATAGTGTGGATATTTCACTCTAGCTTTATCGCTGGCGCGCACGATTGCAAATGAGTGTGCTACATCATATCAGTTTTCGTAGTAACATGTAGACCTCCACCCGAGTCTAAGGAATTATTCAGTATGTTAGCTAAATTTCCTAAGCAGCAAAATATGTAATACGCTCGAAACGCAAAATCATAGTGACCCCGGTTTTTCATAGCAAAGATTTGGAATTTCGCAAATTGTCTTACACGCAAATATCACAGTAACTATGACCATTAACGAAATGATGGGCTCATCATCATAAAGTTGACATGTAAACCTATAATTAAATCAAAAATGATTTTTTGTTACCTTATAGTTTCTGTAAAACCGTTTGAGAAATATTGCACGACGTGTGCATCGGTTCTGATATCCTAGCTCGTAACAGACCGGCCGAAAGCAGGCAGTCACTGTCGGCCTCACCTTTCGAACAAGCGAATGAACTCGCCCAGAGCTTCAGCCGAAAACTGGTCACTGCCCACCGGCTACCGTATGCTGCGTTGCGCGGTCCTCTCTACACGTGGAATCCAGTGAAGCCACCGCGGTCTGTGCCTTAAGCGCAGCTAGCTCCGGCCTGCAAGACTACTGCCCTAGCTTCATCTGGCGCTATTCAGCGTTGTGTCAAGCAAGGTTTTACTAGAAACAGGAATTTTGCGCCGCGCGAACGGGACAGAGTGTTTTGCGCTGCCAATAGCGCAAAACTTAAATACGTCGCGCATTTGTGCTTTCCCTGTGCATTAACTAGCCACTTTACACGTGATGTGTGGGAAATGGTGGACTGTGCGTCAGTTACACAAAAACTAAGTAATTCAAATATACAAAATAGTGTGAACAGTGGTTCTAATGGGATGGTTATGTTTGACGGTCAACAACGCAGCTAAGGGACGCGTCGCTCTGGATTGTGCGTGTTCAGCAGGGACTAGGCGTCAATGCAGGTTGTTTACGAGTAGTGTACACTTCGTATTTGCGTTCAGAGGCCGAGGTCGACGTGCAATGAAAGACCTAACAAAGTTCCAAAGGGGGCAAATAGTGAGGGCCCGATTAGCTGGAACATCAGTGACCAAGGCAGCCAACTTATTGAATGTTTCAAGAGCAACTGTTTCAACACTCATGACAGCCTACACGAAACATGGAAAGACATCATCGTGTAAACGTAATAATGGACGCAAATCAAAACTAAATGACAGAGATCGTCGTACGCTAACACGAATTGTGTCAAAACAACAAAAAACTGCGGACTCTAAGGTGATTGCAGAGCTCAATAGCCATCTTCGAGACCCCCTATGAATCTAAACTGTTCGCCGAGAACCCCATAAAGCGGATATTCATGGACGAGCTGCTATACCGAAAACATTAGTGACAGCAACAAACACAAAGAAGCGTAAACCATGGTGTCAGGGCCGGCCGCGGTGGGCGAGCGGTTCTAGGCGCTTCAGTCCGGAACCGCGCGACTGCTACGGTCGCAGGATCGAATCCTGCCTTGGGCATGGATGCGTGTGATGCCCTTAGGTTAGTTAAGTTTAAGTAGTTCTAAGTTACAGGGGACTGATGACCTCAGTCCCATAGTGCTCAGAGCCATTTGGACCATGGTGTCAGGAGCATAATCTTGGAAGGTTGATCAGAGGAAACACGTCATAATGTCCGACGCCAAGCCGGAGTGGCCGAGCGGTTCTAGGCGCTACGGTCGCAGGTTCGAATCCTGCCTCGGGCATGGATGTATGTGATGCCCTTAGGTTAGTTAGGTTTAAGTAGTTCTAAATTGTAGGGGACTAATTAACGTTTTCGTTATTTCCAAAATAGGTCCGAGTTTACATCTGGAGAACGCCAAAAGATGTCTACAATCCTGATTGCTTGATTCCAAAGGTTAAGCATGGAGGTGGAAGTGTGATGGTGTGGGCAGTGTGGGCAGCCATATCATGGTATTCTGCTAGTCCATCATTACACTCAAAGGCCGTGTTACAGCCAACATTTATGTGAACATTTTAGGTGATCAGGTGCACCTCATGATTCAAATGTTGTTCCCCAACAATGATGCCATATTTCAGGACGATAATGCAACTATTCAGACAGCGGGGACACTACAATCTTTGTATGAGGAGCATGGAACTGAACTGCAGCCTCTCCCTGGCCAGCACAGTCCCCGGACTTGAACATTATCGAACACCTGTGGGCGGTATTGGAGCGCAGACTCCGGAGCGGATTTCCGCCCCCTCCCCCCCCCCCCCCTTCCGTCACTACAGGAGTTACAAGAGGCTCTGATCGAAGAGTGGCATGAAGTTCAACTGGAGATTATACAATCATTGTTGACAGTATTCCAAGAAGAATCGCAGCTGTTATCCGGCAAATGGAGGCCCAGACCCTTATTAATAAACCATTCCCAAGTAAGTACAGGTGTTCACATTATTTTTCCTATCCCCTGTATTTTGCTTTAGGTTCATTGCCACGGGAGAATCGTACTGATAATTGGCGATTCCTTACCGCATGTCTCCTTCAGGTATATGCTTGTTTATAGCACAATTACTGGCAGCTCTTCGAAAACAGCGTGAAACACGTATGTATTCAGTGTATTCATTAACAGCGATGGCGAGGCATGACAGTATCTCTGACCAGAGAGTTATTTATCGTTGCTAGTCTGCGCCTGACGGCGCGAGTGTTCAGTTACGAGTTGCGAGTTGGACTCAGTTCAGTTGCGTATAGCGAGTCGGCAGGCTCGGTAGTTGTGTGAGTCAGTCGGCAGTAGTTGCAGCGAGTGGACGGATGTACTGAGCGGGCGTTGACATGGGTCTCTGGTCACGGTTCTGGACGAGGTATATTGTTATCGAAGGTAATGAAGCAGCATTGCGCTCAGCTAATAACATATGTTAATTGTAATTAATTTGTTCAAGAATTGACCCAATAATAATTTTTCTACAAAGTAACCTTTCTAAAGAAAAAGATTCATTTCAAGTTAAATAATATTTCCTATGCATTCCCTCCAAGAATCAAAATTAAATGTAGGCCAGCATTGCACGGAGCTGTGCCATAAAATAAGAGCAGATATAGATGCAGTTTACTGAGGTAAGAATTTTGGTTTTTGTGTTCAGGTTTAATTATTGCACAGGGCCGAAGGTCAGCGCAGCTGCCCTTGTAAAATTTATCAGGTTCATCTTAACGTTAATTTTGTGGGGACTTAACATTTTTGCACATCTTTATTATCATTGAGTTTTATTACTGTGGGAAGCTAACATATGGCACTATTTGCATTTTTATTCAATTCTTGTCTTTTTAAAATTTTCACGGGGAGGTTACACTTTGGCTCAATTTCATTATCATTGTCATCATATTCTTGCTGGGAGGTTACGATTTCACTATTTATTGACTTTTAAAATTTTGCGGGGAGGTTACACTTGGCGACATCCGGACCAGGATCGTATTTCGTTGAGAATCTTCTGAAAAGTAGCGAGATATCTGCTCTTATTTACTAAAATATAATTAGCATTTGGCGCAACACTTTTACTAATTTTGTGACTTTCTTTCCTCAGATCATCGGCAATTCGTTGCTCTTTCTTGTATTTGTATTTGTTGGATTTTGCATTGTCTTTGTCTCATTTGTGAATAATTGTGACTAGTGTAAAAATGCCGCGAAAGACTATTAATAGTGCATCACGAGGTATAATGAGTGAAATGGTCGACTTAAACAACTTGACCGATACTACTTGCGACGCGCAGTGTAATGATGACAATCCTCTGTTTACTGACAATCAGTACGTACCGACCACTAATAATGATTTGGATCTTAGTGATGAACAGACGAATTCAATTGTGTCCTCTCTTAATTTGACGACAATTGATGACGCAGGGCGTTCTGTTGCAATGAGCGCTGCCCAGCTTAACACACCCGGTTTGCAAAATTCACGTGACGAACAGACAAATTTATTTAATGAAAATAAACAGTGTAATCAGAATGCGTCGGATTTATTTAATTCCGAGGTAGTGTCCAACAGTGTACATCCGATAAGTAAACCTTTTTGTGAATTACAGAATGACCAAATGGTCACACAAAACGTGACAATTGCAGGTACACCACTAAACAGCACAGATAATAGAAATGCTAATTTTGATTTGGAACAAATTATGGCAAGATTGCTACAACAACAATTTAGTGAAAATTCCAAACAACAGAATGAAAGGCAAGACAACAATCTCAAACAACTTAAAGAAGATCTCAAACAACAGCTTAATGAAAATAACGAAAATCTCAAACAACAGCTTAATAAAAAATTAGATAACCATTACAAACAACTTAATGAACTAATTGATGAAAGTTTTAAACTGACGAACGAAAAACACGACAACCTTAACGAACAGAAAAAACAAGTTAGTGAACAGATTACAACTGTTACCGTGCAACGTCACGACACGAAAGAACAATTACGTGAGGATACTAAGGCTTGTGCTAGCAACAGTAATGAAGAAGTTGGAACTGTTGCACAAGGATTAGGTAATTCAGATGCAGCCACAACAGAATCAGGTAGAGATGACATTAATGCAGTAGCTGAACAATGTCCTAAAAACGCAACACAGATACGCGACGAGTTTAATTTGAAGTCACCAGAACTTTCACACATTGTGGATACGGAAGTCGACAAGAAATGTGAACAACAGATCAGCCAAATTGACGAACGTATTAAAGTAACAGAGATGAAAAATATTTCAACGTTTAACACGTCACAGCATACGGCGAATTCCGAATATTTCTCACATTCACACAGCCAATATAATTTAGGTTATCTACAAAGAGTACGTGAGTTAAATTCAGAACAGTCCCAGTCAAATAGATTTTCATTCAATCCTGAACCGGTTCCGACATACAGAGACGATAATTTTGATTACAAACATTTTCTATCAGTGAGAAAATTCAAAGTATTTAAAAATGACAGAACACAGATTCACCCGCTAGATTGGGTACAACAATTTAACTTTGCTTTTCCACCGACTTGGCCCGTAACGCATAAACTTGAATTTATTTGCAGTTTTTTGGAAGGCGAACCGGCAACTCGTATGAGACCGATCGCGAGACAATGTTATTTGGTAGAAGAATTTCAGAATGCTTTTCTGTCAGCGTATTGGTCGAAGACGACACAGCGCGGAATTAAGGATCAATTAATTAGTTTGCCAAATTATGAGAACTCAAATTTTCCCAGTATCACGCAATTTTTTGAGCACATGGTCCAACAAAACCAATACCTAAGTGAACCATACAGTGAATCTGCACTCATTCAATTATGTATTTCTAAATTGCCACGATCATTAAGAATGTCACTTTTAACGGGTCAGCAAAAAGAAAATATTTCGGCATTCAGGGATCTGCTGCAGCTTTTAGAAGTTCAGCAATCAGATTATTCCTTCGTAAACAAAAATTTTTCATATAACAACCAAGGCCAACAAATTTACAGTAATTACGATCAACCACGCAATTTCAAAGCTAATAGACGCTTTAGGAACGACAACCACCAGAACTTTAATAGCAGACAAAATTTTGATTATTAGTATCGAAAAAATTATCAGCAGGAACGACATTTTGGTAACAATAGAAGTTTTCCACCGCAACAGCATGAAAGTCAGCCGGTTAGCATACCTAACCAACAATGTAATGCACAAGGTCAACCAAACTTTAATGTTTCGCGGCGTGGACGTATAGTCCCTGGTACAACAAATGGTAACACACAGCAACAAGAAAGTCAGTACGTACAAAAAAGACACTATTTTAATTCCTATCGCAATGCGCCGTATAGAAATGACTATCACGACAGGCGTAAAAATAATGAACACAATTTTCAACGTACATTTAATAACAGTCGATCTTACGAACAGCAAAATCATCGACAGGGACATATTCTCATGAATGAACCAGATAGTAGATATCATCCCGAACGTGATACGTCAGGAAGGAATAACAGAACCGTACAAATAGTCGAAATGTCACAGAACTGTCCTTAAAATAATAACACGTCAGATAGAATCTGACTAGATACTGTACAGGTCGCATCTTCCAGTAACACAAGCACTACTTTAGACACGCAGAATGTTGTTCACGAAAATGTTATTACTTTTGACGACATTAGAGACACTCTTTTGCAGGAAAGACCAGTTGTTCAGAAAACCATTTCACATACTGTCATCGAAATTAAAATTGGTTCATCGAAATTTTCACAGTAATCGATTCCGGATCACGTATGTCAGTTATAAATAAAGAAACTTTCAACGAGTGTAACGAAGAGAATACCTATCCTACATTACCTTTAGGCAAAACGAAAGTGAAAGGAGCAGTATCGAGTAAAGGAGTAAATGATAAATTACAGACGCATTTATCATTTTGTATTGCAGGTCACACATTTCACTCAAATTTTTGGATTGTTCCTTTATTGACAACAGACGGTATGTTAGGTACGAATTTTCTGGTACAACACGACGCAGTTATTGATTTTCAAAATTCTTATTTAATGTTGAAGGATGAAAATGTACAATTGGCTTTAGAATTTCAGCACTCTTTATCTGCGGAAGAACAGACAATTAATCGCACAGAGGTCATTTCCGTGTCACGTAACATAGACTGTAATCCCACATTGTTCACGGATACGTACGTACATAACTATAATACTCCAGACGAAGCTGGCTATGGCGTTATACAGATGATTTCTGATAAAGTTAAACAGAGCAGTGCAAATACAGACGACGAACGTACGCAAGTATACAAAATTCTTTTACAGCAAGCTCCAGCTTTTGACAACATTCCTGGTACTATGTCCGGTTTTATGTATGAATTTCAAGTCAAACAGCACGACACATTTAAAGCCAAGCATTAGCCCATTCCATATTTTCATAGAGAACAGGTTAATAAAGAATTGCAGGATATGCTTGACCAAGGAATTATTGAACCAGCAGTTAGTCCGTACATAAACCCGCTACATGTTGTTAAGAAAAAGGATGGCTCACTTCGCCTCGTACTTGATTCACGTCACATCAATGACATAATTACTAATGAAACAGATCGACCGCAGACACTAGAGGAACTACTACAGAAATTTCACGGTACTGCTATTTATTCTACATTAGATCTGAAATCGGGATTTTGGCAAATTCAGCTCCATCCGAACTGCAGAAAGTACACAGCTTTTCTCTGTTTTGGTGACTGTTATCAATTTTGTAAATTACCGTTCGGCTTAACAATTTCCTCAGCAGCTTTTATTCGCGGTTCGAATACAATACTTCCGACAGAACTTAAAGACAGAATTACAACGTACGTAGACGACATTCTTATTGCAGAAGCTAACTGGTCTGAACACAATATGATTCTTGAACGACTGTTGCAAACTTTTCATGCACAAGGACTCACAGTTAATCTCAGTAAATCGCACTTTGGCAAAACTTCTATAAAATTTCTTGGACATGTAATTTCAGCCGAAGGCATTGCGCCTGACCCGGAAAAACTACAAGCTTTACGTGACATTACTGATCCTACGACGAAAAAACAACTACGCAGCTTTTTGGGTTTAATTAAATTTTTTCGTAAATTTATTCATTATTCTGCTTTAGACACCCCTAGACTATGCCAATTGACAGGGAAAAACACTATTTGGTCCTGGGATAAGCAAGCACACTCTGAATTTATGAACCTGAAACATGCTTTGTTGAATGCACCACTTTTATCGCACCCAGATCTTACCAGAAATTTTTCCAATGCGACCGACAGTTCTAACACCGCTTTAGGCGTACACATTTTTCAGGACATTGAAGCGGATGGTTGTACAGTAATTAAAAACATCGCGTTCGCAAGTCGCATTCTGTCACCTGCTGAACGAAATTATTCTGTTACAGAACTGGAAACATTATGTATTGTTTGGGCTTTTACGAGATTTCGGCATTTTCTTTATGGAAGACACACTACAGTTTACACAGACCACAGAGCGATACAATTTTTACTTTCGGCAAAATTCACACACGACAGATTAAGCAGATGGAAAGTTTATCTACAGGAATTTAATTTCACAATAGTTCAAATTCCCGGTACACAAAATATTGTAGCAGCCGCACTATCTCATTCTCACGGCAACAATCAGCAAGACGTCGCAACCAACTTCTGCAAAGCAAATTTCAGCGTCATGTACATTCAACAAGTTGCATTTGAAAATTTTATTTCATCGTCATTACAGGACATAGCACAAGAGCAAAGTAAAGACAACGTGTGGAAAGAGATTAAACACCTCTGGCCAAGATAGGAATAATGTTACGATTAGAAACCATTACACTGTACGCAATGACATTCTGTTTCGCCGCTCTCATCCTGACAGCAACAATTGGTTATTATGCATTCCTGATGAGCTGGTTAACAAATTAATCTAGTGTACTCATTTAAGTAACGCACATTACGGAGCTAGAAAATGTTTTCTTATACTGAGAGAGAACTGTTATTTTGCCAACATGGAGAAACGTATACGACGAGTTTTAGAGTCATGTAAAATCTGCCAGAAAGCTAAATCAGACACAACTTCACATATTCCTCCATTATATCCCATTGTACCTGTTAAATTGAGACATATGGCCGCTGTAGACATTTTTGGTCCGATTCCCAGAACTAATAGAGGTTTCTGCTACATCTTTGTCGCTGTTGAACTCACTTCAAAATTTGTTACCTTCACTCCGTTACGCAAAGCTACTGCTAAAACTGTTTCAAAAGCATTTGTAAAACATTTTCTATTTCATGTAGGGCATGTGATGAAAGTAATTTCCGACAATGGACCACAGTTTCGATCTGCTATATGGACACGTATGTTACGAGCTAGAAACATTTCTCCGATATATATATCCAGGTACCATGCTTCTTCGAACCCTTGTGAACGATTAATGAAAGAAATTGGTAAACTGTGTAGAATATACTGCCATCAGGTTCATCTTAACGTTAATTTTGTGGCGACTTAACATTTTTGCACATTTTTATTATCATTGAGTTTTATTACTGTGGGGAGTTTATATTTGGGCCATTATTATTCTTTAATTTTGCAAGCAGGTTACGCATGCTTCATTTTTATTATGCAGTTTTGTGGGAAGATAACATTTAACGTAACATTGACTTTCATATTCTTGCTGGGAGGTTACAATTTCACTATTTATTGACTTTTAAAATTTCACGGGGAGGTTACAAGCTTGCACTGGTATTTCTACGTCCGCCTGAGCAAATAAACTGCGAAGGAAAAGCCAAGGATTTTTGGACTTGTTGTGGTTTTCCCAACTGTAACAGAAGCATGTAATGGTAAGCATGTGAAACAGATAGCATCCGAAAAACTAGAAGTTTGTTTTCCAACTACAAATGATATTTGTCGATTGTGCTTCTTCTCATGATTGATGCCAATTACAAGCTCTTGCTTGTTGATGTGGATTGGTATAACAAAGAAGGTGTTAGAAAGCTGAAAATTAGACTTCTGGTAGAAAATGAAACTACAGCATCTTCACCACAGTATCTCCCTTGTTCGATGATCTTGTGCGAACATGCCACGAAAAAGTTTTGCAATAAACGTGTGTTTGAACATGCAAGAAGCGAATAGACCGAGAAGAGCTTCAGAAAATAGCGCCATTTTCAGTTCCTACAGCTCTCCCATAAATATAAAAACTGAAACTGCGAATTGGATAACGTAGTGTGTTGCTGTTTACACCATATACTCAAGCAGAAATATTTGTTAAAATGGTTCAAATGGCTCCGAGCACTATGGGACTTAACATCTGAGGTTCCCTAGAACTTAGAACTACTTAAACCTAACTAACCTAAGGACATCACACACATCCGTGGCCGAGGCAGGATTCGAACCAGCGACCGTAGTGGTCGCGCAGCTCCAGACTGAAGCGCCTGGAATCGCTCGTCCAGAGCGGCCGGCAAATATTTGTTGGTAAACGCAAGGGGCACTGATTGGTTGAAAACCTCTGAGGAGTTTCCAACGGAAAACGTTCAATACCAGACACTGCAATTGCAGAGATCCTGTCAAACATTACTTCAGTAGCAAAACTTAGGTTTGTTGACGCTGTTTAAAAGACATATGAAGCGTAATTAACTCATCAACTTCCTTTCTTCCCGACACATACATGTTTCTTAAGTGTTTGCGTTAGTCTTTTTTTTGTAATTACCGTAATTTAATGTAAAACATACTGAGATATTAATTGTAATCCCGTATTTTGAATTTGATGACAAGGCTGTGTTATACACACCTGGAAATTGAAATAAGAACACCGTGAATTCATTGTCCCAGGAAGGGGAAACTTTATTGACACATTCCTGGGGTCAGATACATCACATGATCACGCTGACAGAACCACAGGCACATAGACACAGGCAACAGAGCATGCACAATGTCGGCACTAGTACAGTGTATATCCACCTTTCGCAGCAATGCAGGCTGCTATTCTCCCATGGAGACGATCGTAGAGATGCTGGATGTAGTCCTGTGGAACGGCTTGCCATGCCATTTCCACCTGGCGCCTCAGTTGGACCAGCGTTCGTGCTGGACGCGCAGACCGCGTGAGACGACGCTTCATCCAGTCCCAAACATGCTCAATGGGGGACAGATCCGGAGATCTTGCTGGCCAGGGTAGTTGACTTACACCTTCTAGAGCACGTTGGGTGGCACGGGATACATGCGGACGTGCATGTCCTGTTGGAACAGCAAGTTCCCTTGCCGGTCTAGGAATGGTAGAACGATGGGTTCAATGTCGGTTTGGATGTACCGTGCACTATTCAGTGTCCCCTCGACGATCACCAGTGGTGTATGGCCAGTGTAGGAGATCGCTCCCCACACCATGATGCCGGGTGTTGGCCCTGTGTGCCTCGGTCGTATGCAGTCCTGATTGTGGCGCTCACCTGCACGGCGCCAAACACGCATACGACCATCATTGGCACCAAGGCAGAAGCGACTCTCATCGCTGAAGACGACACGTCTCCATTCGTCCCTCCATTCACGCCTGTCGCGACACCACTGGAGGCGGGCTGCACGATGTTGGGGCGTGAGCGGAAGACGGCCTAACGGTGTGCGGGACCGTAGCCCAGCTTCATGGAGACGGTTGCGAATGGTCCTCGCCGATACCCCAGGAGCAACAGTGTCCCTAATTTGCTGGGAAGTGGCGGTGCGGTCCCCTACGGCACTGCGTAGGATCCTACGGTCTTGGCGTGCATCCGTGCGTCGCTGCGGTCCGGTCCCAGGTCGACGGGCACGTGCACCTTCCGCCGACCACTGGCGACAACATCGATGTACTGTGGAGACCTCACGCCCCACGTGTTGAGCAATTCGGCGGTACGTCCACCCGGCCTCCCGCATGCCCACTGTTACGCCGTCGCTCAAAGTCCGTCAACTGCACATACGGTTCACGTCCACGCTGTCGCGGCATGCTACCAGTGTTAAAGACTGCGATGGAGCTCCGTATGCCACGGCAAACTGGCTGACACTGACGGCGGCGGTGCACAAATGCTGCGCAGCTAGCGCCATTCGACGCCCAACACCGCGGTTCCTGGTGTGTCCGCTGTGTCGTGCGTGTGATCATTGCTTGTACAGCCCTCTCGCAGTGTCCGGAGCAAGTATGGTGGGTCTGACACACCGGTGTCAATGTGTTCTTTTTTCCATTTCCAGGAGTGTATTTAGTTAGGATTGTGGAGCAGCGCCTTACCTGTAACACCATTACTATACTCTGTTCATCATAACAATAAAACCGATGTAAAAAACGCAAGCGCGATGATGGTCAGAAGCTGTGGCGCACGTATGCTGCATTTTTACAGTTGTCTCTGTACCATTGCAATACGAACCCAACAGAGCTGATCTGGAACCAAATTAAAGGGATTTCTCACCAATAACACGTACTGGAACTAACGCATTCAGCTTTTCCACATGTCACTGCCGAACGCTGGCGGGATATGAAACGGCACGTCGTAAACGAAGAAGAGAAAATGCGACGCCTGGGTGACTTCGTAGATTCTGTTGCTCAACGACTCGTTATCAACGTAGCAGATGACAGTTCCAGAGCTGAAGTGTATTTCTCGGATTCGGATAAGGAAGGAACTTAGAGAATACCAGAAGACTGACTGTAGTTAATACCTTCAATGTCTTCAGTATTCAACAATACGGTGGAATCCTTGCAGTATGCTTTTGCTTCACACGTAGCTCGCTCAGAAAAATTACTCTGTGTTTAAGTTAGGAATTTTCATCACTCTTGTTTGCAATTAGAACACCATGTTAGGTGAGAACAAGAGTATTTTATGCTGGCCTTCTGGTCGCCTAAGAAGCGTGCGGTAGTACTGGATTTTTGCGGAATATAATTTCATTCTCTTTAAAAATTAAATGGCATTCGAAGCTGTATTGTTTTCCCGCTAGTCTCATTTTACGTCTGATCTGCAACTGCTCACATCATTGCATTTTAGTCGGACCAGCGGGCTGGCCACTGCTAGCCCAGTTCAGTGCGCCTCTAAAGCTCATGTCCCGCATTATCCCTCAGTCTAAGTACGTGTAACACAGCATAAAACGTATCCTTATGATCATATGATCAAGTAGGTAAAAAGACGAGGGCTAATAGAAATCCTTGGGTAACAGAAGAAATATTGAATTTAATTTATGAAAGGAGAATATATAAAAATGCAGTAAATGAAGCAGGCAAAAAGGAATACAAACGTCTCAAAAATGAGATTGACAGGAAGTGCAAAATGGCTAAGCAGGGATGGCTAGAGTGCAAATGTAAGGATGTAGAGGCTTGTCTCACTAGGGGTAAGATAAATACTGCCTACAGGAAAATTAAAGAGGCCTTTGGAGAGAAGAGAACCACTTGTATGAATATCAAGAGCTCAGATGGCAACCCAGTTCTAAGCAAAGAAGCGAAGGCAAAAAGGTGCAAGGAGTATATAGAGGGTTTATACAAGGGCGATAAACTTGAGGACAATATTATGGAAATGGAAGAGGATGTAGATGAAGATGAAATGGGAGATAAGATACTGCGTGAAGAGTTTGACAGAGCACTGAAAGACCTGAGTCAAAACAAGGCCCCGGGAGTAGACAACATTCCATTACAACTACTGATGGCCTTGGAAGAGCCAGTCATGACAAAACTCTACCATCTGGTGAGCAAGATGTATGAGACAGGCGAAATACCCTCAGACTTCAAGAAGAATATAATAATTCCAATCCCAAAGAAAGCAGGTGTTGACAGATGTGAAAATTACAGAACTATCAGTTTAATAAGTCACAGCTGCAAAATACTAACGCGAATTCTTTACAGACGAATGGAAAACATGGTAGAAGCGGACCTCGGGGAGGATCAGTTTGGATTCCGTAGAAATGTTGGAACACGTGAGGCAATACTAACCTTACGACTTATCTTAGAAGAAAGATTAAGAAAAGGCAAACCTATGTTTCTAGCATTTGTAGACTTAGAGAAAGCTTTTGACAACGTTAACTGGAATACTCTCTTTCAAATTCTGAAGGTGGCAGGGGTAAAATACAGGGAGCGAAAGGCTATTTACAATTTGTACAGAAACCAGATGGCAGTTATAAGAGTCGAGGGGCATGAAAGGGAAGCAGTGGTTGGGAAAGGACTGAGACAGGGTTGTAGCCTCTCCCCGATGTTATTCAATCTGTATATTGAGCAAGCAGTAAAGGAAACAAAAGAAAAATTCGGAGTAGGTATTAAAATTCATGGAGAAGAAGTAAAAACTTTGAGGTTTGCCGATGACATTGTAATTCTGTCAGAGACAGCATAGGACTTGGAAGAGCAGTTGAACGGAATGTACAGTGTCTTGAAAGGAGGATATAAGATGAACATCAACAAAAGCAAAACGAGGATAATGGAATGTAGTCAAATTAAATCGGGTGATGCTGAGGGGATTAGATTAGGAAATGAGACACTTAAAGTAGTAAAGGAGTTTTGCTGCTTAGGGAGTAAAATAACTGATGATGGTCGAAGTAGAGAGGATATAAAATGTAGACTGGCAATGGCAAGGAAATCGTTTCTGAAGAAGAGAAATTTGTTAACATCGAGTATAGATTTAAGTGTCAGGAAGTCGTTTCTGAAAGTATTTGTATGGAGTGTAGCCATGCATGGAAGTGAAACATGGACGATAACCAGTTTCGACAAGAAGAGAATAGAAGCTTTCGAAATGTGGTGCTACAGAAGAATGCTGAAGATAAGGTGGGTAGATCACGTAACTAATGAGGAGGTATTGAATAGGATTGGGGAGAAGAGAAGTTTGTGGCACAACTTGACTAGAAGAAGGGATCAGTTGGTAGGACATGTTTTGAAGCATCAAGGGATCACAAATTTAGCATTGGATGGCAGCGTGGAGGGTAAAAATCGTAGAGGGAGACCAAGAGATGAATACACTAAGCAGATTCAGAAGGATGTAGGTTGCAGTAGGTACTGGGAGATGAGGAAGCTTGCACAGGATAGAGTAGCATGGAGAGCTGCATCAAACCAGTCTCAGGACCGAAGACCACAACAACAACAACAATGATCATACTTTGCTATACTGCACACATCTTGGCTTGTGCTCCGCATGAAACGAAATCCAATGAGATTCAAGCAAACGCCGAAGAATGCTTGGTGTAATTTTTAAATCAGATTTTTTCTTATGGTGAACGCGATGTAGTTAACAGGCACATTTCAAAGGTAATGGTCGGTAACGGCATTATTATTTCCATAAAGTAACTTTAACTATAACTAAGTTATTTTTATAGCTAACGATTTAACGAAAGTGTTACTTTTTTAAAAGCATGTAACACATAATATTGTGAGAATCACAAGACAGCATAATACCAGCCTTTATTTTGAAAAAGAAGAAATAATATTTGTTTCGAAGCTAAATCTTTTGAACAGTTTACATAGGAAATATCTGAATTGTACGTTTTCGTCCCATTATTATATTTAATCCCACTCATGCATTCATAACATTTGTATTTGAAAGTTGCATACACAACAGTGAGTATATTCTAGTCACGTCACGCGTAAACAGCATGCAATCTCCGAGTTTACACTCATTCCATACACCTTTCCGACATGGAGAAGGAAGCAGAGGTATGCATGCTTGGCCAGCTTATGCTGACGTGTTTGTGTTTTTGACGTCAGATGAAAAAAAAAGATTCCTTTTGTTAAAAATTGGGTGCAGATGGGAAAAAAATACAAAATAGTCGAAGCTACACAGCAAACTTAAAAAAAAAAGAGGAAGTACAGGATAGTTTCTTGCTTGTTGTTGGCGTTAAGGCATGCTTACATCTAGAGTTCGAAGCAAGTTCTGTAACACTGTTCGCAAAATTGTTCGCTGCTAGTACTGGACTACCGATTTTCGCAACATGTTGGCAACAGAAAACCCGTTACACGAATGTGTCGGTAAAGGAACAATGTTCGTGGCTTGCTATCACTAAATGCGATTCCGCAGCGCTAGTGTTCGTTTTTGCTCTGTGTGTAGTGTTGAGTGTTGTCTTTCCGTATGATCCTTTACCAAACGGTGTGGAAAACAAGCACAATTTACAAACTCGTCACATTGTGTGACGCAGAGGAGTCCCTTTGTAATGTTCGAAGTCCTAGGTGTAGAAATATTAGACAGAAGCACGACTCCCTACAAAATATCGCTACATTGCCAGTAGCAGTGAAGTGTGATTCAACAAAGTCTCTCATTTCTCAACAACAACAACAAGATTCGGTATCTGACTTTGGAACGTTTATCGTCGGCAAGTTACATGAGCTGCTGGTCAAAGAAAGGGCAGTAACAAAACATTACAATTTACATGTATGTAGGTGACAGCAGTCAGTAGTGAAAGTGAATGTGGAAAGGGGATCGGAAGCAGCTGATTCCCCTGCCACAGTCATTTAAAGTGTGTGTGAGATTGGAGCTAAAGAAGTTTTATTTATTGAAAATGACAGTTTGGATTAATTTTTAAGTGAAAATGAATATATAATGAGCCAAATAAATGTTTCAGTGCTATAAATATAACTGAATTACGTTTACATAATCCTTCGTCCAAAGCTTCAAAAACACCAGGAACTATGTGAAACACGGCAGGCTTTAAAATGTAGAATAAATATGTAAGCCTTTGAGAGGAATCTCCTGCTACCGATACACGAACATTAACAGCAAGCCCTCGTTTCGCAAGAATTGCTTTTCTGAAATTTGTGTCTCTCTTTGAACAAATGGACCTGTAATATTTATTAGAATTTCAAAATCGGACGGCGACGTCCTCGTGAAGTTACGAAAACCAGAACCATCTTCCAAATTCAGCTCATACAGCGCGTCATCCCCGTCACGTTATCTGTAATATGTTTTTTGTCTACCAATGACAACTACGTCTTTTTTCTTAGTCCGCTTATTTCGTTGAGTACTATCAATGCAGCTTGTCGTAGTGTAGCGTAGTGTAGCTCTTGATGCGAGTACACAATGTGAAATATTTAGTGCCAGTTCAGCGTAGAAAACGACGAACAATGTTGCCATCATGTTACAGAGCAAGCTGTAAACACTGTTGCGAACAGAAACATATTTTTAAACTCAGTGTAAACGCGACTTTAGGTATTTAAATAAAATTGTGATTGATGCCATTGATTTATTTACTCAGGAAATATTCTCAACATTTACAACTATAAACACGAAAAACTATTATATCAAATTTTCACTTTCGTATAGAGCAAACACCCATGTTCCCTAAAACAAACTGAGGAAAACAAAAGGCATGGCGCAAAAAGAAAGTACAGCAGTAACATTGTAGGCTCAACCACAAAACAAACAACAATTAACACTTGGAGCAACCCTTCAACTGCACAACATGTAACTCAAACATTGGTAGACAAAGTAGGAATGAACTTTATCATAGGTACTGCAGGAATGAACTTTGTCATAGATACTGCTCAGGCATTCCACATAGCAAAGGAGCCACCATATATAGATCTTGTATGTCTGGGGTTACCAAAGTCTGTGTCAGTTGTTCCAGCATAAAATCAAGCGCCGGCACGACGATCAAGAACGGAAGAGCAGAGAGGGCTGTGAGACGACGTCAGCCAATAGTACGCTGACGCACCCCTCTCTAGGACGACACCGAGACAGCAGCGGCTTCTACACCCCTCTCTAGGACGACACCGAGACAGCAGCGGCTTCTACACCCCTCTCTATGACGACACCGAGACAGCAGCGGCTTCTACACCCCTCTCTAGGACGACACCGGGACAGCAGCGGCTTCTACACCCCTCTCTAGGACGACACCGAGACAGCAGCGGCTTCTACACGAAGATAATATAAGGGCCGGGCCGCCTAGCTACGGCGCTACGCACGCGACGGACGCACGCGACGGACGCACGCGCACGCACGGACGCACGCACGAGTGCTGTTCGAGATGTCGATGAGAGAGAATGCTTTACTTGCGAAGGGTGTGGCGGATCGCCGTCCGTCGGGGCCAGCTCAGGCGACTGAGTTGATCCCGGTGGAGGCCCCATCCGGCCCCCCACTTATGACGAACCGGCTTTCGACAACTGACGATGACAGGATTGACTCTTCGAATTCTGACGCGCACTCTCGTGATCGAGTGTTCATTCTTATGAACAAACTCGCCCACGGGGACTCCTACCCTGGTCGAGAGGATGACGAGGCGGCTATACTCGCCTTCTGTAACATTCAGAAGGCTGCCGCTCTACCGCACACGAGGCAACAAGTGTCGGGTGTGCCACCGAGAGCCCCGCCGGTCGCATCGCACGAGTTTGCGGTCCCGGCGGTGGCGGCCTCGGCGGGAGTTCCGCCGCTGGCCTCGACCACTCGAGAGGTCGATGTGCCCCCGGTTGCCCCACTGGCCCCAGAGACACGAGAAGAGCCCGTGGCTGCGCTAGCTGCGGCCATCGAGATGGAGGACATCGACCTGCCCGACGCAAATCTGGCTGAGGCGATTGCCGAGTCAGAGCGCCGTGACACCGACCTTGACGCTGCCCGCGCGCCCAGAAAGCGCCGGGCTGTGACGCATCACGATTCAGACACTCCCTCTCAGACATCTGAAGCAGCGATGCCGCGGAAGAAGGCATCCATGGCCTCCCGCACCTCCACCAGAGAGTCTGGGATGACTATCGCGGGCTCCTCCCGGAGCACCGCCACGCAGAGATCGACGAAGAAAACGCGGCGGCCCACTCGTTCACCTGCCGCCTCCCGGCAGCCAGCCGAAGACGGTTTTGTCGTCCCACCCAGGCGGCACACCGCCAGGGCTGCTGCGCTGCAGCAACCGACCCCTCTGGCGCCGGCCCGGAAGAAGCCGCCGCCTATCCTCATCCAATGGGCCGGCGAGTACATGGAGTTCCAGCACAAACTGGACAGGGTGGCCACGTCGACCATTGTCAAGAACGCTGGCCGTGACCTCTACAAGGTCACAGTGCCGTCCAACGAGGACTACCGCGCGGTGATGGACGCCATCTGCAAAGATGGCCTCCCGTGCTACACGCACCCCTCCGAGCCGCTCAAACTTCTGAAGGTGGTATTCCGCCACCTTCCCCTCAAGTTTGGTGCGGACTACCTTCGAGAGGAGCTAGAGGACATGGGCTTCGGCGTCAGGTCCACCGGACTGATGAAGTCTCCACGCACGCACCGCGACATGCCGCTGTACCAGGTTGTCCTCGTTGACAACCTGGAAAACCGGAAGATTTTCCAGGTGCAGAGGGTTGGCCGGATCAAGGTCCCGGTGGAACCTCTCCGGGCCAAAGGCAAGAGGGCCCAGTGCTTTTCCTGCCAGAGGCTCGACCACGTCTCCCGCTACTGCTCCATGTTGCCCCGCTGCGTCAAGTGCGCGGGATAGCACGAGAGCAAGTCCTGCGGGCTTGCTAGGGAAGAAAAGCCGACGTGCTTCAACTGCGGCGGCACGCACGTTGCCAGCTACAGAGGCTGTTCGGCTTTTAAAAGGGGCCGAAATCAACCGAGTGGAGGGGCTGCTCCTTCTCGTAAGGTGGAACCGTCCACCAGCTTTGCTGCCGCCGCCAAGGGCGGACCATCAGCCTCCACCACTCGAAGTTCGGAACAGGTGGCGGGCGAGACGCAGCAACCGAACGCACCGTCCACGGCTTCGCCCGTGGAGGTGGCAACCCCCGCGCCCACGCAGAGCGGGCGGGTTGCCGCCACGCGCAGGCGTCTCCAGCGCGCGGGCCGGGCCACCCCTGCCGCTGCACAACGGACTGCCGACGACACTCTGCCGCAGCAGAGGACGGCACCTCGTGCTGCGCCGCAACCGCGATCGGCTGCCGATGCTCCACGGCAGTCGTCTACTACGGAGCGGCCGCAACCGGCCGCCCCAGTGGCGGAGGCCGCCCCAGCGGCCCCCACCGCCCCCTCGGCCACCGACGCAGCCGAGCTCCGATCGCTCTTGCGCTCGTTGAGCCGGCTGCTCGAGCAACTCCCGGTGCTCGTCACCGCGGTCACGTCGGCCCTTCAGGCCGGCGTTGCAACTCCACCGCGCCATGGATAATCGCCATATCCATGGCCTCACCGTTTGCGCTTTCAATGCAAACAGTTTGGTCCCCCAGCAAGGGGGATTCAGGGGGTTCTTGCGCGACGAGGCAATTGACATCTGCCTCGTGTGCGAGACCTTCCTGAAGCCAGGAATCCACGTCAAGGTGGCCAACTATCGGTGTTACCGCACCGACAGGTTCACCCACGGCGGCGGGACGACTATTCATATCAAGGCGTCCCTGAAACATCATGAAGTTCAGCTACCGCCCCTCGCCTCAGTGGAGGCCGCTGGGGTGGCTGTCACCACGACGGCGGGGGTCATCACCATCGTTGCGGCCTACAGGCCGCCGAGGGGACTGCTTCAGGAGGCGGACTTCCACGCCCTGCTGGCACTGCGCGGGAAAGTCTTCATTGCGGGTGACTTGAATGCCAAGCACCCGCAATGGAACTCCCGCATCAGCAACGCCAGCGGCCGCCGCCTCCTTCGCGCCACACAACGGCATGGCGCGATGGTACTGGGGCCTTACGACCACACTGTCTTCTCCCACCGCGGCCAGCCAGATGTGCTCGACATCGCCGCGCTCAAAGGTGTTGGGCACTTCACATCTGCCACCGTTAGATGCGCCATGTCGTCCGATCACCTCCCGGTGCATGGACGTCATCGGTGCATCTATGCCATCCGACCTCCACATCTTCCGTGGCAGAGACGAGGCACGCTTTCGTATCGAGGTCTTAGACCGCCTCGAGGGCGCGCCATGTCCCGCTGTGCAAGGGGCTGACGCAGCGCTGGCCTTCTTCACGCGGCACACACTGGCTGCAGCGGAGGCGGCCACCCCCAAGCGGCCGGGACGGCCGCGAGAGATGTCGCGCCAACTCCCGCCGCACATCCTAGAGGCGATCACAAACAAGAATTGCCTCTTCCGGGAGTGGGAGCTCACACGGCTGCCAGAGACGAAGCGCCGCCGCAACAGGGCGCGGCGCGAGATTCGGGCCGCCATCGACGACCATCGACATGGGGACTGGGCGGGCCTGGTGGCCACCCTAACAACGACAGACGGCAGTGCTTGGCGGACCGCCAAGCGTTTCCTTCGTCGTCGCCAGCGAGTCCCGCCTCTCTATACGGGTGCGAACGCTGTCTGCGAGCCAGATGCGAAAGCCGGCATCCTCGCGGACACGTTCGCGGAAAATTTTCAACCCGCTGATGGTGTGGTCGATCCCGACCACGTCCGTCTGGTGGAGGACCGCCTGCCGGTTTTCCTCGCTGCACGGGAGGAAGACGACTCGATCGAGCAAATCACAGCTGAGGAAGTGGATCTGCAGCTCCGTCAACCCGAAGAAGGCGGGTGGCACGGATGGTGTCACCAACTACCTGTTGAGGATGCTACCGCCGAAGGTACACCAATCTCTGTCGGACATCTTTACCAGTATCCTCCGCTCTGGGACCTTCCCTTCCGCGTGGAAACATGCGGAAGTGGTTGCCATCCCCAAGAGCGGCAAGGATGCACGCCAGCAGCGAACTACCGGCCGATCAGTCTGCTCCCGCCCCTCTCAAAAGTGTTTGAGAGGTTGTACGCGGAGCGGCTGCTGCGCCACGTGACGGAACAGCAACTCATTCCCGAAGAGCAGTTTGGGTTCCGGGGCTGCCACTCTACCACGCAGCAGCTGTTGCGCCTCGTGGAGCAGGCGATGCGAGCGCTGGAGATGCGGGAGTACCTAGGGGCGGTGCTTCTCGACGTCTCAGAGGCCTTCGACTGCGTGTGGCATGACGGCCTCGTGTACAAACTTTTTGTGCACGGGGTACCGACGTCGCACGTGGTCCTGCTGCGCTCGTATCTCTCGGGACGCACATTCCACGTCCGAGCAGATGGAGGTACTTCCACCGACAGGTAGATTCGAGCGGGAGTGCCGCAGGGGTCGGTCCTCGGCTCCCTGCTGTACTCCCTGTACACAGCCGACGCCCCGCGGGTGGCACGCGTGGAGTTGGCCCTTTATGCCGACGACACGGCGTTGTTCACCCGCAGCATAAACGCGCCCGAGATGCGCCGTCGCCTCCAGCTCGGATGTGACGTCCTGGGCGCCTGGTCCACGAAATGGCGCTTAAAGTTCAACGCTGCGAAGAGTCAGGCTGTCGTCTTCAGCAGAAAGAGGCTGCCGCCGGACCCACCGCCGGTCACGATCATGGGGAGCCCCATCCCATGGTTGCGGACCGGCAAATACCTCGGGGTGACGTTGGACAGGCACCTGACGTGGCTGCCACACGTCCGAGGCGTCAGAGGGCGGGCAGTGGGGCGCCTTCGTGCGCTTTACCCGCTGCTCAACCCTTCATCAACACTTCCTCCACGCCACGGCCCCACCATGTATTTGTCCCTTGTCCGGCCGGCACTGGTGTAGGGTAACGCGGCAGCGACGCACATTGCGACGCTCCAACGCGTGCAAAATAGAGCGCTGCGACTTGCGCTTCACAAGCCGCCTCGCTACCCGACGAGGCTGCTACACGAGGAAGCAGGCATCCCTTTCCTGCGGGATCGCTTCCTGCAAATCGCCAGAGTGTTCTACAGCAATGCAGAACAGTCTGGCAGCCGCCTGATTCGTGGTCTGGGCCAACAGGTCCACCACAGGCCAACAACACGTTGGCCCGACCTACTGCGGAGTAGTCTTCTCTTGCAGCCCGATATAGAAACAAAGGGCGTCATAATCAACGACACCCAGTGAGGACAGCTCAACACGTTAGGTCCCACTGCACCCCACAGAGGTCAACGCAGTAACAGCAGCTCCGCTGCTTAAACTGCCCACACACCTGGCATACGTAGCCAGAGTTTTAGAGCGAAGCGAAGCTACGGCGCGAGACGAAGTCGTGCCGACCTATGAACGCTACAGCAGTGACTTAGAAACTGTATTGGTTCTCTTGTATTACGAATTGTATAGACTGAAGAGCTTGCTTATGTTTGTCGGTCACCCCTTGCTTGCGGCACGTCTATATCTCACAAAGTTACGTATTGTAATCATCTCCTTTTGTAATAAACTCCATTAATACGATCTGCTTGAATTGTTGTGTTGCATTAGGAGAGAGCAGCTTTCCTAGGCAGCCTATATAAGACGAGTGGGTAGAACACAACAAATAAACACTGTAAGCGAAATACTGAATAAGGAATTTGAGAGAATGAAACATCAAATACAATGTGAAGTTGAGAAAGTGGATACGGCAGCAACTACCACCGACGTACGGAATAAAGGGAAAAATTACTCTCATGAAAGTCTCGTATTTTAGATTAGTTTAGTTTTTACTTTATTTGTTTACTTAATATGTTTTATATTTTAATGTGAAGGTCAATATAGTTCTCACTAGCTTTCCCTGTGTTTCCAAGGTCTATTCATCCATTTTTCTGTTGTATTACGTTATTGTGTTTTACGAGCTTCGTTGTAATTAATCGTCACCGGCGTGATCCAGTCGCGTTGAAAAGAAAACTGGCAGTGTTGAACAGTAGACCTATGAAAGGAGGGCATATTTACGATGCTCTGGTCAAGGAAATAAGCAACACATTGATAGAACATCACATACAAAATAAAATATTTAGCATCACAACAGACAATGGCACAAATTTAGCAACGTTTTTACGTTGCTCCAGAGGCAAAAACATTAATGATGAACAAGAAGATAAAATTGATAATGATTATGATGCTTTAGTAAATACAAATGCCTTCAGTATATTAGAAACAGTAAGAGAAACTGAAAGCGATGTGGAAAAGATACTATTGCCTCCTTACCACCCTTGTGTAAGTCGTACATTAAATTTGATTTCCGTGAAAGTTTCTGAACATGCACTTGAATTTATAAAATTCAAAGAAGTTTCAAGGAATTCCATGGCGAAATGCTCCAAGTTTTGGAACAAACAGCATCAGTCAACATAAGTTGCAGACCATATCGAAACCACTCCCATTGTCTATTTATTAACACCTGTAGTTACGAGATGGTACTCAATGAATGAGGCTATTCAACAGAACTGCAAGTCGGTAGATAAGAGCAAGGACAGTGGCATGGATTTTTGGTCATTGGTAAGATTAACCATTGTCTCTCCTGAGAGAATATTGTGTAGTGAAGGGTCCACTGGCCCAGGCTCTGATCTTGCTACAAGGTGAACACAATATGTTCATGGGAGTCCTTCCCCAACTGCTTTTAAACAAAACCTGAATAAGTTATCCACTAAGCTGACACTGTGCAGGCATCTGCTTGATGCAGTTCTTCTGGGAGTGCATAACAGGTTTGAACATGAATTAAAAAAAAAAAAGATCGAAGTCTATCTGCATGTTTACACCCAAAATTCAAAAGTAACTGGATGATCAACCACATGCCTATGCAGCGAAGGGCCGTATTATGGAAGCCACACTGTAAACCACAACACTAGTGGACGCTGTCAGGGAAAAGCAGTATTTGAGGATGCGAGAGAAGATTTTTTTCTGATTTGAGAGACGAAATAGTCTCATCGCAAGTGCTCAACAGGGCACTGAACAATATTTAGGAAATTCTTCAACAAATACACAGGTTCTCAATATGTTTCCCACAATCAAGACCCTCTTTAGTAAATGTAACACAAGCGTGCACAACCAGACACCTGTAGAGAGGTGGTGTTGTGTTGAAGGCAACGAGGGCAAGCTGGGGCTAGAACATTTGAAAAACATCTTTTGTTGAAAATGACCAAGCAGTTCATCCGAAATACAGTGGGATGGATGATGCTGTATACAATGTATTTAATTATTATAGACAATGTATTTAGTTATTGATTGACATCAACGGTTGTTTCCTTTCTTGATGTATAGAGCTCACAATTTATTTACAAATGGGTTACAGTTATAATTTTTAAAAGTAACTGTAAAAATAACTGTACGGTAGCTGTAAATGATACAGATACTTTTGATGCATAGGAACTATAACTGTAACCAAGCTACTTTTCCTGGGGAGTAACTTCAAATGTAAGTTAGCTATTTTCAGAAAGTAATTTCCACAACCCTGATTATAATGATAATGAGTAATTAAAATTTATAACTGAAACTAATATCAGCAGAAATGATAAATAACGCTAATATAAAAACAATTAATAATGAATAAGGAAATGGAAAAAGGGGGCTTCTGAGTCTAATTTTTGCATTATTGTATCTGCCTTTGCCAGGTGACAAGCACTGGACTTCAATTTATAACTCTATTACTCCAACTTATAACTGTATTAAAATATTATGTGTCACAATTTTCTTATTACACACTTGGAAAATTTCTGCATCATCCTCAACACGTAAGGTCCTGTAACATATATGTATGGGGGTGGAATTAATTCATAGTGTCTTGCACAAGGCGGGTATTTCCACATCAATTTTTGTTTGCAAGTGCAAGAATCAAAAGATCTACAGTCTCCATAAAAAGTTTACCAAATTTCTTTCGTTTTTAATTCTTTGGATTTTTAGAACTGTTTGGTTGGAAAATTAAAGGACGCAATCACAGACGCGCGACGAAAGTGGTACAAGTGCAAACACTCCAGGAACGCGAGTTTGATTGAAGGAGATAATAGTAATGTTAGCGGGAGGGAGGGGGGAGTTGAATGTACACTACTGGCCATTAAAATTGCTACACCACGAAGATAACGTGCTACAGATGCGAAATTTAACCGACAAGAAAATATGCTGTGATATGAAAATGATTTTCAGAGCATTCGCACGAGGTTGGCGCCGGTGGCGACACCTACAACATGCTGACATGAGGAAAGTTTCCAACCGATATCTCATACACAAACTGCAGTTGACCGGCGTTGCCTGGTGAAACGTTGCTCCTCGTGTAAGGAGGAGAAATGCGTACCATCACGTTCCCGACTTTGATAAAGGTCGGATTGTAGCCTATCGCGATTGCGGTTTATCGTATCGCGACATTGCTGCTCGCGTTGGTCGAGATCCAATGACTGTTAGCAGAATATGGAATCGGTGGGTTCAGGGGGGTAATACGGAACGCCGTGCTGGATCCCATCGTCTCGTATCACTAGCAGTCGAGATGACAGGCATCTTATCCGCATGGCTGTAACGGATCGTGCAGCCACGTCTCGATCCCTGAAGAACCATCTACACGAACAGTTCGACGACGTATGCAGAAGCATGGACTATCAGCTCGGAGACCATGGCTGCGATTACCCTGGACGCTGCATCACAGACAGGAGCGCCTGCGATGATGTACTCAACAACGAACCTGTGTGGACGAATGGGAAAACGTCATTTTTTCGGATGAATCTAGGTTCTCTTTACAGCATCATGATGGTCGCATCCATGTTTGGCAACATCGCGGTGAACGCACATTGGAAGCGTGTATTCGTCATCGCCATACTGGCGTATCACCCGGCGTGATCGTATTGGGTGCCCAAGGCTCTATCCTTCATTCGATCCCTGCAAAACCCTACATTTTAGCAGGATAATGCACGACCGCATGTTGCAGGTCCTGTACGGGCCTTTCTGGATACAGAAAATGTTTGACTGGTGCCCTAACAAGCACATTCACCAGATATCTCACGAATTGAAAACGTCTGGTCAATGGTGGCTGAGCAACTGGCTCGCCAGTCACTACTCTATAGTGTTGAAGCTGCTTGGGCAGCTGCACCTGTACACGCCATTCAAGCTCTGACTCAATGGCCAGGAGTATCAAGGCCGTTATTACGGCCAGAGGTGGTTGTTCTGGGTACTGATTTCTCAGGATCTATGCACCCAAATTGCGTGAAGATGTAATCACATGTCAGTTCTAGTATAATATATTTGTCCAATGAATACCCGTTTATCATCTGCATTTCTTCTTGGTGTAGAAATTTTAATGGCCAGTAGTGTATTAATAGGTTCACTAAATAACATACATGCAATGATTAACACGATCCCTCGTCTACTTGATATTCTAGGCCCCAGGCGTCAGATCAGAAGACAGGGCTGCAGATATATGGCACTACCGAAGGGAAGACTACCGCGCTGGGCATATGGCTCTGGCGGTTTGCACTGCATCTGCATCTGCAGTTTGAGCAGCAGTCGGCACCCCAGTGACACAACGATCTGTCATAAATCGGTTACTTCAACGACGCTCCGAGCCAGGCCCCCTGGAGCGTGCATTCCACTGAGCCTAAACCACCGCCATTTGCTACTTCAGTGGTACCAGGCGCGAGCTCACTGGAGGACATGGTGGAGGTCTATTGTGTTTTCTGATGAAAGCTGATCCTGTCTCGGTGCCCGTGATGGCCGTGTGCTGGTTGAAAGGAGGCCAGTGTAAGGCCTGCAACCAACGTATCTGCCGGACAGACAAAGTGGACGTACACCTGCAGTTATGATCCGGGGTGCAATTTCGTATGACAGCAGGAACACTCTCATGGTTATCTCAGGCACCCTGACTGCAAATTTGTACGTCAATCTGGTGATTCGAACTGTTTTGCTGCCATTCATGAACGGTATTCCAGGTGGTGTTTTGCAACAGGATAACGCTCGCCCACATACAGCTTTGTAACTCAACATGCTATACAGAGTGTCAACACGTGGCCTTTGCCTGCTCGATCACTACATCTCTCTCCAGTCGAGCACATACGGGACATCGGCTGACGACAACTCTAGCGCCATCCACGACCATCATTAACCATCCCTGTACTGACCGACCAAGAGCAACATGAACTGAAACTGACTCGCACAAACTGACATCCAGTACCTCTGCTACGCAATGCATTCACGTTTGCATGCTCGCTTTCAATATTCTGGCGGTTACACTCGTTGTTAATGTACCAGTATTTCACATTTCTGATGGCCTATCTCGCCCTTAGATTAACCTGTCATCTCGCAATGTTAGTCACTTAAATATGTCTTCCAGACAAATACATTCCCGAAATTTCGTTACTGGACACTAATTGTTTTTTGATGTGCTTTTTTCCTTCAGTGTATAACTGTTGAAGCAGTATTCCTAAATGAAATACGTTACTGAATAAAAGAGTACGATATTGACACAGTGTTGTGGGTTGGCAGGAGAGCCAACACCGTATTATTAGAGGAAGCCGAAAGGCACGCGTTTTAGCTCACGCAGGCTGGCGTGAGGTCTGGAACAGAACAAGGAAATTAGACTTTAGAAAAACGGACGTAGCTGGTGGAATACTTAACTTTAATCCATTAATGATGAGCGTCGCTCTTGACGGTACATGATTCAGTATCAATAGTAACTGGTAATGGCGCCTTGATAGGTCGTAGCAAATGACGTAGCTGCAGGCTATGCTAACTGTCGTCTCGGCAAATGAGAGCGTAATTTGTCAGTGAACCATCGCTAGCAAAGTCGGCTGTACAACTGGGGCGAGTGCTAGGAAGTGTCTCTAGACCTGCCGTGTGGCGGCGCTCGGTCTGCAATCACTGATAGTGGCGACACGAGGGTCCGACGTATACTAACGGACCGCAGCCGATTTAAAAATGGTTCAAATGGCTCTGAGCACTACGGGACTCAACTGCTGAGGTCATTAGTCCCCTAGAACTTAGAACTAGTTAAACCTAACTAACCTAAGGACACCACACACATCCATGCCCGAGGCAGGATTCGAACCTGCGACCGTAGCGGTCTCGCGGTTCCAGACTGCAGCGCCAGAACCGCGCGGCCACTTCGGCCGGCCGGCCGATTTAAAGGCTACCCCCTAGCAAGTGTGGTGTCTGGCGGTGACACCACACACAGGACGTATCACAAGCCCACCTGTTGATGTGGATGATGAAGCCGTCGTCGACGCCCCTGCTCAGCATGTCCCGCACGGCCTCCCTGGTGCAGATGCTCAGACCCAGCACGTTCACGTCCAGGATGCGCTTCCAGTCTTCCGTCTTGCCAGCTGGTGACAGACACAAAGCCAGTGTGATGACACACGCTCTTGAGGACGTGAAATTTAATAAAGAAATGTTAACAACGGTAACTAAATCATAGTCTGGCGCGCTAAGTGGTCGACTGATCTTGACCGGGCCAAATATCTCACGAAATAAGCGTCAAACGAAAAAACTACAAAGAACGAAACTTGTCTAGCTTGAAGGGGGAAACCAGATGGCGCTATGGTTCGCTAGATAGATGGCGCTGCCATAGGTCAGGACCCCCCATTTTTTATTACATATTCGTGTAGTACGTAAAGAAATATGAATGTTTTAGTTGAACCACTTTTTTCGCTTTGTGATAGATGGCGCTGTAATAGTCACAAACATATGGCTCACAATTTTTGACGAACAGTTGGCAACAGGTAGGTTTTTTAAATTAAATTACACAACGTAGGCACATTTGAACATTTTATTTCGGTTGTTCCAATGTGATACATGTACTTTGGTGAACTTATCATTTCTGACAACGCATGCTGTTACAGCGTGATTACCTGTAAATACCACATTAATGCAATAAATGGTCAAAGTAATGTCCGTCAACCTCAATGCATTTGGCAATACGTGTAACGACGTTCCTCTCAACAACGAGTAGTTCACCTTCCGTAACGTTCGCACATGCATTGACAATGCGCTGACGCATGTTGTCAGGCGTTGTCGATGGATCACGATTACAAATATCCTTCAACTTTCCCCACAGAAAGAAATCCTGGGACGTCAGATCCGGTGAACATGCGGGTCATGGTATGGTGCTTCGACGACCAATCCACCTCTCATGAAATATCCTATTCAGTATCGCTTCAACCGCACGCGAGCTATGTGCCGGACATCCATCATGTTGGGAGTACATCGCCATTCTGTCATGCAGTGAAACATCTTGTAGTAACGTCGGTAGAACATTACGTAGGAAATCAGCGTGCATTGCAGCATTTGGATTGCCATCGATAAAATGGGGGCCAATTATCCTTCCTCCCATAATGCCGCACCATACATTAACCCTACAAGGTCGCAGCCATCGTGGATTTTCCGTTGCCCAATAGTGCATATTATGCCGGTTTACGTTACCACTGTTGGTGAATGAAGCTTCGTCGCTAAATAGGACGCGTGCAAAAAATCTGTCATCGTCCCGTAATTTCTCTTGTGCCCAGTGGCAGAACTGTACACGACATTCAAAGTCGTCGCCATACAATTCCTGGTGCATAGAAATATGGTACGGGTGGAATTGATCTTGAAGTAGCATTCTCAACACCGACTTTTTTGAGATTCCCGATTCTCGCGCAATTAGTCTGCTGCTGATGTGCGGATTAGCCGCGACAGGAGCTAAAACACCTACTTGGGCATCATCATTTGTTGCAGGTCGTGGTTGACGTTTCACATGTGGCTGAACACTTCCTATTTCCTTAAATAACGTAACTATCCGGCGAACGGTCCGGACACTTGGATGATGTCGTCCAGGATACCGAGCAGCATACACAGCACACGCCTGTTGGGCATTTTGATCACAATAGCCATACATCAACACGACATCGAACTTTTCCGTAATTGGTAAACGGTCCATTTTAACACGGGTAATATATCACGAAGCAAATACCTTCCGTACTGGGAGGATATTCCGTGATATCATTTACTTATACGTTTGTGTCTATTACAGCGCCATCTATCACAAAGCGAAAAACGTTGTCCAACTAAAACATTTATATTTCTTTATGTACTATACGAATAGGTAATAAAATGGTGGTTCCTATTTTAAAAAAACTCAGTTGATATTCGTTTGACCTACGGCAGAGGCATCTAGCGGGCCAACCATAGCGCTATCTCGTTTCCCTCTTCAAGCTAGACGAGTTTCGTTCTTTGTAGTTTTTCCGTTTGACGCTTATTTCGTCAGATATTTGGCCTTGTCACTATCAATGGACCACCCTTTATATGTGATCAAAAGTATTTGATAACCCCTACGTAAAGCGGAACTAACTACTAGATGTCAAGAAAGTCGGACTGATCACTACCAAAGGAGGCGTAAAAAAGTTGTGTCGTCGTATAGAAGCCACAGCAGAATTGCTCGGTCAGCAGTGCTCAGTGACTTCGAACGTTGTCTAATCATTGGATGTCGCCTGAGGAAGAAATCCATCAGCAACATTTCAATCCATCTGAAGCGTCACATTTTGACTGTTGGTGATTTGATTGTGAAGTGGAAACGCGGAGGAACAATTATAGCTAAGCCAAGATCACGCAGACCTCACATACTGACGGACGGGGACCGTCGAGTATTGCGGACAGTCGTTTTATAAAATTGCATGAAATCAGCGGAAGGAATCACTCGTGAGTTTTAAAGTGTCACCACCAGTCCAGCTAGCGCAATGACTGCGCGTAGGGAGTCAAGGAAAAAAACGGAGAACTGGTCGACCAACTATTGACAAACCACAATTTTCTGTAGTCATTGTTAATTGATGCTTGACGTGGTGTCAGGAGCAACGCCACTGGGCAGTGGATATTTGGAAACGAATGATTTCGTGTGATGAAGTCGGCTGTATCCGCAGACAATCCAATGGAAGAATTTAGGTGTGGAGGATGCCCGGATGGTGTTTAGTTCAAACAGTGAAGTGTGGGTGATGTGGTGTTACGGTATGAGGGATGGTTTTCGTGGTTAGGGTTCAAATGGTTCAAATGGCTCTGAGCACTATGGGACTCAACATCTTAGGTCATAAGTCCCCTAGAACTTAGAACTACTTAAACCTAACTAACCTAAGGACATCACACACACCCATGCCCGAGGCAGGATTCGAACCTGCGACCGTAGCAGCCTTGCAGCTCCGGACTGCAGCGCCAGAACCGCACGGCCACCGCGGCCGGCCGTGGTTAGGGCATGATCCTGTTATTGAGCTTAAGAAAATGCTAAGTGCAGAAAGATATGAACACATTTTATAGCAATGTGCACCGTGTACAGTAGGGGAACAATTCAGAGACGATGAAAATGCGCCCTGTCATAAAACAGCATCTGTGAGGCAGTGGTTTATGGATAATAAGATTCTGGAAATGGGCTGTCACGCACAGATTCACAACTTGAACCCAACGTAACAACTCCGGGATGACTTAGAACGTCGATTTCGGTTGAGACAACATCGTCCAACAACTTCTGTGGTTTCGGGTCTTGAGGAAGAATGGGCTGCCAATCCTCCACAGGCATTCAGATAGCTCATTGAATGTGTCCCAAGCGGTGTTAGGTACATCATAAAAAGGGAAGGGTGGACACACTCCACATTAATGTCCAATAATAGGTGTCCAGATACTTTTGATCAGATAGTGCAGGTGTAGAGGGATTTTCTCTTCCCCTTTTTTTTCGACTCGTTAGTCCATCTCATTGTGATATTAGTAACTTTCCCCAAGATGTTGTTTCCCGTTAAATTTAAGACCTTATGGGAACTTGAACGTTGTTTTGCGCATGGATTCATCACAGTGTGGGTTTCATCCGTTAGGAGACGTCAATGTCTGGCAGTCCAACGGATCTGACCAGCCGTCCTAAGGTAGTGAAAATGGACACAGTCAGGATGGTTGTAAAAAATAGCACCTCTCTGGATAGTCCACGGTTTGCTTTGAGTGCTGTTGTTTGAAATAGCATCCAAAGCTAGCGGTTCGTCTCATTTACTGGTCTGTTCTACATGCATCATCTGCCGTCGGTGAAGTCAGCCTGCAGGTCATAAGGTACTACAGGGTCAATGTCAGCTTGCTGCTGTTTACCTGAGTGCCTAAGGCCTCTGTTCAGTCCAGTGATGCATGTTTGTCACAGCAGCAAGTCTACGAATGGAGTAGGAAGTTCACCGATGGTGTGACTTCAGTGGAAGATGCTCCTCGTGCAGGTCAGGCACAACGAGTTGTGACTTCACAGAATTTTTCAGCAGTTGAAGTCATAGTGAAGGAAAACCGCCGAGTGACACTGAATGGCATTGCAGCATGTTTACAGATTAGTCATGGGTCAGCACACCACACTGTGCATTGTGTGCTCCAGTTTCACAAAGTGTCTGCAAGATGGGTGCCACAGCAGCTAACTCCTGAAATGGGAGAACGACGTGTTGATGCTTGTGAAGAACTTCTTAGATGCATTGAACGAGAAGGTGATGGCTTCCTTACAAGAATCATTATTGGGGACGAAACCTGGGTTCATTTCCACCAACCGGAAACGAAGAGAGCGAGCAAGGAATGGCGCCATTCCACATCACCAACACCAAAGAAGTTTCGAACAGAACCATCAGCAGGGAAGGCTATGCTGACTCTCTTTTGGGACGAAAAAGGCGTCATTTTCGAGCATTACGTGCCTAGAGGGACCACTGTCACCAGTGCATCATACACAGATCTCCTAAAAAATCATCTGCGGCCTGTAATCAAATCAAAGCGACGTGGATTGCTGTCAGCAGGTGTCCTTTTGCAACATGACAATGTAAGGCCCCACACTGCCCGTACAACAATTGCAACAATCACAGACCATTTTGAGTGTCTTCCTCATCTACCATACTCGCCAGACCTTGCCCCAGGTGATTTCCATATGTTTGGACCACTCAAAGACGCAATGGGAGGAAAGAAGTTCCGCTCTGATGAAGAGGTACGCCACGCAGTGCATGAGTAGTTGCGCGGACTACCAAAAGAATTTTTTTCTAAAGGAATTTATGCACTTTGTAAGCGCTGCAGGACTTGCATTGAGCGTGGGGGAGATTATGTTGAAAAGTGATTTGCTTTGTACCACTTCTGCACAAAAAATAATAGTTAAAAAAATATTTAAGGTTTTCATTTGGCTCACCCTAGTATTTACTTCGGACGTATCCACGCTTCTGCTTTTGCTTTGTTCTTGCTCGAACGCAGAAGTGACGAAAACATATCTCGTTTAGCGGGCGGTTCTTTCTTAATGTCACTTAACAATCATTGTAGGTGACGGCGTTCGTCGGTTGCTTTGGTTTTTGTAAGTTGTTTATCAATTAATTGTTGGAAAGCTACAAAATCTTTAGTATCCCATTTTGCAATGGGAAGTATTATTTTCTGATTTCTTGTCGTTTTCAAACAGGCTTTGATCTCTTTTGGAGACATAAGGTTATCTTTATAGATATCTTCCGCCAGTAGCGCACCTCTCATTGAGGAATCTGATACTGATGAACCTCATTCCGTATCCATCACGTCATCGTTTTGTTGTGTAGCACCAGAAGCAGGTAGTGGGTCAATAGTAGCTGCTGAGCGAGCTTTAGTATCAGATTCGTCAACTCGTCAAATTCACGTAAGTCTTTATTTCCTTAGGAAGGACATTGACATTTTCATTTGACGGATTTTTAAGCTGGTGTTCATTGGAAGAAATAATGTTATTAGTGACAGCTGAGCTGTTGACAGTATCCTTATTAAAATAGAAATCACATCGACGTCTTTTAGTGTGTGTAGGTGATATTTATAGAACGGTAGCGCCAGAGTCAGACATATGTTGCTCTTTTCCACACCGTGAGGGGGGAAGAGGAATTATAGGGACTGCATTTCGTACCGATAGTGATATTTCTAGTATTGTAGTAGAAGAATCAGACGATGTTGTTGTTGTGGTCTTCAGTCCAGAGACTGGTTTGATGCAGCTTTCCATGCTACTCTATCCTGCGCAAGCTTCTTCATCTCCCAGAACCTACTGCAACCTACATCCATCTGAATCTGTTTAGTGTATTCATCTCTTGGTCTCCCTCTACGATTTTTACCCTCCACGCTGCCCTTCAATACTAAATTGGTGATCCCTTGATGCCTCAGAATATTTCCTACCAACCGATCCCTTCTTCTAGTCAAGTTGTGCCACAATTTTTTCTTCCCTCCAATTCTGTTCAACACCTCATTAGTTATGTGAGCTATCCATCTAATCTTCAGCATTTTTCTGTAGCACCACATTTCGAAAGTTTCTATTCTCTTCTTGTATAAACTACTTATCGACCACGTTTCACTTCCAGATGTATGTTGCTCTTTTCCAGACTGTGGGAGGCTGAGGAATTTTTGGAGCTACATCTTATACCAATGGGACGGACTTTTGTGTGGTTGCATTATACACGAGAGCAGGAAATTCACTTTCACCATTCCAAATAGTAACTGTGAGCAATTTTTCTTGATACGACCAACACCTTTGCCATGATGACATACAACGTTATTCATGGTAATATACACACTGAAATAATTTCCTTCATAGGGGAGCATCCCTGAACCGTGGAGCCGGTTGGAACCTCTCTCACATGCCCTAGCAAACGTCCTCCATTTAGACATTTTGTAAACTGTTACAGCATTACTAAAAAATGGGAATACATTAGAAAAACAACTAGCGTACTAGCACATTTAAAACGCCTCACTGGCGTCGTTATCTCTTTAACACACAAATTATCCCCTTGCAATAATCGATCTATGTTTTCAACAGTTCTTGTGAAAATACAAATAATGTCTCCAGACATGCGACGGCAATGCGTCATACTGCTGAAAGAGATTTGTCACTTACCGATTTTACATAGTCATCTATTGAGGTATTGGAGATATTGTCGATGATGACAGGTTTTTCTGGTGAGTTCACATTATCGGTAGTAACAGAAGATTGCTGTTTTGCTGGAGCAGCCGGTGTTTGTTGAGACGATTCAGTCTTGGAAGTTTCAATAGCGCGCCCATTTCCGCGCACATTCGTAGTTTCAGTGTTGACAACTGACTGTAGCGTGCGCTGTAACCGTTTAAGGAGCTCGCCATACCGACGAAGCTGCCCTATTTAACTCGATTACACAGGAATCGTGCCGTCTGCGCTAAAACGAATTAGCCTACAACATCTCTTGTGAATTAGACCATAACACAATCACGCTCACAAACTGTAACAGTTGCTTTAAACTACTATTTCAAAGACTTTTGCAAAGACAAACAGACATACGTCTTAACCTTCGTTGCTAGTCCAACATACTCCGAAATGGTATATTATGATATCGACAGATTTGCAAGGAAACAAAAGGAAACTGTTCGTAACAATTATTAGAAGTATTATGCCATACGTACAGTTAATTTTGTAAGTAGGCTGTTTATGTTTTCATATTGGCAACGTTACGTAGCGCTCTGTATGAAAATCACTGGCTGTGCTGTGTGCAGTCTGTGGCTAGTTTGCATTGTTGTCTGCAATTGTAGCGTTGGGCAATTGGCTGTGAACAGCGCGTAGCGTTGCGCAGTTGGAGGTGAGCCGCCAGCAGTGGTGGATATGGGGAGAGAAATGGCGGAGTTTTGAAATTTGTAAGACTGGATATATTATGATTTTTCAACACTATTAAGGTAAATACATTGTTTGTTCTCTATTAAAATCTTTCATTTGCTAACTATGCCTATCAGTAGTTAGTGCCTTCCGTAGTTTGAATCTTTTATTTAGCTGGCAGTAGTGGCGCTCGCTGTATTGCAGTAGTTCGAGTAACGAAAATTTTTGTGAGGTAAGTGATTTGTGAAAGGTATAGGTTAATGTTAGTCAGAGCCATTCATTGTAGAGATTTTTGAAAGTTAGATTGCGTTGCGCTAAAAAATATTGTGTGTCAGTTTAAGGACAGTCATGTAAAATTTTTCTAAGGGGACGTTTCATATGGCGACCCTTAGCCGAGGATACCTCACTGGAATCTTCTGATTTTTTTCTTGTAGTTTGTGTAATTAGTGTAGCTTTTGTTTATTGCTAGCGCGTAATTATAGAGAGAATTTCCTTTGTAGTTGTAGTTTTTCATTGTTGTACAGTAAAAGAGTTGTGGCATGCATGTAGATTTGCAGCAAGTATTTCGCAGCTGCGCTTGCAATTAACGAGATATTATTTTCAGTGCTACGTTAAGGTGTTCTCTTATTTTTGCTCTTCAAATTGTGCTTTTCTGTGTTATCGTGTGAAATATTGTGACAATAATGGCGTGTGAAAAACGTAATACTAGGCTCCAAAGTAAGCCGAGAAATGACTGTGAAGACGAAAGTAGCGTGTTAGCGCCACCGAGTAATGAATTAACTAATGTTCAAAGTAGTAATTTGGTAATTGTACATAGGGAAATGGAGCGGGCTGCAAACAATGGTGTAGACAGTGAAACAATTAGTGAACAGGGAAGCATTATCGATCGATCGGTCGGCAACAGCTTGCCTCAGGAATCCGAAATGACAGGACACAATCTTGTAAATACTGCTGATTCAGGTTTTGCGTCCTCACCGTTTTCTCAAATAAGTCAAGACACATTTTCTGCTTTTCAATGTGCCAATATTGCCGGTTCAAATGCATTGCCGAATAGCACTGAGGAACATGTTTCAGACACCAGTGCATTGTTATTACAATTAATGCAACAAATGGGACAAAAGCTTCAAAAGTTAGACACAATGGAACAAAATCTTCAAAAGTTAGACACAATGGAACAAAATCAGAGACAAACACAGCAAAAGCTTCAAAAGTTAGACACAATGGAACAACATCTTCAAAAGTTAAACACAATGGAACAAAATCAGAGACAAACACAGCAAGAGCTTCAAAAGTTAGACACCACACTTGAACAAACACGTGAAGATTTAACTACTGAGTTACATAACATTGAATCGAAATGTCAAAACGTCTGTAATGACGTAAAAACACAGATTTGTGAGCATTTTCAACCTATTTTTTCGCGGCATGAAAATGCATTACAGAATCACGAAACAGCCATAAAAGAACTGCAAACTATTATTCATCAAAATCATGAGACCCTGCAAGCTAAAATTGACTCAGTTGCATCTACCGATTCGGTTACGCAACTTGCAATAACTCAAGAAAACTTAAAGGACACATTAGATACTCTGAAAATTGGTTCAGAAAGACACATGGAGGAAATTAGTTCATTATCAGAGAAAGTAGTTGAACTTTCGGATCAGCTAAATAATTTATCTACGAAGGTAGATGATAATCTGAATGACACAAAACCAGTAGTTTTTAATGACACAGAGAGTGCGAACAAATTAGGAAATTCAAACAAAATCTGAATCAAATTAATACGCAACACCAAAGAGAAATCCGGGAAGTACAAGATCAGCTGACACAGACAATACAAGAATTACGTATTTCAGAGGACACTCGCACTCCAACTCGGGAAGAGGAACTTAGAAATACGGAAAAGTCACAAAATAATAACACAGGGCATTTCGAAAATTATGAAAGAAGTTGGCAAGCCGCACTGAATTTTGAGATTGAACCGCCGAAACGACGTAACAATGACCGATATGCGACTCGCCGACATGATGATTTTGACTATAAGCTTTTCATTACTACACGTAAATTTAAAACATTTAAGAAGTCTGGCAACGACATTCATCCACAAGCGTGGCTCCATCATTTCTCTCATTATTTTCCTCCCAACTGCTCATTAGAGCACAGATTAGAATTTATGTGTGGCTACTTAGAGAATGAACCAGCTGAAAGAATGCAATCGGTCATTCACGATTGTTACAGTGAAGGAGAATTTTACCATGCCTTCCTCTCAGCATATTGGTCTCAAGCCACACAAGACCGAGTAAAACATGGCATCATAATGATGAAACATTTCGAACAATCTGAATTTTCCAGTCTTGTGACATATTTTGAAGACATGTTGCACAAGAATCAGTACCTGTCAAACCCATGCAGCCCCTCAGAACTCATCCGCATTTGCTTAATTAAATTACCTGAACATTTACGGCATATTATTTTTGCAAGACGTTGCAAAGACGACATTGAAGCTTTTCAGGGACTCTTACAAGAGTTAGAAATTGACACTGACAATCGCGGTACACGAAAACAGGAACACAACAATTACAGGTCACATCCGTCGCAATTCCGCAATGAAAGAAATAATAACTGGACACGACAAGGCTATTCTCACAACACAAATCGTGACCAAAACAGACACCACCCGTATGACAACCGTTGGCAGAGTAGTAATAACTACAGGGAAAGATCACCTCTCCGCAGTAATGACTATCACAGAGACAATCAGAGAAACAGACAATATGGGAACCAAAATAAATATTATCAGGGGAGACAGAATAACTTTAGACGCAACGGTCCAGTGCGCAGTTACGATTCAGGGAGAAATTCTCCACCACGTGACCGACAAGAAAGAAACTATGGAATCTACCGACATGACGACAGACGATATGATCGTAACGACAGACCTGAATTGCATCAGAACTGGCGGGATTCAAACAGAGCAGAGCCCTCTCGGCAAGGTGAATTTGTAGAATTTAGGTCTCCAAATCCCAATAACGACGCGCGCCAACAAAGAGACAATAGGCAATGACTCATACCGCTGGCAGCCACAAAACGTACGTATCAAACTGACGATGCAGCTGCCGTAGCTAGTAATTACGTAAAAATGGAAGACATTAGGGACATCTTACTCCAGGAACACGACGTAAAACATAACAACATTGCATATCCTGTGATTCACATTACAGTAAATGACGTAAAATTTACTGCAGTACTTGACTCTGGCAGTCCCATTTCAGTAATTAGTGAAACAGCCTTTAGCAAATGCAACAAATCAAACGATTGCCCCACACTTCCGTTACGTAAGATTAAATTACAAGGTGCAATCGTTGGAAAAAGTGTAGATGTACGCCAACAAATTCTTTTGTCAAAGCCACAGCTTCTCTATGAACGTTCTTATTGTTCCATTATTGTCGACGGAAATTATACTGGGAGTAGACTTTTTGAATGAATACAAAGCAATCTTAAACTTTCACGATGCTGAAATAAGTTTAGAGAAAGAAGGTAAGTCAATAGCTTTGAAGTTTGAAGATTGGCTCTGAAACCATGACGAAGAAATTAATCGGCTTTACCTTCTGTTAGACAACAGTTCGGAATTTTCTACGGAACTAGACACTAACAATCACTTTGCAAGTACTGACAGGGATGATATCGACGACATATTTGATACTAATGAGTTAATTCAGAATAAAATTCGAACAATTGAGAATTGTAATTACACTGATAGGCAAGACCTTTTTGAGATTTTACAAGCACATTCCACAGTTTTTACTCACAAAACAGGAACAATCAAGGGATTTCAATACCAATTTCGTGTTCGTGAGCATACTAAATTTTGTGTTAGACCATACGTAATTCCGGCGCACTATAGGGACCGTGTTAGAACAGAAATACAATCTATGCTTAACGAGGGCATTATTGAGCCCGCAATAAGCTCATACAACAATCCATTACATGTTGTTGAGAAGAAAAATGGATCGATCAGGCTTGTCTTAGATTCGAGACAAATCAATACTATCATCATTCCTGAAACAGACAGGCCGCAGACGATGGAAGAACTTCTTCAAAATTTTACTAGTGTAAAAGTGTTGTCTTCCATTGATCTCAGATCCAGCTTTTATCAGATCGAACTTCATCCAGAATGTAGAAAATACACAGCTATTCTCTGTTTCGTCGGTTGTTATCAGTTTCGGAAACTTCCTTTTGGTTTGAACATTTCTTCGGCAGCGTTCATTCGCGGGCTAAATTCCATATTACCTGATATCTTAAAACGTCACATCACCTTATATGTGGATGATATTCTAATAGCAGAAGCCTCATGGGAACAACATAATCGCATCCTCAACAGTTTGTTACGTATTTTTGCAGAATCTGGAATTACGGTTAACTTGGAAAAGTCTGAATTCGGTAGGTCAAAGGTGAGGTTTTTGGGACATATTATTTCTTCTGAAGGCATTCAGCTGGATCCTGAAAAGTTAGAAGCAATCAGAGCCATTCCAGTTCCATCCACAAAAAGACAAGTCCACAGTTTTCTAGGTCTCGTCAATTTTTACCGTCGTTTTCTGAATATGGAAATTCTAGTTACACCAAAACTTTGTCCTCTCACTGGAAACAATACTATTTGGAACTGGGACGAACAAGCACAGTTGGAATTCAATTCTTTGAAAGAATCGCTACTTAACGCGCCAATACTAGCTCATCCAGATCTCTCACAAGGCTTTTGCCTTAGCACGGATTCTTCCGAAGTCGGTCTTGGTGCCCATTTATTTCAAGAAGCCATAGAAAATGATATTACTGTTCAGAAAACCATTGTTTTTGTTAGCCGAGTGCTAACAAAATCTGAAAAAAATTATTCCGTTACTGAATTAGAAGCTTTAGCTATCGTTTGGGCATTTAACAAATTCTGTTTCTTTCTTTTTTTCTTGTAAGCACGTAAAAGTATACAGTGATCATCGTGCATTACAATTTCTTATGTCTTCAAAATTAAATCATGACAGGTTAAAACGTTGGGCATTGTTTCTGCAAGAATTCCGCTTCACAGTAGTCTACATTCCCGGCAAGGGGAACGTTGTTGCGGACACACTGTCACGCGCACCGGCTGGGCTTGAGAAAAGTAACACAGAAGGCAACCTCGAGAAAAATTTCAGTATTCTTTACATTCAGAAAGTCGCCTTTGAAAACTTCATCACCACATCTTTAAAGGACATTGCTCATGAACAAGATAAAGATCCGATTTGGAAAGACATCAAAAGTAAATGGCATGAAAAGCCGCACACTCAGATTCGGCATTATTAGCTGGTTAGAAACAACATACTCTTCAAACGCTGCACTGTTGATGACGAGCTATGGGTACTTTGCATTCCAGACGATTTTGTTAATAAGCTCATTTTGCACATTCATTTCAGCTACGCACATTTTGGTCCACGAAAATGTTATCATACTCTTCGAACGACTTGTTATTTTAACAATATGGAAAAGAGAATTCGAAGAGTCTTGTCTATTTGTAAATTTTGTCAAAAGGCGAAACCATCTGCTATCTCACATCGTGCTCCGTTGTTTCCTATCATTCCTTCTAAATTAAAAGAATTTGCTGCTGTTGATCTCTTGGGACCTCTTGTCAGAACATCGAATGGATTTTCGTACATTCTAGTCGCTGTTGAACTTACTTCAAAATCTGTTTCTTTCACTCCGTTACGTAAAGCCACTGGACGGTCTGTACCCAACGCCTTTGTTAAAAATTTCTTACGTGAAGTTGGACACGTTAGTAAAGTCATTTCAGATAACGGACCGCAATTCAGATCTGCTATTTGGTCACGCATGCATCGGAATCATAAAATCAAACCTGTTTTTATTTCGTTGTACTCACCACATTGTAACCCGTCTGAACGGATTATGAAAGAAATCAATAAGCTTTGCAGACTTTATTGTCACAGAAAGCATCAGCATTGGGACAAATATTTACACTTATTTCAAAACGTGCTGAATGAAATGCCTCACGACTCCACTGCTTTACCACCTACTCTTGTACTAAAGAATGAAGAACCACCGAACAGAATCAGAGAGCTTGTACCTTTTCCGAATACACGTAAACTTCGACACAAAGACATAATTGATTTACCTATTAAAAATATAAAATCTGCAGCAGACAAAAGGAGAAAACTACACGACAAAGCAAATGCAAAGAAATTTTTATATTGGTCAGAAAGTTCTCATTAAAGCTCATTCATTGTCACATAAGAAGAAACACTTGAGTCACAAATTCTTTCTAGTTTACAATGGACCTTACAGAATCCGATGTAAACCACATGGTAATTGTGTTGAAGTTGAAACTCTGCGTACTAGGAAGAGTAAAGGTTTACACCAGATTTCACATGTAAAACCGTTTATTGAAAGATAATCTGCTTTTTAACCTTGTCTTTGCCATAAAACTTTTCACTTCACATTTCTAGTATGCTTTGTCAAACTTAAGAAATTGTTAACATGCAACAATGTTTGAAGTTAAATATCCAGTCTAGAACCTAGGGAACATTTTTAAACAGAAATTACAAATGCATTGTTGTAGTGAACAGACGACACAGTGTTGTATTTGTACATTCTTGCTTGTTAGTTGCACAATTACGTAACGACTATCAGGCTTACATACTTAGGACATATACTAGTACTGCTAATGAGATTTTAATGCAACGTTTTGGTTTACTTGAAGATACATTCTGGATTTAAAGTACTTTCTGTGAGATACCAGATGACACAATGGTTAGTTTATGTGACAACTACACGATTTTATCACGACGCTACTAATGAGTGACAATTTACAATGTTGCTTTTGCGGTGTACCTGTTTTATATCTGCACAGTTTTTCTGAATTATTCTGGACAGTAAAACATTTTTCAGTAGTAACTTTTGTGGTATAGCTACAATGAGACAGCCTTTTCCGTAGCACAACAATACGTTACAGCACAATATTTCCTTCATCACGGCAATAAGCGTAATAACTAAGATATCTATACGCAAAGCAATTCACTTCACTTATTACGAGGTAAGTACATTGACTTCAGCAAAACTTTGCTTACAGAGGACGATAACTATGACACTTCGACAGAATTATTTTACAACAAGACGCACATTTAGCGCTACAGGACACGCATTTGAGTGATTAATTTTCTACTTGAACCATTTATTTTGCAAGATTTTCGAATTACAAAGGTTTTCCGTGATACATTTCACTCCATTGCTGTAATCTGTAACACCTGAGGGTATAATTAGATTAATCCTCAGGGGGTACATGCCTACTTTGTGTACCACGTGTTTGGCAAGCACAAGGAGCCCTAGCTAATATGGTATTTGCTTATACAACTTTACACATCGGTACTATATTTCTCTAACACACAAATTACACAGCTATCGGTTCATTTAACTGAGAGATAAACATTTTTTTACTACATCAGCGACACATGTTTACGCAATTACACAGTTGGGTAACTTCACACTTATGAAATTGTGTTTTGTCTGTACTGTGTGAACTGTTCATATTTTTTCGGAACCATTGTGATACTATGAGAGCTTCGAATGATGTATTTGGTAAGGGAGCATGATTTTAAAGTACATTTGAGGTAGATGACACTATTGAAATGAGCAGAGAATTTTTTTAAGGTTTTGAAATTATTGGAGGAAGCTACGACGATTTTGAGAGTTGACTGAGGTGTTATGATGTTATTATTACGATGACTATGTGTATTATGCTGTTGCGGTATGTTTATGATCAATATGCTGATGCTATATGAGTTATCTGATTATGCTACGTATCTGTTATGATGAACTATTGAAGAAGTGTCGACAAATAAGGTAAGGAATAATGAGCAGTGGTTAGGGACTCTGGTTTGTGAAAGAGGTTGTTGGAAACCAAGAATCGTACTTTAAGAGTTGTGAAATGTATGTAAATGAGTGAATGTATTACAATGCAGACGAAAATTTTGTTATATCAATAGGATTTTGTTTCTACAGATTTGTAACGCAAATTTTTGACCTGTGAAATATTTTTATATGAGACTGTCACTGTAGCAGAAACTGCTGTCATAAATATTTCGGTAAGAAAGTTTAGTGCCCACCTTCATGTAATGCATCGTGGGCACCCAGCTGCGCGACAGGCGCCTGGAAAAAAGCCATTAGTGTGTGTCTTTCAGAGGCACAGGTGGAGAAGAAAAAAAAAGAGGCCATTATCCTCGCTATTGACATTCCTTTGTAGAAAGCATCGTAAATACGACACCCTCAAACTTGAAAACATGATTACACTGTAGAGTTCTTAATTTATGGTATTTACTGAAATGAAACGATGAGAAACATTTCATGTCTATTGTCTTGCTAGTTGGAAGATTGTTTACTGCATTATGAAATGCCCTATGGCTAGCGAATGACGTTTCACGCCTTGCTTTGCCTATTTTGTTTAATATTTAGTTTCTAGCTGCACTGCAGCGTTGGTTAAAATAAAATTTAATAGATGTACTAATATAGTTATTTTATGCCTACAGATCCAGTAAAAAAAAAAGATCTACTTCCAAGAAAACGAGGGAACATAAATAGACATTTCCCTTCACAGGAACTGCATAAATAATTTTTTTACAATTTGGTAACTTGTCTGCTAGAGTAAGTTATCGTGATGCATCACTATAGTGTTAAGATGTGACATAGGTATTAGACATGGCCATCTTTAGTGTAATATTTTTTCTGCTTGAGCTATGTCATGTTCAGATGTAAGTTATTGCATTTGCTGCTGCTGTTTGCCACGCATAGTGCTACTAAATTTCACTTTGTATTACTCTGTTAAGCTAGTTTTACTACTGATTTATTTTTCTTGTTGCTGCACATTGGCACATATTAGTTGTAATGTTGCATTGCTTGGTAATTTAGATTTACTGTAGCTTGCTTTGCAAATTTCCATTTTTTTTGTCATTGCTGTTTGTGTTAATTGTTTTGTGCTGCTGCATCGCCTTGTCCCTTATTTTAGCATCTGATCTCAGTAGATTTAAGTTAGCTTAAGAGGGGGTAGCCTATAAGAGAATGAGTTGCGATGAATTTGAAGAAATGCACTGAGAGGCTATACGAGAAAAGTACAGAAAGCAGGTATAGATAGGACTTTTGGAAATAATGAAGAACGAAACGAGATCTCCGAGAAGTAAAGAAAGTTTTGTTCGCAAAATATTGCATTAAAACAGACCCTGTCCTTTCCTTGTGTTATCCCACTATGTGTTTGTATACCCTTGGGTATTTATGTTCTTCCTGTCTTTATATGTTTATCTGATAAGACTTATGTTGTAGAATTTTTCTAATACTCAGCTACATGAACTATGATGAGGAATACTGTTATCCTCAAATATAATTTGCATTAATAATACGTTATTTACTTTGTAAAGATGTTAGACATTATTAATTCTGTTCTGTTTTAATGCTCATGTGTGAAGTTGATGTTTCAATAATTTTTCTGATCTTTTATGTATTTACTTATGTCATAATTCCTGTAACACTGATGTATATGTTTATTTCTATTCTTTTGTAAAGCCCCTATTACTACAAATGTAATCTGTATTATTATGTTTTAATGATGTATTTTGTACTGTTGTTATTGTATTGTTATGTTATAAAACTGTAATTGATACCAGTTCATCATATTATTAACTCGTAAGTTACATTTCACTGCTCACGTTTCTGTTGATCATAGTATGTGGACAATATGTGAGAAGTAGGGACTGTTAGTGTTTGCACATGTGTTAATAATTCAGCAAGGGACTGGATAACAGCATTGCTGGTTCTAAGGACAATTCAAAAACTTTGTGAGTGCACAAGTGGTGGTTATGGACTTGCTATATTATCCGCAAGACTCTTCAATGGTGATTGTGCACTGGCACAATCACAACAGATGGCTGCTGGCCATCTCTACAAGGACTACAGTGGGTCTGCATCTTTGATGACCCACAAATACCATTATTTCTACAAGGACTACAGTGGGTCTACACCTTTGCTGACTCACCAGTACCATTATTTCTACAAGGACTGCAGTGGGTCTGCACCTCTGGTGGCCCACCAATACCATAATCTCTACCAAGACTATAGTGGGTCTGCTCTGTGATGACCTACCTACTAATATTCTGCAAAACGTCGAATGACTCTGCTGTGGGTTTGCTCTGTTGTGGCCCATTACCTGTCTGCATGTCGAGAGTCAGCACTGTCTTTCCGTTGGAAGGACAACACTACTTCTTCAAGAGTGCACGGAAATCCACTACTTTCGAGTGCATTTTCTTTTACTGCTCAGACTTTGAGAAAAACACTGCAATTTTACTGTGATGAATGATCAGGACTGTCTTTATGGACTGTGAGAAAATTTTAGCTTTTGACCAACATTGTATCCAGAAGTGTGTGCATTTAATATCTTTGTTATTGTAATTATGAAAAATTTTATCAAATCATTATTGGGCACTGCCCAAAACAATTAGTAAAATTTTTTGTGGGGGCATGGGGGCTATGTAAGTAGGCTGTTTATGTTTTCTTATTGGCAACGTTACGTAGCGCTCTGTATGAAAATCACTGGCTGTGCTGTGTGCAGTCTGTGGCTAGTTTGCATTGTTGTCTGCCATTGTAGTGTTGGGCAGTTGGCTGTGAACAGCGCGTAGCGTTGCGCAGTTGGAGGTGAGCCGCCAGCAGTGGTGGATGTGGGGAGAGAAATGGCGGAGTTTTGAAATTTGTCGGACTGGATGTCATGAACTGCTATGTATATTATGATTTTTCAACACTATTAAGGTAAATTCATTGTTTGTTCTCTACTAAAATCTTTCATTTGCTAACTATGCCTATCAGTAGTTAGTGCCTTCTGTTGTTTGAATCTTTCATTTAGCTGGCAGTAGTGGCGCTCGCTGTATTGCAGTAGTTCGAGTAACGAAGATTTTTGTGAGGTAAGTGATTTGTGAAAGGTATAGGTTAATGTTAGTCAGGGCCATTCTTTGTAGGGATTTTTGAAAGTCAGATTGCGTTGCGCTAAAAATATTGTGTGTCAGTTTAAGGACAGTCATGTATAATTTTTCTAAGGGGACGTTTCAATTTCAGTTAGTGAAAGTGTTAATAACAACTGAGATGGACTTCTGCAGACGGTCTGTAGGGATATCTTGGCGGGAAAGGATCAGAAATAAAGTCATCAGGAGGAAAATGGGTGTTACATGTTCGATTATTGAGTTTGTAGAACAAAAACAACTCATGTGGAATGGGCATACGAAAAGGATGTCAGAAGATAATGCCACAGCGGATCATGGAGCAGGAACCACCGGCCACCTTCCACAAGGATACAAGGAATTCACACATTTTAGAAGAAGAAATGCTCAAGAAAATTTGTGGACAGGTATGCAAGAATGAAGAACAAAAATTACATTTGATGTAAAGTCCTGAGTTACAGGAAAATGTAAATACGTTGTAGAGCTGGTTAATAATAATAATCTGTACCCATTGTGTCAAAGCATGCACGTCAATCCGAAGTTTCCACTTCCGTATAAATGGAGATCGTCAGCACACATGTGGTGTTTATAGCGGGACAGAACTGTGGACACGTTATTGTCATGCGTACGGCCAGAGGATAATCAGACTTAATACAAAACCTTGGGCATACTACGAGGACTTGTCTTCATTGCAGCTTTATAGGACCAGACCATATTTGACAACAAGTACGAACTGTTGTAAGCAAAATGTCGAAGTCAGCTACTTAGACGGCTGTGCTGATATCTGAAAATGTGGTAGGCACCTGTTGTAGCTCACAGAAACTATTTTTGCACAAAAAATTGATTCCTTTTTAGTAAATTATAACTAATCACGCCAAACATTTATCTTACCTGTCAGGTCAGCTGATGGGAAGACGCCGGCGTTGTTAATGAGGACGTCAACTCCCCCCAGGTTTTCTTTGATCCATTTGAAAGCTGACAGGATGCTTTCTTCACTGCTCACGTCGCCAGCGAGCGCATGTAGTTTACCAGGAGTATCCTTCAGTGCTAGTGCCTAAGGGAGAACACAGATCGGAAAGGTTAATATGAAAAAAATTACTAGCAGCAACTGTGACGACTTCACACGAACTTAATTCCGATATCATGGAGAATAAATAACCTGATGGTTACATCAACTTTCTGTGGATTGACAGTGAAACGTTTAATAACTTGGTAAGCGTTACTTCACCCTCACGTTGAAAAAGAAGACAAAAATATGCGAAAATTTATTCTCTTCTAGTTGGTTCCTTAATGACAGGACATTAAAATACCGTAACGTGGGAACACATAACCCACATTGCCCGTGGAAGAACCGGAGAAATTCGATTTCTTTTATTTCGTTCCACTCCACTTGTCTCTCACTGTATGCGTAAAATATTTATTTTGTTCATAGCTTCTTGATGCGCAATATATGGCTGGGAAAGATGTGGTACCTCTACCGTTCTGGTACTTGTCAGTGCTAGTTTGCTTTTATACTTTATCGTAGTTTTCATAATAGTGGAAACTCACGATCCAGTGAGATTAATCGTAATAAAAAAATTTGCACTTAACATATGCGGCGAAACGTCAATACAAACAATGTCCGCCATCTTATCAAACTTTCTGTCAATCAAGGTTTCTCTCAAACACCTCAGAGACGACCTATGCTTGACAAACACCGTACATGGTCAAAAGATGGCAAACATAGTTACGTTTGACGAAATACTTCATCGTATACAGGGGCCTTAACGCTTGCAGGGAGTCAGGAGCGGCAGTTTCAAATGTGGCGCCGGCCCCTTGGGCCAGAGCTGTTATGAGCTGCCCAACACACCTTCCCACGCATGCGTCGTTTCAGCCCTCTCTGATTGGTGCCAGCAGCCATAATCGAGGGTATATAAGCGGAAAATCGCGTCGTCTCGGCGCAGGCAATCATCGTGGGCCGCACCACCCTCTTCTTCCGCCTCCTGGATTTCTATCTCACCATCTACAGCCGCCCCATTGCCCTCACTCCCACCCTCAAGTACCTTGGCATCACCCTCGACCTTTGCTCGACCCCCATCTCCTCACAGTCCAAGCCAAGGCATGTAACCATCTCCGTCTCCTCAAACTCCTCTCCGGTCGAATGTGTCGATTTCACCCTTCCACTATCCGCCCCAACCTGTTTTATGCCCACCCCACTTGGATCTCCGCCCCCCCCCCCCAACTACAACAAATCCTTGAGAGCCACACACTCCACCTCACTTATCACATCTCCTATATGTCTCCCATAAACTGGATCCTCCCCATCCTTTGGTTTCCCCCATCCTCTCCCACCCCAGCCCGCTGCCGCACTTGTACCACAGTGTCCTGCGTGGTCTCCATCTTCAGACACTCCATACCCTCACCCAAGGCGGCTTCTGCTAACTCCTCCTCCCAGATAATGTCCTTGCGCCTTCCATCTACCCCTCCTACCAGATCTAATCCCTTCATCCCCTCTCCACAGGGCTCCCTCTCCCTCCCTCTCCCACCTTCTCTTCTTCCTCCTTTACCCCTGCCATCCAACTTCTTTCTCTTTTCCAACACCCCTTGGGCTTCCGGCTCCTTTTCTACCCTCCCCTGCCCCCTCCTCCCCCTTTCTGGTTTCCACCTACTGTCTCTCTCCCCCCCATTTGTTCCCCCCCTACCCTTCACCCCATGGTAGGTCCCCCCCTGGGTGCAGTGATTTTTAACGTATTTGTTGTGGTGTCAGTGTTTCTCAGGTGCTGTGTGCACTGCTTCATTTCATCACCACCAACAGTGTCGCCATTATTAGTCTTTTGTTTTCCCACTGTGGTGCTTCTTTGTTTTCGCTTCAATCTACAGTGACCATTCTCTGCAAATGTCTGTGGCTCTTATCTAAGTTTTTTTAATATACCTTTTTATACTCATCTGTTTCTGTTATCGTTTATTCACCACTTTTTACCATTCTCTGTTATGCATTCTTTCCTCATGTGCTTATGTTTTTTGTACCACTCTTGGCTGAAGAGCAGCGTATTGTGCCACTGCCAGCCCACCCCGAGAGTAGCGAACAGGCAGCAGCAGTGAAAAAAGCGACGAAGACGACAAGTCAGTGACACTGAGAAGAAAAAGCGAAAAGAGAAGAAACAAACACTGCAGCTGTAGGAACAGCAGTACAAGCTGCTTAACCTACGTCATACCAAGGCAAAAAGCCTTATAGAGTCACGCTGGAGCCCCAGCAGTCAATAGCTTTTCTCCTGATGACGACGGCAGAGATAGCTATCGAAAAGTCGGGAATTTTACTCGAATTGAGACGGCTTGAAAACCAAAAATATTTTATCCAGTTTCTGCAGTGGTCTTAGCACAAGGCGACACGGGAAAGTCCCTTCGTACAGTAGACCGTCAAGAAGTGCAGCAACAGCCACAATACCTTGACGTTGTCAGCCCTCCTAGCCAGTCCTACGACGGTAAGTCCATGCTTGAGCAGCGCCTGCACGATGGCGGCACCGATGCCCGCACTGGCGCCAGTAACCAGCGCAACTCGTCCCTTGTACTTCTCGATGCCCATGGTCCGCAACAGCAGTACTTGTGACAGTACTGTGGATGCCCGGTGTTTTTATGGCCTGCCTCACTGTCTCCCGGATCCCAAGATAACTTATCACTCTTAATCGATAAGATATCAAGTTCCGGGTATCTCCTGCAACAAACGAGTTTAATTACACGTTACGTGTTGTTGAAAAGTGTCTAGAAAATGTGTCTTTGCTAGAACCACTGGTAGTGTGGAGCTCCGTTTCAATTCTACTGATAAATTTAATTTCATGACTAAACTTTTCAGAGTTTTTCTTTTCAGTGGTGTTAGCTAAATAAGTTGATAAGTTGCAGGCACGATGGTAGTTTTATCTACTTTAAGGTATAAGTGGTTGCAGATGACAAACTGTGGAACAAAACGGTCACTATAGAAACACAACACATCAGAAAAACCACACCATGTGGTAAAACGGTATGAATTCGTAATTTATGTGTTTTTTCAGATATTGGTAATTACGATTTAAAAACTAATTGCTACATGTATACAAATAGCAACGAACACTCTTTATCTTTAACAGATCAAAAATAAAAGCCCACTGAAGATGGTGCAACTGCAGTAAAACATGTTTGGGTTAAGAAACAAAATTGTGTTTTGCTAAAGGCGGCCCTTATCCAAAAACATACGTACTGTTAAAGCAAACACGGAAGAGCTTCAACCCCAAGATGATTATATGTTTATATTTGAGAAAAGGTATGTGGTAATAGTTATCGACCGAAAGAAAACTGAATCGCAGCAAAGCCAACAAGTTGTTCTTTCCCTGTGTAAATAGTTAAACAATAAGATTCAAAAGATCCTGGATTTGAGTGATTCGAGTGCTCTATAAAAACACAAAGTTAAAATCGGAAATTTATTGTGAGTTTTATTGTGTAGTAATTTCATTTGTTTTTCGGTTCCTGCTGCTGAGCAATGTTTCCTCGTTAAGCTTGGGGCAGATGAGCATGATTAAGGGACAAATAGCAAGATACTCACTTGATAATAAACCACTGGCTGTTTGCATATTGAAAACTGGGTGCGAGCGTTTTCAATCTTGCTCTGGAGCAGAGCTGTTGAGAGGAAAGATCTATTTTAGGCTAAAAACTGTTTAGTAGCTTGATAAAATGTTATTTCGTTGACGATAGAATACTGCAACCATGTACTACAAGAGAGAAACATACTTATATGGAACTATTTGACAAGACGTGCTTAAACACAATAATGTGTTTTTTGGTAATCGTAGAACTATTATTGTCTGCTCTTTACAAATGTAATGAAAAATATTCAGTCTAACAAAAGCAATCGTAACGTAAGGTCGAAGACCTCACTCGTAGCTTTTCCTGGTGTTGTCATCGAATGTTAACCGATTGGTGAGGTGAAGTTAAAATTTATGCGACTCTAACAAGAAACGCAAACTTACGATGAATAAAATTACGTTTACAGTGTTCGACAATACAAAAATCAATATCGAAAAACATAATTTGTAAATAAGAATAACAAAAATAGCACAAATTGTTAAACTCAAAGTAATCGTAAAAAATGTACATCTAAAATAAAAATGAATAACTATAGCCTCATATCACAAAAACGAAAACAATCAAAGTTCCCCGTCAAGCGATGAAAGGCTTACTCTTGGTCAAAATAATGACCTTTCAAGGAACGAAAGAGTTACGTCAAAATGTCATTAGCTTCGTTTATTGCGTAAAAAAGTCTTGCCACAGTCTGACATAGTTTTGACGCATTGAGGCTATATAGCATAAGTATCTATGGAGGTAAAAATAAGGGGCGATGACTGTACATGGTTTGAAGCTGTGGTCGCCATGATACATGCCTCAAAACGTTAGCAGACTATTGTTTACATAGAGATTGTTTACGACTGCTTTTTGTTTGTAATGTGCACATGGTAGTTCTTTTAAACACTAAATATTGCTGTGTTCACACAAATAACATAGTGTCATTGAGGCATTTTCAAATGTTATTTTTGGTCTTAAATGCGTATTTGATCCTGTAATACGACATATTTGCCATTGTAAATGTAACTTTAATTTTTACTTATACATTGCAAATAACTAAGAATAGAAGCAAGTGATTTGAGAAGGCTGCTTTCGTAATCCATTTAAATCCTCTTTTACTGTATATGCGTTGATAGCTAATGACGTTATAACTACGAAAACAATGTTTGTTTGCTTACAGGTACTATAATCTGTTCATCATAAGAATGAACCTGATGTAAACGTTACGCCATGTATTCTTCCGTGTTGCTTGATCTCATTGGATTTCGTTTCACGTGGAGCCGAAGCCAAGCTGTGACCAGTACAGTCATGTACGATCATAGGGATACGTTTTATGCTGTGTTACACGCACATAGACTGACCGATAATGCGGGACAAAAGTTTTACCGGCGCATTAAACCTGCAATGATATGAGCAGTTGGTTCAGATGTAAAAAGAGACAAGCAAAGAAACAATATACACTCCTGGAAATGGAAAAAAGAACACATTGACACCGGTGTGTCAGACCCACCATACTTGCTCCGGACACTGCGAGAGGGCTGTACAAGCAATGATCACACGCACGGCACAGCGGACACACCAGGAACCGCGGTGTTGGCCGTCGAATGGCGCTAGCTGCGCAGCATTTGTGCACCGCCGCCGTCAGTGTCAGCCAGTTTGCCGTGGCATACGGAGCTCCATCGCAGTCTTTAACTCTGGTAGCATGCCGCGACAGCGTGGACGTGAACCGTATGTGCAGTTGACGGACTTTGAGCGAGGGCGTATAGTGGGCATGCGGGAGGCCGGGTGGACGTACCGCCGAATTGCTCAACACGTGGGGCGTGAGGTCTCCACAGTACATCGATGTTGTCGCCAGTGGTCGGCGGAAGGTGCACGTGCCCGTCGACCAGGGACCGGACCGCAGCGACGCACGGATGCACGCCAAGACCGTAGGATCCTACGCAGTGCCGTAGGGGACCGCACCGCCACTTCCCAGCAAATTAGGGACACTGTTGCTCCTGGGGTATCGGCGAGGACCATTCGCAACCGTCTCCATGAAGCTGGGCTACGGTCCCGCACACCGTTAGGCCGTCTTCCGCTCACGCCCCAACATCGTGCAGCCCGCCTCAAGTGGTGTCGCGACAGGCGTGAATGGAGGGACGAATGGAGACGTGTCGTCTTCAGCGATGAGAGTCGCTTCTGCCTTGGTGCCAATGATGGTCGTATGCGTGTTTGGCGCCGTGCAGGTGAGCGCCACAATCAGGACTGCATACGACCGAGGCACACAGGGCCAACACCCGGCATCATGGTGTGGGGAGCGATCTCCTACACTGGCCGTACACCACTGGTGATCGTCAAGGGGACACTGAATAGTGCACGGTACATCCAAACCGTCATCGAACCCATCGTTCTACCATTCCTAGACCGGCAAGGGAACTTGCTGTTCCAACAGGACAATGCACGTCCGCATGTATCCCGTGCCACCCAACGTGCTCTAGAAGGTGTAAGTCAACTACCCTGGCCAGCAAGATCTCCGGATCTGTCCCCCATTGAGCATGTTTGGGACTGGATGAAGCGTCGTCTCACGCGGTCTGCACGTCCAGCACGAACGCTGGTCCAACTGAGGCGCCAGGTGGAAATGGCATGGCAAGCCGTTCCACAGGACTACATCCAGCATCTCTACGATCGTCTCCATGGGAGAATAGCAGCCTGCATTGCTGTGAAAGGTGGATATACACTGTACTAGTGCCGACATTGTGCATGCTCTGTTGCCTGTGTCTATGTGCCTGTGGTTCTGTCAGTGTGATCATGTGATGTATCTGACCCCAGGAATGTGTCAATAAAGTTTCCCCTTCCTGGGACAATGAATTCACGGTGTTCTTATTTCAATTTCCAGGAGTGTAGCTTCGAATGTCATTTAATTTTCAAAGAGACCGAAATAATATTCGGAGAAACTTCAGCACTACCGCGTGCTTCTTAGGTGACCAGACGGAAAGCATGAAATGCACTCGTTCTCACCTGACATAGTATTCTAATTACAAACAAGTGTAATGAAAATTTCTAACTTAAACACAGGGTAATTTTTCTGAGCGAGTTGTGTGTAACAGTCAGGTCTGGTTATATCTTAGGTCCTTCCTTATCCGAATCCGAGAAATACATTTTAGTTCTGGAAGTGTCACCTGGTACGTCGATAACGAGTCGATCAACAACAGAATCCTCAAAGTCAACCAGGCGCCGCATTTTCTCTTCTTCTTTTGTGACGAGCCGTTCTACATCCAGCCAGCGTTCGGCAGTGACAAGTGAAAAAGCTGCGTGCGTTATTTCCAGTAGGTCTGGCAGTATAACAGTCTTGTTACTTCTCTGGCCAAATCCCGCGGCTTGGCTCCAGATTAGTTCTGTTGGGTTCATACACTTGTGGTGCAGTAACAACTGTAAAAATGCACCATTTGTATGATGTGCTCGATGCTGTGAAAATGGTTGTTTTTAATGTTTCTACGATACGTATCTACCTCTGTGGTATAAAACGATGGACATAGTCCACATAAAGAGATCTTGGTTTTTCATTTTTGCCTTAAAAATTAAATTGTTATGTTTTCTTAATTTAAGCAACTTTTATGAACAGTCTTTCATACAACATCGATAATTAAGAATTTGTATTTGAAATGAATACAGGTATTTCGAGTCAAATATGTAATTAGAAAAAAGAAGACGTGCATTATTCATAAAAATTATGATGAGTTTTATAATTACGAGATGTAGGTGTTTCAAATTAAACGAAAAAAAAGAATGGTACTGGCAAAATGTGATCCATCGAATCGGTAATTGTATTTGGTTGACATTCCGCTACACTTCCGACTGCACTACTCTTCCAAAATGGGTTTATAAGTCAACTGTATTATATATAGTCGCTGCGAAAACTTCAAAGCCGATTGTCTCCGTAAAATTATGAAAAACATTAAGAACAGCCTATTTCTCGGCACGATATTCCACACACGTGTCGCTACGGAACGGAAAGCAGCCTCAGCCATTTTCATTCTGCACGTGAACAGTGCGGCAATCAGAGCACAACGCTACAGAGGTTGTGACTGTACACAATTTTTGAAATAAAAACTACGTAGCTAAACCTTGATTAACAAAAATGTTGATGACTGCCAATACATTTGAATATCTTAAAGGTTCATTTAACGCAACTTAGTAATGATAAACCTAATACATAAGTAGGACCTACTTCCAAGGGAGTAGGAACACCAGTGTACGTGTGGTACGGCTTCTGACCACTCACCGCATTTGTGTTTGTTTACTTCAGGTTATTCTTATGATGAATGGATTTATAATTGTTAGCCGTTACATTTACAACTTTCAGTTCACATGTCCAGCATGCTTATGCTCAGGTTTGCAAAAAACTTACCTAGGCTCTTTTTGTTAGCCCATAAATTTGTACAGCGGGGAAAGAAGTAAGCACAGCATGCCATATGGCGTGTGAATGTCAGGAAAGTGAAAGATCATTGAAATGTCAAAGAAACAGAACAATATGGAGGTATATCTCCACGCAGAAATGAGTTCTTGTTATATCTGGCTATCACTGAGTCAGTGTCATGGTAGTTTACGACTCTTCTCGCTTCGAAATGTGACCTGCAGATTGGTTGGTTAATAATAGCAAAAGAGATAAATTCATTTCTGAAAGCGTGTTCGAGCAATTAGCAATTCAATGCCTTTCACAAGTTATTATGGTATCGTTCATTCATCTTTCATACAGGAGATGAAATTTGGTATGATGTGTTTCTCAAATACCGTCATGTACATGGGTGTGCATAGTAAGAAATATGAAAGGTACACAGGAATAAGAATCAAGGTCCATAAAAATTTAAAATTTAGTTTATAATGTTATCTTATAGAGGAACAGAACTACTATAATGCGGCAAGGTTTGTTTTTTGGTAAGAGAGATCAAGGTGCTCAAAAATCTGTGCTAAAGTTTTGATGTGCTCAAGAAGAATGACCAGGGACCACTCGGTGTTAAGCAGAACGATCAAGATCTATTTTCTACTTAGAACTTTTTCTTCTCATATTCTGTCACCTCCTAATGCTGCAGCTTCGTGTTACTGGATTTCCAACAATACTTGCCAGCCACTCACAGATTGTAAACGAAGTTCAAATTGTTACGTTGTTTAGTAACAAAGTAAAGACCAATACAAAATTTCGCCATATTGTTTGTCCACATTAGACTAGAAAACTAATTTTTCTCCATTACGTTGAGCAGGAACACTCATGTGTTACTGTTACAATGATTGTGCATAAAGTTAGTGCACAAATGAAACGAAGGCATCAGAAACGTCGGAGAATGAAGATGAACATTCCTGTTCTGTGCTGAATACAAGGAATAGGAGGGGGGGGGGGGGGTATTTCTGAGTCTTCAAAAAAATTACGGGCCATGATCACGTTATATGTGATGAACGTTCAGTGCTTACTATGGCAATGTTTTCTGAATGTACAATTATAAAAAGAGATAGATTAACGAAGGAATGCAATCAATAGCTTCGTATGATACTCAAAACTCATCTGACTTGTCTTATCAGTGTAAATCCTGTGACGCGAGGAAGACCAAAGTAAAGTGCAGATGAAGAGGCATGTCATGATTTTTCCTGTATCTGTAAGGTGCCTACTAATAGAGGTGGACAAATACGTGATGTTCAGATGTGTCAACCAGCATTCATGACATTGCATTGCATCACCAACAGACGTCTTATTACTCTTAGAATGGTATTGGCTACTACAGGAAAATCACATGTGGAGACCAGATGAAAACATAACAGTAGGCCAAACACACTTAATGGAGAAACCATATCTAGAGCGCATCAACATACACAGCGACTGAGAGGCTGCAAATGACATTATAGCATTCATGACAGCAAGCGGTTTTATTTGCCAGAAGAACTTAATGTTCAAGTGTTTCACCTGGTGTATTCAAAGAAAATTCCTCCAAATCCTATGTCATACGAATAATATCGACTGATTTTTCGCGACGAACTACAACAGAAGTTTCGTGTAATTCAGAAGTGACAAATGTTCAGTGTGTGACAAGTTTACAACAGACTGTTCTAACTTGATTTATAGATTAACAATTAGAAAGACGCAACTGATATACAATCTTTGAATAAGCAGAAGCAACATCTAAAGTCTTGAAATGAACTACATAAGAGGATAGCAGAAAGTTTTTACGAATTTAAACGCTTAAGTCCATAAAATCTGTGATTAAGAAAGCAATCTGTTTGGATTACCAGGAGAATCTTTCGCTTCCTAATATTTCAACCAAAGAAGCTGATTGTTGCAGACGGGTATCATTTTATTCATTCAATAGTCATTTGCTTTTTTTTGGTAAATCTGCGAAAGGGATTATCAGAACGAGTAGTACACCCTCAAAACGACCCAATCTATCATTTTGGTCATATAACTTTCATGACTTGCAACAGCCAGAACACCTGAATGTGATGTTTTGAGGCAACTGAGACGGTGGAAGTTGGCTTCAAGTTTTTGACGGCCTCATAACCCCCCTTATTTTTACCTCCATGCATACATCTTACGAAACATTATGAAATTCGCGTCACCTCTGGCATTGGTCATAGAGCAATGTCGGCCAGAGATTACGTAACGACACAGAGAAACCGTAGGCACAGAAAAAGAATCCTTGCTAATATAGACATGACCCGCTTCTCACTAAAGAGTAATATAAAATTAAGTACGGCCATTGTGAAATCGCACTCATTCGTAGATCCTGGAGGAATACAGTCGTCGTAATAAAATGGTATCTGTATTACTCACAGTAATAAAAGTGATTATTTGTTGATAGTCTGTAAAAACGCAGTGATTACGTGATTAAATGAGAAAGCGAGTACCTCTTTCGTATTACATACCTCGCATTTCAGAGAGTATGAATAATTATATGAAGACACGACCATTAATTTGAACTGAAAATAAATTCAGAAATAATATCATGTTATCGAATTACATCCTATTTGTCATAGCAATTACATGAGCGTGACGAACAAAGAATCCGGTGCGTTATCCATTTATTACAAAAAATTAATTTTTGTGGTAATATTTAACAGAGTTAAATTTCTGATTAGCCGTGTGCCAACAGATATGGCAATCGAATGTAAAATCAGTTCTTTCGCAAGTGAGTATATAAAGATTTGGGTTGTTGGGTTGTTTTGGAGAAGGAGACCAGACAGCGAGGTCATCGATCTCATCGGATTAGGGAAGGACGGGGAAGGAAGTCGGCCGTGCCCTTTGAAAGGAACCATCCCGGCATTTGCCTGGATCGAGTTAGGGAAAGCACGGAAAACCTAAATCAGGATGGTCGGGCGCGGCATTGAACCGTCGTCCTTCCGATATAAAGATTTGACTATACAATGCAGTTACCTATTTTTTTTATTTTTTTTATTTTTTTGTCATCAGTCTACTGACTGGTTTGATGTGGCCCGCCACGAATTCCTTTCCTGTGCTAACCTCTTCATCTCAGAGTAGCACTTGCAACCTACGTCCTCAATTATTTGCTTGAGGTATTCCAATCTCTGTCTTCCTCTACAGTTTTTGCCCTCTACAGCTCCCTCTAGTACCATGGGAGTCATTCCCTCATGTCTTAGCAGATGTCCTATCATCCTATCCCTTCTCTTTATCAGTGTTTTCCACATATTCCTTTCCTCTCCGATTCTGCGTAGAACCTCCTCATTCCTTACCTTATCAGTCCACCTAAATTTTCAACATTCGTCTATAGCAACACATCTCAAATGCTTCGATTCTCTTCTGTTCCGCTTTTCCCACAGTCCATGTTTCACTACCATACAATGCTGTACTCCAGGCGTACATCCTCAGAAATTTCTTCCTCAAATTAAGGCCGGTATTTGATATTAGTAGACTTCTCTTGGCCAGAAATGCCTTTTTTGCCATAGCGAGTCTGCTTTTGATGTCCTCCTTGCTCCGTCCGTCATTGGTTATTTTACTGCCTAGGTAGCAGAATTCCTTAACTTCATTGACTTCGTGACCATCACTCCTGATGTAAAGTTTCTCACTGTTCTCATTTCTGCTACTTCTCATTACCTTCATCTTTCTCCGATTTACTCTCAAACCATACTGTGTACTCATTAGACTGTTCATTCCGTTCAGTAGATCATTTAATTCTTCTTCACTTTCACTCAGGATAGCAATGTCATCAGCGAATCGCATCATTGATATCCTTTCACCTTGTATTTTAATTCCACTCCTGAACCTTTCTTTTATTTCCATCATTGCTTCCTCGATGTACAGATTGAAGAGTAGGGGCGAAAGGCTACAGCCTTGTCTTACCCCCTTCTTAATACGAGCACTTCGTTCTTGATCGTCCACTCTTATTATTCCCTCTTGGTTGTTGTACATATTGTATATGACCCGTCTCTCCCTATAGCTTACCCCTACTTTTTTCAGAATCTCGAACAGCTTGCACCATTTTATATTGTCGAACGTTTTTTCCAGGTCGACAAATCCTATGAAAGTGTCTTGATTTTTCTTTAGCTTTGCTTCCATTATTAGCCGTAACTTCATAATTGCCTCTCTCGTCCCTTTACTTTTCCTAAAGCCAAACTGATCGTCACCTAGCGCATTCTCAATTTTCTTTTCCATTTTTCTGTATATTATTTTTGTAAGCAGCTTCGTTGCATGAGCTGTTAAACTGATTGTGCGATAATTCTCGCACTTGTCAGTTCTTGCTGTCTTCGGAATTGTGTGGATGATGCTTTTCCGAAAGTCAGATGGTACATCGCCAGACTCATATATTCTACACACCAACGTGAATAGTCGTTTTGTTGCCACTTCCCCCAATGATTTTAGAAATTCTGATGGAATGTTATCTATCCCTTCTGCCTTATTTGACCGTAAGTCCTCCAAAGCTCTTTTAAATTCCGATTCTAATACTGGATCCCCTATCTTTTCTAAATCGACTCCTGTTTCTTCTTCTACACATCAGACAAATCTTCACCCTCATAGAGGCTTTCAATGTATTCTTTCCACCTATCTGACCTCTCCTTTGCATTTAACAGTGGAATTCCCGTTGCACTCTTAATGTTACCACCGTTGCTTTTAATGTCACCAAAGGTTGTTTTGACTTTCCTGTATGCTGAGTCTGTCCTTCCGACAATCATATCTTTTTCGATGTCTTCACATTTTTCCTGCAGCCGTTTCGTCTTAGCTTCCCTGCACTTCCTATTTATTTCATTCGTCAGTGACTTGTATTTCTGTATTCCTGATTTTCCCGGAACATGTTTGTACTTCCTCCTTTCATCAATCAACTGCAGTATTTCTTCTGTTACCCATGGTTTCTTCGCAGCTACCTTCTTTGTACCTATGTTTTCCTTCCCAATTTCTGTGATGGCCCTTTTTAGAGATGTCCATTCCTCTTCAACTGTACTGCCTACTGCGCTATTCCTTATTGCTGTATCTATAGCGTTAGAGAACTTTAAACGTATCTCGTCACTCCTTAGTACTTCCGTATCCCACTTCTTTGCGCATTGATTCTTCCTGACTAATGTCTTGAACTTCAGCCTACTCTTCATCACTACTAATTGTGATCTGAGTCTATATCTGCTCCTGGGTACGCCTTACAATCCAGTATCTGATTTCGGAATCTCTGTCTGACCATGATGTAATCTAATTGAAATCTTCCCGTATCTCCCGGTCTTTTCCAAGTATACCTCCTCCTCTTGTGATTCTTGAACAGGGTATTCGCTATTACTAGCTGAAACTTGTTACAGAACTCAATTAGTCTTTCTCCTCTTTCATTTCTTGTCCCAAGCCCATATTCTCCTGTGACCTTTTCTTCTACTCCTTCCCCTAGAACTGCATTCCAGTCGTCCATGACTATTAGATTTTCGTCCCCCTTTACATACTGCGTTACCCTTTCAATATCCTCATACACTTTCTCTATCTGTTCATCTTCAGCTTGCGACGTCGGCATGTATACCTGAAATATCGTTGTCGGTGTTGGTCTGCTGTCGATTCTGATTAGAACAACCCGGTCACTGAACTGTTCACAGTAACACACCCTCTACCCTACCTTCCTATTCATAACGAATCCTACACCTATTATACCATTTTCTGCTGCTGTTGATACTACCCGATACTCATCAGACCAGAAATCCTTGTCTTCCTTCCACTTCACTTCACTGACCCCTACTATATCTAGATTGAGCCTTTGCATTTCCCTTTTCAGATTTTCTAGTTCCCCTACCACGTTCAAGCTTCTGACATTCCACGCCCCGACTCGTAGAACGTTATCCTTTCGTTGATTAGTCAATCTTTTTCTCGTGGAAAGCTCTCCCTTGGCAGTCCCCTCCCGGAGATCCGAATGGGGGACTATTCCGGAATCTTTTGCCAATGAGGGATCATCATGACACTTCTTCAATTACAGGCCACATGTCCTGTGGATACACGTTACGTGTCTTTAATGCAGTGGTTTCCATTGCCTTCTGCATCCTCATGTCGTTGATCATTGCTGATTCTTCCGCCTTTAGGGGCAATTTCCCACCCCTAGGACAACAGAGTGCCCTGAACCTCTATCCGCTCCTCCGCCCTCTTTGACAAGGCCGTTGGCAGAATGAGGCTGACTTCTTATGCCGGAAGTCTTCGGCCGCCAATGCTGATTATTTATCAAAATTTAGGCAGTTGCGGGGATCACTAGTAGTGATAATGAATTTTTTATTGTAAAAAAGTAATTGTTATATTATTTAACTAATTTTGTACTCTCTACATGAAATCTGTGGTGTAAATAAGTTCTTTTTTCTTTCAATATACCTTTTCAAAGTTGACACTGGTTTCCTCAACCTATTCAATCATTTTTAGCTGAGTCGTCATTGTGTCCTACTCTCTCAGGCGCAATGGCCACCCGGGTATTTCTCAGATTACTGATTATTTAGGTGCTATCCTTTGGTCCAACGAGAATGAAAAATAAATCAGGAAGCTAGGAGGATAGTTAGATTGTACAAGCGATGATTCTGAAGTTTCTACATCGATTGCAACTTCGGTAAAAAAAAATTGCCAAACCTTAGGTTGGCCTTTATGATCGCTCTTCGACTGCTAGAACTGTCTTTTGTGCATGGGCGGGGCGTGATAGTAACCGTTGTAATCGCCGGGCACAGTTACAGATAGATGCATTTTTTTTACAATCTTGGTATAAACTTTTTCTATAACTCCATGAACTCCAGAACCAGCCAGTATTTAGATAAAGTCAGTATCTCACCCTCCTGTGGTTTCAATGGAGAAGTACCTGCAGCATCAAAACCAGTGAAATTAATTATCCATGCTTCGGCAGGAAGATCGTTTTCGGCGTTAAAGAGAAACAAAACATTTTCGAAATATACAGTTGCGAAGCAGACTTTCGCACATTATTTTGTCATCCACTGGAATCGATTGCTAAAGTTCATGAAACAGTGTCATTCCACGACTCTGTGACTGAAGTTTCCGACCAGAAGGATCGCAGAACTAACCTGAAATATAAATAAAATTGTGAGTAGAGAAACTCTTAATACACTCCTGGAAATTGAATTAAGAACACCGTGAATTCATTGTCCCAGGAAGGGGAAACTTTATTGACACATTCCTGGGGTCAGATACATCACATGATCACACTGACAGAACCACAGGCACATAGACACAGGCAACAGAGCATGCACAATGTCGGCACTAGTACAGTGTATATCCACCTTTCGCAGCAATGCAGGCTGCTATTCTCCCATGGAGACGATCGTAGAGATGCTGGATGTAGTCCTGTGGAACGGCTTGCCATGCCATTTCCACCTGGCGCCTCAGTTGGACCAGCGTTCGTGCTGGACGTGCAGACCGCGTGAGACGACGCTTCATCCAGTCCCAAACATGCTCAATGGGGGACAGATCCGGAGATCTTGCTGGCCAGGGTAGTTGACTTACACCTTCTAGAGCACGTTGGGTGGCACGGGATACATGCGGACGTGCATTGTCCTGTTGGAACAGCAAGTTCCCTTGCCGGTCTAGGAATGGTAGAACGATGGGTTCGATGACGGTTTGGATGTACCGTGCACTATTCAGTGTCCCCTCGACGATCACCAGTGGTGTATGGCCAGTGTAGGAGATCGCTACCCACACCATGATGCCGGGTGTTGGCCCTGTGTGCCTCGGTCGTATGCAGTCCTGATTGTGGCGCTCACCTGCACGGCGCCAAACACGCATACGACCATCATTGGCACCAAGGCAGAAGCGACTCTCATCGCTGAAGACGACACGTCTCCATTCGTCCCTCCATTCACGCCTGTCACGACACCACTGGAGGCGGGCTGCACGATGTTGGGGCGTGAGCGGAAGACGGCCTAACGGTGTGCGGGACCGTAGCCCAGCTTCATGGAGACGGTTGCGAATGGTCCTCGCCGATACCCCAGGAGCAACAGTGTCCCTAATTTGCTGGGAAGTGGCGGTGCGGTCCCCTACGGCACTGCGTAGGATCCTACGGTCTTGGCGTGCATCCGTGCGTCGCTGCGGTCCGGTCCCAGGTCGACGGGCACGTGCACCTTCCGCCGACCACTGGCGACAACATCGATGTACTGTGGAGACCTCACGCCCCACGTGTTGAGCAATTCGGCGGTACGTCCACCCGGCCTCCCGCATGCCCACTATACGCCCTCGCTCAAAGTCCGTCAACTGCACATACGGTTCACGTCCACGCTGTCGCGGCATGCTACCAGTGTTAAAGACTGCGATGGAGCTCCGTATGCCACGGCAAACTGGCTGACACTGACGGCGGCGGTGCACAAATGCTGCGCAGCTAGCGCCATTCGACGGCCAACACCGCGGTTCCTGGTGTGTCCGCTGTGCCGTGCGTGTGATCATTGCTTGTACAGCCCTCTCGCAGTGTCCGGAGCAAGTATGGTGGGTCTGACACACCGGTGTCAATGTGTTCTTTTTTCCATTTCCAGGAGTGTATCATACTTATTCGTGTTGATACCATAAATGGTATCGCTCAGTAACCCTAGTGTTAACGAGATTGGGCTTTGTACTTTAACAGATGTCATACAACATTATTCAGTCTAATGTTAACACGTGACACGACGCAATAACGGATAATCGTAAACATTAACATAATAATAAAAGTCAAAATAATAATAATAACAATACTGTTATTAATATTTGGATAATAGTAAACAATAGTAACAATGACAATAATAGTAATTACAACAATACTGTTCTTTCAAAAACATTTAAAAAGCGATTACAGTTACGAATTACTCACTGACCGCCACTACTTCTGTATGAGTCAGATCTGTTGTTGCAGATTACAAAGAAACATTTTATCAGTGACTGAAACGATGCCCGATCTCTTTAAGGACTGCCTTACAGATTCCCGGATCCTGAGATAGTTTATCAGTATTAATCGATAAGGTATCGAGTTCCGGTTGCCCCTGGAAAATACGCACGTTTGTTGGTGAAAAGTGTCTAGAAATGTCTCTTCGCTTGAACCACAGGCTCCTTCCTGGAGATAAATTTAATTACACGGTTAAGCTGTCAGAAATCAATTGATAAGCGGTACACTGCGCAGTACCCGTAAACTATGTTGGTGAGTAACATTTTCATTTATCTTCTAAATGAGTCAGGAGGAACTTCAGATACACTCAAAGGCACAAACAACAACGCACTACGGAGGAATTATCTGAATGGTACGGAAATCGCTAATGTGATGCACATGTACAGAAAAACAAATATATAAAATTTCAGAAAAATTGGACGATTTATTCAGGAGAAAGAGCTTTACAAACCGAGGAAGCCAGTAACTTGTTGGTCCGCTTCTGGCCCTCATGCAATCATTATTCGGCTTGGGATTGATTGATAGAGTTGTTGTTGTCCTCCTGAGGTATATTGTGCCAAATTCTGTCCAATTAACGCGTTAGCTCGTCAAAATCTTAAGATCGTTGGAGAGCCCTGCTCATAATACATAATCCAAACGTTCTCATTCAGGGAGAGATGTGCTGACTTGCGGGTCAAGGTAGGATTTGGCAAGCACGAAGACAAGCATAAGAGACTGTCGCCGTGTTCGTGCGGGCATTATCGTGCCTGAAATTTAAGCCCAGGATGTCTTGCCATTAAGGGCAACAAACGGGGCTTAGAATAGGGTCCTGCTATGAAAAGAAGTGAGACCGTAGAGCATCACTCCTGGTTGCCGAGCCGTACGACTGGCGACAGTTAAGTTGGTAACCCACCATTGTCTATGGCGCCTCCAGAGATGTCTTCGGTCTGAAATCTCTTTCACTAGAGTGCAATTTGTCTTCGCTGATGAGTCTTGCTTCGAACTGAGCCCCGGTCTGCATGCGTCCTGGATAGTTTTGGGTTACCAACCTGGGTGTCGCCCGCCATATGGTCCAACAATCAGAAGAGTTGGTCTGCGGTGTCATTTCTTTTCATAGCAGGACCTCTTTGGTTGTCATCTGCGTCACCCGTACAGTACAGAGGTACGTCGAGGATTTTCTACGCCCCGTTTTGTCGCTCTTTAGGTCAAGACATCCTGGTGCTATATTTCAGCACGATAATGTCCGCCCGCACACGGCGAGAGTTTCCACCTCTTGTCTTCGTGCTTGTCAAACTCAATCTCGGCCAGCAACGTCGCCAGACCTTTCTCCAGTTGAGAACGTTTCGAACGTTATGGGCAGGGAGCTCCAACCATCTCGGGATTTTGCCGATCTAAAGAGCCAATTGGACAGGATTTGGCACCGTATTCCTCAGGAGGACATCCAGCAACTCTCGTCAATCAATGCCAGCCTGAATAATTGCTTGCATAAAGGCCAGCGTTATGGAACCACTCGGTTTGTGAAGCTTTTTCTCTTGAACAAATCACCCAATTTTTCTAAAATTGTTATCATTTGTTGGTCTGTACATCCACATCACATCTGCCGATTTCCGTCCCATTCACATAATTCCTTCGTGGTGCGTCCTTTTTTTCTTAGAATGTGTTAAAAAGAAACCGTTTGTCAGTGACGCAAAACATGCAAATGTAAGCATTGTTAGAGAATTACAGAGAATAAACAAATAGTATAGTCGAGTTATGAAACAAAAACAGAACTGATTCATTAGAATTTCGTACATTATGCTTTACATGTAACAAAAATAAAGCAGATATTGCTGTGGACTTCCACACCACATTGTTTTTAAGAGACATAGTCATAAGGTTTTATTTTTCATCTCGAAAAATGGTTGAATAATTTTTTGTTTGTTTTCAGGTACATGTTAGCAGCCTTGTCACAATTTCAAATTCTCGCTTTAAAGTATCAAAGAACGCCGTTAGAGGGGCCAAAATAAAGTGACTCAAACCACTAATAAAATGAAGTACGTCGACATTTCGTTTTCTACATTTACAGCGAAACAATGTCGCAATAATCAGTGCCACGTTGGTGGAAGTGCTGGCAACAATGGACGATCATGAAACACAATGGTCTGTTGGTGCAGATGTTTACAGAGAATCGAACAAGCCTGACGACGAAAAACGATGTGATAGACCATCTCTCCGTATAGGACTGGGAATCACAAGAGATATGGAGACTGGTGTTGGAATAACTGTGCTTATCAGACGAGGTGATAGTGGAAAAAGTGAAAATTAACTATGGCTGCTTTTTTAACACCTTGTACTACATTTTGAAAATGTCAACGGTATTTTTGAAAGAAATTGCCGACCTTTGAGTGTAATTTACTATCCATTTATTTCACACAATCAGGATTTCGGCTTTATGGCCATTCTCAAGCGCGAGTGCACGTTGAAATGTCACAAAATGACTGTCATGGCTGCATGACATGTCGTCATGTACATAATTACACACGGTCCAGTCATATTAATGTGTAACGTACAATAAGCACAGACAGACCGCAGGTGGCAGCACTAGCAGTGGAGAGTATATAGAGCGTGTCCAGCGTTCACAGAAAACAGTATAGTCGTTGTCGTACAGCGCAAACGGGACGATTTATCTGACGTCCAAAAGGGCATGATTATTGGCTTGTGGAGTGTAGAAGCATTTTAGAAACGGCAAAATTTATAAACTGTCCGCGTGTCACCGTGGTTAAAGTACCGAGTGGTTATAATTAAACTTTCCCTATTTAACACGTTATAACACGGATACTGATTCAATTGAAACACTTTTAATGCGCTGCTACGGTACATGATACCATTACGTACCAGTACCATTACTGCTACAAAAGGAGCTCAACATGGCGCCCATTAGTGTCCAGAAGAGTCTGAAAGCGCAGGATTGCACTCTGCACAGCAGATCAAATCATGTCTGTAGGTATGCTGACTACCTCTCTTGACATGCTGCGCTTCAGATCAGCACCTGTGTGAATGTTCCCCTGGTAAATCCTGTCCGTCAGGTAGCCGCACAATCAGGAATCACAGGGAGTGAGATCAGGTGATCGTGCCGGCCAAGCATTTGGAAACGATCGGCCGATAATTCGATCGTTTCCAAGCGTGTTTCGGAGAAGCAGGTGAACTTCATGAGCGATGTGCGGTGGAGCTCCAACCTGCATGAAAAATGTTGAGTTCAATGCGTCTCTCTCCCGTAGGGCCGGTATGACATGTTGGTGAAGCATATCGCAGTAACGCTGGCCAGTCAAACTGCATGTCTTTGGTCCTGTTCAAAAAATAATGGGCCAATGATGAACGTAGCCGTAAAACCACACCATACGGTGACACGTTCACCATACAGAGGAATTTCATGCACAGTGACTGGAGGTGAAGATACTCACACTTGGCAATTCTGTGTGTTCACCTCACCCATCAGAGAAAAATGAGCTTCGTCTACCCATAGGATGGTCTAGAGCAGTCAATTTCAATCCTTGCAAGAAAGTGCAGAACGAAGTCAACACGTCGTTGTGCGTCCTGTGGTGCAAGCTGCTGTACGATATGGATCTTGTACAGATATCATTTGAGAATGGTTCGAAGCACCTTCCGTACAGTGGACCATAGGATGTTCAACTGTCGCTACACAGCACGTGCACTGCCTGATGGTCGGGGATTGCGCGCAGCGCTGTCTGCCATAGCAACAGCGATGTCACAACCACCTGCAGTGCAGCCTCTTCCCTGAGCGACGCCCAGTTATCCAGTTGATTCCAACTTCTTCATCATGCTCAGCACAGCAGACGGAGAAAGAGGACCCTTCCTTAATCCTTTAAGCTGGCGATATTCTCGAAGTAAAGCTGCAATATTACTGTTGTTTAGATAATAGAGCTTCACCAATAATGGCCAGCTCCTTTGGTCCAAAGCTCATCTTGACACATCGGCAAGTGCCCTCCATCTGGTCAGGTGTGTGAGTCTATGAATCATGAAGACTGATCACGGCACCCGGTGGCCGTAGTTGGAACTGGACGGTGGCGCTGTGACGCATGGAAATCATGCACCTCATACTCTGGATATTAATGCTACCAAGTTTGGTACTCGTGTGGTAATTAGTTTTCGTGTTACAACGCGTTAAACAGGGAAATTTAATTATAACCGCACGGTATATCGTGTATGGCAAAATGGCGTTTCCAAAACTGGCTCCAAGGCAACTGTGGTGCGCAATGGACTGTCAGGGGTGACCGACGGCTGCGGAGTTGTGAACGGACAACTGCTGAGCAACTGGCCACGCAGACGAACCAAGGGATTACCAACAGTGCCTCCCTGACGATCGCTCAGTGAACGTTGCTGCGTATAGTCCTCCGCAGCCATCGACTGGTTCATGCAATCATGATGACTCCTGTTCATCAGTGACGAGGGCTGGAGTTTGCACGCCAGTACCGCAAACAGGACGCCCGCTGAGCGATGACAGGTGGCCTTTCCAGAGGAATCACGTTTTATGCTCCATCGGACAGATGGTCGTTGGTAGGCGTGCAACGCCTGAAAGCAAACAAGGAGGGAGTGTCTTGGATTGGGGAATTATTTAGTGGCATTCCCTGGGTGATTTGTCATCCTGGAAAACGTGATGATCAACACAAGTATGTATCTATCCTTGGGTACCATGTCTACACTTATACGCAGTTTGTTTTTCCTAGGAGGATGGCATCTACCAGCACGACACTGTAACATGTTACACAGCTCGCAGTGTGCGTGCTTGGTTCGAGAGCACCAGGATGGGTTTACCGTACTCCCACAGCCACCGACTGAGAATCTGCAGGACCTCCTCGATTGGGCTGTTCACTCCATGGATACTCAACCGAGAAACCTAGTGCAGCTGAGCCATGTGGGGTAGCCGCTTAATTAGTGTGTAAGCCTAGGGACCGATGTCCTCAGCAGTTTGTGTGGTGTCACCGCCAGACACCACACTTGCTAGGTGGTAGCTTAAATCGGCCGCGGTCCATTTAGTACATGTTGGACCCGCGTGTCGCCACTGTGTGATCGCAGACCTAGCGCCACCACAAGGCAGGTCTCGAGATACGGACGAGCACTCCCCCAGTTGTACGGACGACATTGCTAGCGACAATACGGACAAAGCCTTCCTCTCATTTGCCGAGAGTCAGTTAGAATAGCCTTCTGCTAAGTCCATGGCTACGACCTAGCAAGGCGCCAATTGTAACAGTGCATGTATCTTACGAGTCTCATTTGTATAGTCCAGAGAGATGTATCACAAAGAGTAAATAAAGTTAAGTATATTCCAAAGCTACGTATTTTCTTGATAGCAGTCATAACGTATCTTGTTCCAGACTTGACGCCAGTCGGCGTGTGTGTACGCGTGCCTTTCTTTCGGCTACTTCAGTGTGGCGTAACAGTCTTGTTACGTCACAACAGATTGGCGACGAGTGAAGTGCTCTTTCTGATTGCTTACATTTATTTGTGTCATGGCTTCGCCAGATGTACTGTCCGAATTTTATCGCTTGCAGAATCAGCAGACGCAGGCGTTATTGGATGCCCTTGGACAGCTCGTCCAGGGTCAACGTGCCATTCAAACCGATGCGGCAGCCACCGCTTCACCGCTCTCGCAGCCACAACTCGCAGTTGCACCGCCATTTAGGACCTACGACCCGGCGCACGAGTCGTGGACCGAATGGTCCCGACAGTCCGCCTTCCATCTAGCCGCCTACAGAATTCAAGGTAATGAGCGGCAGCCGTTTTTGCTTTCTTGTGTCGGTGTGTCCACCTACCGTGTGATAGTGAAATTGTTTCCCCGACGCGATGTAGCAACTCTGTCCTACGATGAGATTTTGTCTGCTTTAGATGCCTATTTCAAAGAAACAGTTAATGTGGTTGCAAAACGGTATATGATTTTTCGTACAAAACGTACGGCCGGTCAAACTAATAGGGAGTGGGTAGCAACATTGCAAGGACTTACTAGGGACTGTGCCTTTGACTGTGACTGTGGCCTTTCTTATTCAGATACAATGGTGCGTGATGCAATTGCACGGAACGTTTCTGATGTTCGCATACGGGAGCAAATTTTGAAACTAGTTAATCCCTCCCTTCAACAAGTGATAGACATATTAGATAGACAAGACACACTTGACTGTGCTCAGGAATCTTTTGAAACTTCGCCAGCCGTGTGTCACATTAACCGGCCCGCTGGACGCGCTGCGCGGCCCGGTAACCGGGCCTCGCGCACTTCGACGCAGCTGCCGCCGCACTCTAAACCAGGTGTGCCGCGCCAGCACACAAATACAGTGAAATCATGCCCGCGGTGTGCTACTAGACATTCGCGTGAACATTGCCCGTCACGCCAAGCTATTTGCTTTTTCTGCAATAGGAAAGGACATGTTCAAAGTGTTTGCCAGAAAAAGCTCAGTTCAGACAATCACAATCATTCCAGGCCCTTTGCTTCGCGCCGGAATCGAACCAAGGACACTCAGGCTCGTGGACCTTCGCCGATGGACATTCATGTCGTTACTTCCACCCCATCCAGTGCCACTTTCTCTAACAGTGACTGTGTTCGTCCCACAAAAACTGTGCGTCGACGTCGCCGGAAATCACGTCAATTAGCAAGTGATTCTGTACCAGTGTCTGTTCAAATTGCACAAACCAGTCGCTCTTGTCGTCAGCAGGACAATAAACTTTTTGTAGATTTGGGCTTTCATGGCAAGGTCATACCATTCCAGCTTCATACCGGAGCTGCAGTTTCATTGCTCAATCACGACACGTACAAACAACTGGGCGCACCTCCGTTGCGTGCCGCAAATGTTAAGTTACATAGTTATTCTGGACAGCTCATCCCTGTGTTAGGACAGTGCACAGTGCAACATATAAGGGACAAGCAAAACTTGTGTCATTTTACGTTCTTCGTTCTTCTTCTGCAGTGAACTTGTTTGGTTTAGATTTATTTCAATTGTTTAACATGTCTATTGTAAATCAGGTCCTATCAGTGAATCAAACTGTGCCTTCAGACAGTGTTTCTCGTCTATGTGATGAATTTGCAGACATTTTTGCACCGGGCCTTGGTTGCGCTACGAACTATGAAGCACAATTGGAACTGAATGTAACCGCGCAACCGCAATTTTTCAGAGCGCGCAATGTTCCCCACGCATTGCGTGATGAGGTCGCCGGAACATTAAACGATCTAGAATCACAGGGTGTGAGTGGATGTGCGCAATGCCTCTTCCAGTTCAGCTCCGCTTCATCGCTTGCGCCGTACAGGTGTTCCGTTTCTCTGGACGACGGAATGCGTACGCGCCTTTCGCCGGTTGAAATCGGCGTTGCTTTCTAATGCTTGCCTCACGCCTTTCGATCCCCAGAAACCCCTTTTGTTGATGGTAGATGCGTCGGATTTCGGGATCGGTGCTGTGCTTGCGCACAAAGTTGGCTCCCATGATCGCCCTATTGCTTTTGCGTTCAAATTGCTCTCGTCTGCGCAAAGAAATTATTCACAGATAGAGAAAGAAGCTTTGGCTCTCGTGTTTGGTGTTACTAAATTCCATGATTTCTTGTACGGTCGTCACTTTACCATCATCACAGACCACAAACCTTTGAAATCGCTTTTTCATCTGACCAAGCCTGTACCTCCACGTACAGCGCAGAAATTCATTCGCTGGTCTATTATCCTCTCGCAGTACCGCTACGATATTTTGTATCGGTCCACTGCTAGGCACGGAAACGCCGATGCGTTGTCCCGTTTGCCTGTTGCTGAGGATAAAGCATTCGATTCTTCCGAGCTTGCTTGCATGTTCATTGATTCGGAAACCGATGAAGTGGTTGAATCGTTTCCGATTGATTTTCGTCGTGTAGCTACAGCCACAGCTGCTGACCCTGTCCTTGCTACCGTTTTGCGTTTTGTTGCTACGCAATGGCCTTTGTCAAAGTCTCGGATCGAGGATCCGTCGGTTCGCAGATTTTTTGCTCACAGGGAGAGACTTTTTGTTCGACGTGGTGTTTTGTTGTTGCGTTCTGATAATGATCAGTCCAGAGTCGTGGTCCCACGTTCGTTACAGTCCTCTGTCTTACGGCTTCTTCACCAAGGACATTGGGGTATAGTGCGAACGAAACAACTTGCTCGTCAGCACTGTACTTGGTTCGGAATCGATGCTGCGATAACGAATATGTGCTTTTCTTGCATGGCGTGTGCCGAACAACAATCCGCACCGCCGCGGAAAGTCTTTGCATGGCCAAAAGCCACTTCCCCTTGGCAACGCTTGCACATAAATTTTGCTGGTCCATTCTGGAATGCTCGATGGTTGGTTCTGGTCGATGCCTTCAGTAATTTTCGTTTTGTTGTCCGGATGTCTTCCACGATGTCCTCCGCCACCATCCAAGCGTTGTCTGCTATCTTTTGCATTGAAGGTCTTCCGCAGACTATTGTTTCCGACAATGGCCCACAATTCATGTCCGCAGAATTTCAGTCATTCTGCCAGGCCAATGGTATTCAACATCTGACATCCGCGCCGTTTTCGCCTCAGTCAAACGGTGCCGCTGAACGATTGGTCCGGACTTTCAAGTCACAGATGTTGAAATTGAAAGAGTCGCATTCTCGGGAGGTCGCATTGTTGCTCTTTTTGTCTTCGTATCGCTCTCAGCCCCGAGATGGTCGCTCGCCGGCTGAGTTGCTCCACGGTCGTCCTCATCGAACTTTGATGTCTTTGCTGCATCCGCCGCATCAGGTTCCTGTGCAGCGGCAGACTACTGCTTTTGCTCCAGGCGACGTTGTATTTTATCGCAACTATCGAGGTTCACGGCGTTGGCTCGCAGGGCGCATTCTTCGCTGCCTCGGCCGCGCGATGTATTTGGTTTTGGGGGCCTCTGGTGAGGTGCGTCGGCATCTCAATCAGCTGCGCCTCTGTCGTCGCACGGGTTCTGCCGCTCCCCGTCTGCTTTCAGCGACGGTGCCGTCCGGTCAGCGCCCTGGGGACCCATCTACTGGCTCGCCTCATCCCCAGGTGTTACCGACGATGCCTTCCATTTTGCCCCATGGCGACGCGCCGCTGCCGCCTCCGCCGCCGCCGCCGCCTGTCCTCCAGCCGGCGCCGCCCGCAGTGGACGCTTCGCTGCAGCCGCCCAGCGCCTCCCTGGGTCACGCGCCGCCGATCGCTTCCCGTGACCAGCTGTCCTCCGCCATGGAACTCTTGCCCGCTCCGGACCACATGACGTCATCGCGCGTCGGGTACCCCGACGCAATGGAGGTCGACCCTTCGGCCCCTCCTGTCTCATTACGGGCGCATACACCGCATGTTGACGTGCACCCTCGACTAGGTTTTCAGGCGTTTCCTAGCTCCCCTCGGACCGAATGGCCGGGTGCGGGTGGCACAGCCTCGCCTGTTGTTAGGCTCCCCACCTCATCGCATACGTCAACATGGGGTCCTCCCCACGGAGGGCGGAAGCCTTATCACACGACCGTTCGCCGATTTGCGGGGGAGGAATGTGGTGTCACCGCCAGACATCACACTTGCTAGGTGGTAGCTTAAATCGGCCGCGGTCCATTTAGTACATGTCGGACCCGCGTGTCGCCACTGTGTGATCGCAGACCTAGCGCCACCACAAGGCAGGTCTCGAGATACGGACGAGCACTCCCCCAGTTGTACGGACGACATTGCTAGCGACAATACGGACAAAGCCTTCCTCTCATTTGCCGAGAGTCAGTTAGAATAGCCTTCTGCTAAGTCCATGGCTACGACCTAGCAAGGCGCCAATTGTAACAGTGCATGTATCTTACGAGTCTCATTTGTATAGTCCAGAGAGATGTATCACAAAGAGTAAATAAAGTTAAGTATATTCCAAAGCTACGTATTTTCTTGATAGCAGTCATAACGTATCTTGTTCCAGACTTGACGCCAGTCGGCGTGTGTGTACGCGTGCCTTTCTTTCGGCTACTTCAGTGTGGCGTAACAGTCTTGTTACGTCACAACAGTTTGGTCCCAAAGAACCTTACCACAAATTTCCAAAAATTTTCCTACTAGCGCAGCTAGCCAAGGCAGGTGTGGCTCGACATCCTTGTTGGTACGTTCCGCCATGACCACACTGATTCTTTTCCTGTACTCCTGTACTGCAAAAGGTGGTTATTCAGGATTCTGACAGGTGGTCACAGTAACGTGACTAGACAGTGTTATCTGCTCTTTCAAGCCAGTTGTCGTATAAGAAGATTTGAGTACAAATCAAAGACACATATCTGGAGTGATGAGTGCAGGCCACAGCAATACATTGGCTGTCAAAAACTCCATACACCTCATTGACGTTTATTTTCGGTGCCCAATGTCAGCTATGTTACGTGTCTTTGATATGTACTCAGACTAATTTATAAAACGAGTTAAACTGGGTGACGGATGTCATGGCACAGAGATATTCACATGTACAGATGGTGTTAGTATCGCGTACACAAGGTATAATAAACTGGCAGGGCATTAGCGGAGCTGTCGTTTTTACTCAGGAGACTCATGTGAAAAGGTATCCTACGTGATTATGGCCGCACGACGGGAATTAGACTTTGAACCCGGATTGGTACTTGGAGATAGATGTAGAGGACATTCGATTTCGGTAATCGTTAGTGAATTCAATATTCCGCATTCCAACGTGCCGAGAATGTGCCGAGAATACCACATTTCAGACATTACCTCTCACCAAAGACAACCCAGTGCCCGACGGCCTTCACTTAACGACCAAGAGCAGCGGCGTTTGCTTAGAGTTGTCAGTACTAACAGACAAGCAATACTGCGTGATATAACTTAGAAATCACTGTGGGACATACGACGAACGTATCCTTTAGGACCATGCTGCGAAATTTGACGTTAATGGGCTACGGCAGCAAACGATCGACGCGAGTGTCTTTACAGAACGACGGCGCTGCACTCATGGGCTCCTGACCATATCGGTTGGACAGTAGACGAATGGAGAACCTTACGTTGGTGAGAGCTGGTGGTAAGATTCGAGTGTGGTGCAAACTCCGCTAAGCCATGGACCCAGATCGCCAACAACGCACTGTGCAAGCTGGTGGTGGCTTCTTAATGGTGTGGGCTGTGTTTACATGCAATGGACTGGTCCTCTGATCCAAATGAATCAATCATTGACGGGACGTGGTTATGTTCGGCGACTTGGAGACCATTTCCAGCCATTCATTGACTGCGTGTTCCCAAACAACGATGGAATTTTTATGGATAGCAATGCGCCGTTCACCGGGCCGCAGTTGTTCGCAGATTGTTTGAAGAACATTCGAGTAAATGGTTTGGCCACCCAGCCCACCCGACGTGAATTCCTTCGAACATTTATGGAGCATGATATGGAGGTCAGTTAACACACAAAATCCTGCATCGGCAACAATTTCGCAATGCTGTACGGCTATAGAAGCTGCATGTCTCAGTATTTCTGCAGGGGCCTTCCAACGGAGTCTATTTGTTGCAGTACGCCGCCCAAAAGACGGTCCGACACAATATTATAAGGTATCCCACGACATTTGTCACCTTACTTTACTTCGACGCTGACATATCTTTCAGGCAGGTCGGACATTTGAGCTTGCTACAAAGCCTAAATCATGACTGTGTGAAATAAACTAATAGTAATTTACAGCCAAGTGGCGGAAATTTCTTTCAAGAAGTTCTAAATGACTGTTGTCCCCCACGAAGGAAAAATGACATGGAAGGTCACAGCCCAGTATGCTCCACGACTGCTCCCACCAGTTGAAAAACCGTTCAAACCGAGCAGGCAGCGGAAATGTCGCAGCAGTATCAAGCCGATCCAGATGGTTTGTTTGGCCGCCTACATTTTGCTGCACCCCCCAGTCTTCTCCTGAGATGACACTGAATGACTTGTTCCTGTTTCCTCTGATGAGAAAGAGGTAATTTTCGAGATCGAATTTCTCCTGAGTAACCAAACCGCATGCTTCTACTACCAAATCATCCATCGTTGGCAAAAAAAACGCGTCGTACTGAAGTATAAGTACGCAGAGAAGCATTCAGATCACTTAGTTTCATGTTCGCAGCATGAATTTTCCGAGATGGCAAACCTTACCACTGTTCCTCATGCTAGGCATGGTTCTATTGGCAGACAGACACCCTTTCGTTCTTCGCCCGAGAAAAGGCTTATGGGTGGACCTACAGCTTGCTATGAAATACAAACCACACTACTATACATACAAAGAATCTGCCGGAAGTGACAGTAACTAGTCAATATTGTTCAGTTTTTTTCCACGCCTACATTTAAAGTTCCTGGTCTTGCTTCATCCCATACACTGGTGCACCACTTGAATGAATGCCTTGGCCATACACCGCTAACATTGCCCATGAATTGATGCTAATATAGGACCCGTCATCAGGGCATTTACTCTTGCAAGGTAGGCAGTGGCCCCGTAGTCGTAGTATCATGGCTAGCCCCGGCTGATCAATCGCAGGACTACTTGTCAACATAATGTTGTTTTCCATCTTCGTACGACTTGATTGCACCACGCTGTTGGTAATGATCACGGCGTTGACAAAACTTTTTGACGTCAGTGGCCTCGCAAGCACAGGCATCACTGATAATGCTGACGCAATGTCAAGACTGATGATGGCTCACCATTAACGTGGCCTCAGTTCGCTGACTTATGCGTCCTAAATGGCATACAACACTTAATGACACTCCCTTCCCACTTACAATGTAATAGCGAAACTTAGGTTGATGCTCATTTTCAAGGCATACGTGCTTAAGGTGATACAAGTAACCACTTCACTCGCGGTTCTAGGCGCGCAGTCCGGAACCGCGCGACTGCTAAGGTCGCGGGTTCGAATCCTGCCTCGGGCATGGATGTGTGTGATGTCCTTAGGTTAGTTAGGTTTAAGTAGTTCTAACAAGGGAACCTCCCCATCGCACCCCCCCCCCCCCCCTCAGATTTAGTTATAACTTGGCACAGTGGATAGGCCTTGATAAACCGAACACACATCAATTGAGAATACAGGAAGAAGTTGTGTGAAACTGTGAAAAAATAAGCAAAATATACAAACTGAGTAGTCCATGGGCCACATAGGCAACATCAAGGATCATGTGAGCTCAGGAACGCCGTGGTCTCGTGGTAGCGTGAGCAGCTGCAGAAGGAGAGGTCCTTGGTTCAAGTCTTCGCACAAGTGGAAATCTTACTTTCTTTATTTTTGCATAGTTATATCTGTCCGTTCGTTCATTGACGTCTCTGTTCACTGTAATAAGTTTAGTGTAATAAGTTTTGCGACCGCATCGCAAAACCGTGCGATTAGTAGACGAAAGGACGTGCTTCTCCAATCGGAACCGAAAACATTTGATCGAAAGGTCATAGGTCAACCGATTCCTCCACAGGAAAACACATCTGATATATTCTATACGACACTGGTGACGGCATGTGCGTCACCAAACCTAACCTGTACACTTGGCGAATGGGTAAAAAAGATTTATTCTACCTTGCCCGATTTAGGTTTTCCTGTGGATGTGATAATCACTCCCAAAAAAGTGATGAAAACGTAAGAGTTTGTCACATAAACTGAGAATAAAAAATTAAAGTTTTCACTCGATGGAAGATTTGAACCAAGGACCTTTCGTTCCGCAGCTGCTCACGTTACCACGAGACCACGGCGCTCCTGCAATACCAGTGTCCTTGATGTTGCCTATCTTCCCATAAACTACTCAGTTTGTATATTTTGCTTATTTTTTCACAGTTCCACACAATTTCTTCCTGTTTTCTCAATTGATCTGTGTTCAGTTTTTCAAGGCCTATCCAATGTGCCAACTTATAACTAAATCTGAGGGGGGCGCGATGGGGAGGTTCCCTTGTAAGTTCTAGGGGACTGATGACCACAGCTGTAAAGTCCCATAGTGCTCAGAGCCATTTGAACCATTTTTTAACCACTTCAGAGGCCATCGTTACATTGCTTTTTCAGTATGTACAGCTGTGGAAATTAGGTTATCGGAATATGAAAGAAGCTGGAGACTGCCAAAAACAGATTCAGTCTTTGTGGAAAGAGAGAGAGAGAGAGAGAGAGAGAGAGAGAGAGAGAGAGAGAGAAACACGCGATGCTATGTAAGAACTCAGAGTTTCCAGGAGGTAAAATTGAATAAAACGTTATCGACAAGTTTTTAAAATGGCACGAGCAGTCACCAAGTACTCCGCAGTCATTCCCTAGTAAAACAGTGAACGAGATACATCCTGAAACTAGCTGTATCGTCACGAAAGCAAAGCCAACAGAACCAAACATTACCAGGATTGAGCACCCACTAAGCAATGACGAAAGCATGGTGGTCCATCTTGCTTACCAAGGGAAACGTAGCCGTAATTATGGAACACGCGGATTACAACACGAAGATCTGTGCGTTGCTGGATAAAGGCACTTACTGGGAGCTCCCGCGCGACCCATCATTGAGAATAATAAATGTTACATGTGAGCTTCTTAAGCGCTCATCGTTGGAAGAGGGCGTTGTCAGGTACCAAGACCACCTACTGTTTATGTTCTACCTAAGACCCAGAAGAATGGGACACGCTTCCGCCTCATCGCAGCCATCATTGATTCACTGACATACAAACGGCCGAACCACTTAGCCAGCCTCCTCGCTCTGCATGTGGTTCACTGCGCACGTCATATTAAGAGATCATCCGATTTTATCGGCAGAACGAACCGCCTTTGTCTTGGTGACATTATGGTCAGTTTTGATTTGCTGGCACTGTTTACGAATGTGCGTATCAAAGACTCTTTGGACCTAGTATGCTAGTTCTTTGTAAGTGACATGGTGGAGTTATTTAGGCATACTCTTAAGTCATCTTACATTTCTGTACAACAGCCAGTATTAAGAGACTGAGGCGTAGAGCCTAGTATGGCATCTGATGTGTTGGCAAATGTGCCAACACCTTGTAGATAGAGGAGGCCGAAATGCACGCTATCTAACGCAGACGGGCGTGAATTCTGGAACAGGATAAGTAGTGAATTCTAATAAGAAAAGTATGCAGCTCCTCGAATACTTAACTTTTATTTATCCTTGTTGTATGCAGCATTCTTAATGAGACATTTCATACGATAACTGTCAACTATGTAAGGCTAATGGCGCCTTGCTAGGTCGTAGCCATGGACTTAGCTGAAGGCTATTCTGTCTCTCGGCAAATGAGAGAAGGCTTCGTCTGTGTAGTCGCTAGCAAAGTCGTCGTACAACTGGGCGAGTGCTCTTCCGTATCTCGAGACCTGCCTTGTGGTGGCGCTCGGTCTGCGATCACACAGTGGCGACACGCGGGTCCGACATGTACTAAATGGACCGCGGCCGATTTAAGCTACCACCTAGCAAGTGTGGTGTCTGGCGGTGACACCACAGCATCTATGTCAGTCAGACAGTACGAAGCAGATGTCTCACACAATGAGTCATGACTCCAGTGCGACAGATGTTCGCTCTGAACCAGCAGCAGTTTCAAGTCTTTTCGGCTGTCTATGCTGACATATGTAGGTATAACTATCTTTTGGAAACAAAAATGTATCTTGTGTGAATCTTATGTCTTATATTAAGCGTTGTTGATTTAATAAGTTTAGTTAGTAGTATGACTGAAGGTGTCAATGCCGAGTAATGTAATGAAAGAATATTGTTATTTCAGTTTCCTCTCTTTGTACTGTTGCAACTCCTACGTTACTGAGTTGTGCATGCGGTCTTCATCAATTCGTCGTAATACAATGTCAAAACAACAAACTTTATTGGCATTCTTTTCTAGTAAAATACAGCATAATCATATTGGAGAAGACATATTAGACGAGCGTGAATTTATTGTAAGAAATGCTAGTGGATCTGATGGTGAAATGCTTTCTGAATCTATAGTTACTCTTCCTTAGTCTTCGAACGTAATATTTTTGATCCATCCTTGAGTCTCCATCCTAAGCAGAGTGTTGAAACTTGTACTCTGACCGCTTTTGGGGTGGGGCTTTTTGTATATTGTGTGAGAAAATGATATCAAAGCTGTACAAAAAACAGGGATCGTGTTCATGTTTGCGTCTTTCACAAAATTTTAAAAAGTTAGTGGAAGCACGGGAAAAATACAAAAGCACGCCAAGTCAGAAAAGCTTGCAAAATCCGATGCACTTGAAAACTGGAAATTACGGGGATTAAAGGCGCCAATTCAATCGCAGATAATTAAAAAAATTAAACTGAAGAAGTGCTAAATCGCCAAGCGGTGTGTTCTTTAGTTCGAAGTGTGTATTTCCTTTGTTATATCCACACAATGAAATACGAACCTCTAATTCGTAAGGTAGTACTAAAAAATGCGCTAAATTTCAGAGTGAAAGGACCACATACGTTAGCATATACACTACTTCATAATTATTAAATTTAATTACTGACGTTTCAGACAGTCAAGATGAAGCAGTTCTCCATGGTAAATAATTTTCCTTAGTGGCAGACAATTCTACAAGTGTTTTTAACCAAAGTGAATTGTTTTTGCTACTCTGTTATGTTACACCGACTTCGTCTTCGAACAGTTTTTATGTCTGGTTGAACTGAAGAGTATTACAGCTGAAACTTGATTTATAGCAACTGAAGGTGAATTTAAGAAATGAAAATTCTGTTGTAGCAAATCAATAACATGCTGTTTCGATGGTCTTGTAATGTAACCCTTATTTTCTAACCATATTTTTATTTACCTTATTTTCCAAATTTACGTTTTATTTGGCGTCTGCAGATATTAGTAGTATTGAGTAAGCTCAAACAGTACTGCAGAAGGCATTAAGGGGCTCCGGAAAGCCCTATACTTGCAATGTTAAAATAACGCTTATAAATTGCATCTTTCCTCACAAAGTATTTGAGGTAGGAAGTTGAACTTTTTACAGATTATTTATTGGAATATGGGCTACAACTTAACACAGGGATTTTACAAAATTTTAGTTCAGTTATTAAAGATGATTTTTTTTCAATTGTAATGAAAATTCACAACATTTTTTTTGCAATTTTTTATTTATATATTCAAACATATACAGTTTTTTGCAAAAAGGCTGTGTTAAATTATGCAGAAGGTACTGTGTAACGTTTACTGAAAGTTTGAAACAAAGATGTTTGGAAGATCCTTAGAAAACATGTAATTAGTATGAGAAAATAAAAGTTTTGGGAATCGAGCGACAAAGATTGGATTAACTTTTTAGTGCATTCCAGGTCCATAGGATGGATTATCTTCATCCTCTGCAAACTCCTCCTCCAGCTTCCTCTTGTTCCTCCTCCTGTTTACTCTTGCTTGTATTTCTAGACTCTTTACAGCCCTGTCTGCAGCCCGAAGGCGTTCCTTGTCTAAAGCAAGCATCACTCGTTGTGTTCGTAGATTTTGCTACCATTTCCTTCAGTTGCAGTTACTGCAACACTGTTCCAAAAGGTGGTCATGTATGAACACTTATCACATTTCAGTTGTATTTCACTAGCAAGTCCTACGTGCTTTATTTTGGAGAGTTCCAGACCAACTTCACGACAATGAATACATCTTACGCAGTTTGAAAAAATCACACATATCAAATATTTCATTCACATCCGATTCGCCCATAAAACATTCATAGTTTTCACTCATTGAACCAAGCTTCTTCTGTGAAGTACACTCCTGGAAATTGAAATAAGAACACCGTGAATTCATTGTCCCAGGAAGGGGAAACTTTATTGACACATTCCTGGGGTCAGATACATCACATGATCACACTGACAGAACCACAGGCACATAGACACAGGCAACAGAGCATGCACAATGTCGGCACTAGTACAGTGTATATCCACCTTTCGCAGCAATGCAGGCTGCTATTCTCCCATGGAGACGATCGTAGAGATGCTGGATGTAGTCCTGTGGAACGGCTTGCCATGCCATTTCCACCTGGCGCCTCAGTTGGACCAGCGTTCGTGCTGGACGTGCAGACCGCGTGAGACGACGCTTCATCCAGTCCCAAACATGCTCAATGGGGGACAGATCCGGAGATCTTGTTGGCCAGGGTAGTTGACTTACACCTTCTAGAGCACGTTGGGTGGCACGGGATACATGCGGACGTGCATTGTCCTGTTGGAACAGCACGTTCCCTTGCCGGTCTAGGAATGGTAGAACGATGGGTTCGATGACGGTTTGGATGTACCGTGCACTATTCAGTGACCCCTCGACGATCACCAGTGGTGTACGGCCAGTGTAGGAGATCGCTCCCCACACCATGATGCCGGGTGTTGGCCCTGTGTGCCTCGGTCGTATGCAGTCCTGATTGTGGCGCTCACCTGCACGGCGCCAAACACGCATACGACCATCATTGGCACCAAGGCAGAAGCGACTCTCATCGCTGAAGACGACACGTCTCCATTCGTCCTTCCATTCACGCCTGTCGCGACACCACTGGAGGCGGGCTGCACGATGTTGGGGCGTGAGCGGAAGACGGCCTAACGGTGTGCGGGACCATAGCCCAGCTTCATGGAGACGGTTGCGAATGGTCCTCGCCGATACCCAAGGAGCAACAGTGTCCCTAGTTTGCTGGGAAGTGGCGGTGCGGTCCCCTACGGCACTGCGTAGGATCCTACGGTCTTGGCGTGCATCCGTGCGTCGCTGCGGTCCGGTCCCAGGTCGACGGGCACGTGCACCTTCCGCCGACCACTGGCGACAACATCGATGTACTGTGGAGACCTCACGCCCCACGTGTTGAGCAATTCGGCGGTACGTCCACCCGGCCTCCCGCATGCCCACTATACGCCCTCGCTCAAAGTCCGTCAACGGCACATACGGTTCACGTCCACGCTGTCGCGGCATGCTACGAGTGTTAAAGACTGCGATGGAGCTCCGTATGCCACGGCAAACTGGCTGACACTGACGGCGGCGGTGCACAAATGCTGCGCAGCTAGCGCCATTCGACGGCCAACACCGCGGTTCCTGGTGTGTCCGCTGTGCCGTGCGTGTGATCATTGCTTGTACAGCCCTCTCGCAGTGTCCGGAGCAAGTATGGTGGGTCTGACACACCGGTGTCAATGTGTTCTTTTTTCCATTTCCAGGAGTGTATTTTCTTTCCCACTTTGACTGCTATGGGCAGGTGTACTTGAGAGGTTCGGTTCACTCACTTGGTTATCGTCTTTATTGTTTACAGTAATAACACATAACTTTGGCTTTCCAACATTTCTCCTTTTCGTAAAAGCCTTCAGAGGATTTCTAATAACTTTACTTTTACTCATTATTATACTTCAACAAAACAGAGACTCATGAAACAGAATTAATTACGAATATTTTCGAGATAACGGCAGAGTAAATAAACATGAAACAATCGACAATCACACCCGCGATATATATTGCACCATTACAGGTTAGCCACAACACATACTTTATCTCACATCACTAAAATGTACCTGATGAACACGGACGTTAATAATAACACCATTTGACAGCAGTTTAACAGCGCCACAGTGGGTCACGCCCATGTAGAACACATTTCAAAAAAAATTTAAAAATAGTTGTAGTCTTCGGAATTGAATAAATTATATATCTAGTAAAAGGTAATAGTCTGCAGATTCAGAAAACGCAAAAAAGTAAAAATTGAACTTTTCATGATTTTGAGCCTTTCCGGAGCCCCTTAAGCGCGCGTTAAGATTTCAGTTCTCACGCTAGCTAAAGTAATCACTGACTCATCTGGCGCTGCCAATAGATTGTAGGGTGAGGTGAACTGGCTAGCCGTAAAGGGACCCTCACATGCTCAAAACTTATTGCACAGTATCGGTATTGCAAAATAAAACTGACCGTCTGAGAGCGGTATTGATGGTTTGCCCAGTATACTGAAGGGGACTGCACAACATTAAAAATATTGATGCTCAATCGACGTATTGCACAGTATGTCGTAATATGTAAGGGAGACGAGTAATAAACGGCTGATTCTGCCGAGAAATCGTGATGTGTGGAGATGCAAACTGATGAAGCGACGCCATATGAATATGAATACATCAGGAAAATCAGATGACAGGAATCATCTATTGAAGTGCATTCGGAGGAGTAGTTTGATTACGTAATTAATATTTATTCATTAGTCAGCTGTAGAAACATTCGATAAAAGTGTTTAAGTACAGGAAAATAGCACTGCAACTACTTACTTTCGTCGTTTCAGAAGCTTTAACTATTCATTACTGAAATACGTAACAGCACTACCTCCCGATCCTACACAATAATGTATCTTACTGTTTCCACTATCTTTTTCTGAGTAAACAAGGCGTAAGGAAGTTCACCAATTCGTTGAAAGATTCCTCGTTCATTCTTTAAAAAATTCGGATAGTCAACAGGCTCTGCTTCAAATTCTATTAGCGTGTTAGTACGGCCGTGTCTAGAACGCCTTCCAAGCCACTTTTCCGCCCGTCATCGCTTCCTGTAGCTTTTCTTTTTGAAATATGTAGCGATTGCAGTCGTGCTACATGCGAGTTCTACATCATCAAGCTCTAACGGTCGTAAAAACTCCCTTACACCAATGTTACTAAGCAAGAAATGGTTCAATTCAGTAACCAAACAAACAATGTTTAAGCTAACGAAGCTGTAAAACAGCTGTTTCACAGTTGTCAGTATGAGAAAAGAAAAGAAAATTGAGGATGTGTTAGATGTCGATCAGTTCGGCTGTAGGAAAGGTAAAGGCGTCAGAGAGGCAATTCTGACGTGGCGGTTGATAATGGACGCAAGACTAAAGAAAAATCGAGACACGTTCATTGGATTTGTCGACCTGGAAAAATCGTTCCACAATGTCAAATGGTGTAAGATGTTCGAAATTCTGAGAAAAATAGCGGTAAGCTACAGGGTGAGACGCGTAATACACAATATGTACAAGAGCCTAGAGGGAATAATAAGAATGGACCACTAAGACCTAAATGCTTGGATTAAAAAGGTTATAGGACAGGGATGTAGTCTTTCGCCCCTACTGTTCAATCTGCACATCGAAGAAGCAATGATGGCAGTAAAAGAAACGTTCAGAACGGAATTAAAAGTCAAGGTGAAGGGATATCAATGATACGATTCGCTGATGACATTGCTATCCTGAGTGAAAGTGAAGAAGAATTAAATGATCTGCTGAACGGAATGAACAGTGTAATGACTACACAATACGGTTTGAGAGTAAATCGGAGAAAGACGAAGGTAATGAGCAGTAGTAGAAATGAGAACAGCGAGAAACTTAACATCAGGATTGATGGTCACGAAGTCAATGAAGTTAAGAAATTCTGCTACCTAGGCAGTAAAATAACCAATGACGGACGGAGGACATCAAAAGCAGACTCGCTATGGCAAAAAAGGCATTTCTGGCCAAGAGAAGTCTACTAATATCAAATACCGGCCTTAATTTGAGGAAGAAATTTCTGAGGATGTACGTCTGGAGTACAGCATTGTATGGTAGTGAAACATGGATTGTGGGAAAACCGGAACAGAAGAGAATCGAACCATTTCAGATGAGGTGATAAGGACGAGTGTTGAAAATTAGGTAGGCTGATAGGGTGAGGAATGAGGAGGTTCTACGCAGAATCGGAGAGGAAAGGAATATGTGGAAAACACTGATAAAGAGAAGGGATAGGATGATAGGACATCTGCTAAGACATGAGGGAATGACTCCCATGGTACTAGAGGGAGCTGTAGAGGGCAAAAACTGTAGAGGAAGACAGAGATTGGAATACGTCAAGCAAACAATTGAGGACGTAGGTTGGAACTGATATTCTGAGATGAAGAGGTTAGCGCTGGAAAGAAATTCGTGGCGGGCCGCAAAACACTAGTCAGAAGACTGATGACTCAAAAAAAGAAAAAAAAAGTGCGAGATATCGAAGGCGCGCCATACTCGCCAGCCACCAAGAGGGTGACTTTCCAGCGAGTTCTGTCGTAAAAGTGATACATTGTTTCATTATTAGCAGTTTACGGCGTTTTTTCGAATAAACACATCATAATGGTACCGACAGATAATTTTCAAGTAATATAGTTACCCGCGTTGTTAGTTAGAAATACACGGCATAGAACCGTATTTTCTGGAGAATATCATCGCGCTACTACAGCTTCCGCGAGGGACATCAACCACGAGAGCTTAACGGCAAAAGAGGGAGGAGGAAATCCTACACTACGACTCAATAAAATAATTCAAGGATGGATTATCTTAATCTCTGAAAATCTCGGATGAAAATGCAGGCCAACCAAACTGTACGCCTCTTATAACCTCTTTCTACGGACTCACTAGCGAGTCTGGTGACATACTTCTGTTCAGGACGCTTAGCAAAGTGAGGGGATCCTGCGTGCTGCTGTGCTTCTGTCGCTGGGGTCCGTGCTCAGTTATCAGAGAAATGTTTTGTCAGTTGCTGCCACCAACTGTAGGAATAAACAAACTATAATAAAAAGCACTTTACTTATTGTTAAGGACATTTATAGAGCTTTTCACCCTGTTTCGAAACGAGAAAACGTTTTCATGAAATTTAATGTGCTTTGGAAGAATGTGCTTTAAAAATACCCGAAGCTGTTGACATCCGCTGGTTCAGTACCTACTGCGCAGTGCATGGAATATTCCTATGCTAGAAGTCCATTATGATGGCAATTGAACACAACACATGGACCGTTCGGGTTTGGCACGAGCAATCTCGTTAGAAATTATGAGCTACAATTTCGTTGCAGTTTTAGTGATTTTCGACGATACGTTAAATGCCGTCTCAAACTGAAGTAAAGTTTCGAAAAAACGATCATTCAGAATTTCGCAGCTCCTTATACTTGTTACTGGAACTCAATGACATTTAAGACACGTCGACTGGTTTTGCGATTGCGACAGAAATAGTGTAGAAAATGAAACATTAAATAAAATTAAAACATTTAAATGAGAGGGCTGTGAAATTGATACAATAAGTGCATACTTCGAACTTGCATGACGTTAGGACTTAAAAACGTTGACGCTGTTATTGTACGCTTGCGTTCGTTTACGTATGTTGCGCGTAGTATATTAGATGACGTTGCTTCTTTTACACACTCCTGGAAGTGGAAAAAAGAACACATTGACACCGGTGTGTCAGACCCACCATACTTGCTTCGGACACTGCGAGAGGGCTGTACAAGCAATGATCACACGCACGGCACAGCGGACACACCAGGAACCGCGGTGTTGGCCGTCGAATGGCGCTAGCTGGGCAGCATTTGTGCACCGCCGCCGTCAGTGTCAGCCAGTTTGCCGTGGCATACGGAGCTCCATCGCAGTCTTTAACTCTGGTAACATGCCGCGACAGCGGTGACGTGAACCGTATATGCAGTTGACGGACTTTGAGCGAGGGCGTACAGTGGGCATGCGGGAGGCCGGGTGGACGTACCGCCGAATTGCTCAACACGTGGGGCGTGAGGTCTCCACAGTACATCGATGTTGTCGCCAGTGGTCGGCGGAAGGTGCACGTGCCCGTCGAATTGGGACCGGACCGCAGCGACGCACGGATGCACGCCAAGACCGTAGGATCCTACGCAGTGCCGTAGGGGACCGCACCGCCACTTCCCAGCAAATTAGGGACACTGTTGCTCCTGGGGTATCGGCGAGGACCATTCGCAACCGTCTCCATGAAGCTGGGCTACGGTCCCGCACACCGTTAGGCCGTCTTCCGCTCACGCCCCAACATCGTGCAGCCCGCCTCCAGTGGTGTCGCGACAGGCGTGAATGGAGGGACGAATGGAGACGTGTCGTCTTCAGCGATGAGAGTCGCTTCTGCCTTGGTGCCAATGATGGTCGTATGCGTGTTTGGCGCCGTGCAGGTGAGCGCCACAATCAGGACTGCATACGACCGAGGCACACAGGGCCAACACCCGGCATCATGGTGTGGGGAGCGATCTCCTACACTGGCCGTACACCACTGGTGATCGTCGAGGGGACACTGAATAGTGCACGGTACATCCAAACCGTCATCGAACCCATCGTTCTACCATTCCTAGACCGGCAAGGGAACTTGCTGTTCCAACAGGACAATGCACGTCCGCATGTATCCCGTGCCACCCAACGTGCTCTAGAAGGTGTAAGTCAACTACCCTGGCCAGCAAGATCTCCGGATCTGTCCCCCATTGAGCATATTTGGGACTGGATGAAGCGTCGTCTCACGCGGTCTGCACGTCCAGCACGAACGCTGGTCCAACTGAGGCGCCAGGTGGAAATGGCATGGCAAGCCGTTCCACAGGACTACATCCAGCATCTCTACGATCGTCTCCATGGGAGAATAGCAGCCTGCGTTGCTGCGAAAGGTGGATATACACTGTACTAGTGCCGACATTGTGCATGCTCTGTTGCCTGTGTCTATGTGCCTGTGGTTCTGTCAGTGTGATCATGTGATGTATCTGACCCCAGGAATGTGTCAATAAAGTTTCCCCTTCCTGGGACAATGAATTCAGGGTGTTCTTATTTCAATTTCCAGGAGTGTATTAAGGACAAATATCGGCTATGTAGCACTGAGAACACTCGTCGAATTTGTGCCGTGCATTCCCGTTTCCGTTTCCAGCGTAGAAAGTCCATTCAATACAATGAATAGGGTGATGACAAAATTAAGAAACAGGATAAGTCGGGATACGCTTCAAGCTTGTGTGAAGGTGTCAACAGATGGGGGCGAGGAACCCACAGAAACTTTCATCAACAGATATGCTCCAAAAGAGCTTCGATGCATCGTTTACAGTATATGTTAGTTGTTGCACGCAAAATTGTTTTATTGAATTTTATTAAGATAATTAATTTTTTTCATCTACTAAACTTACACAACCGATTCTCGCTCTTACTCTGATTGGTCAACTTCTGCTCCTCACTGATTCGTTCTGTACTGCAGCCATACATTGCTGGTACAGTTGCTATGTTAATTACCTGTTTCACGATTGCCGCTACTCTGACGGTTTATTTTGGTACAGTTCACTCGCAATGGCTAGGGTCCTTGTTTATGCTACTTTTTTTATACTCCTTTTACGGCAATTTTACGCATGACTACGTGTAACAGGTTTTCTGTTTGACCGCCTTACGCCATTGGCTGGACACTTAGGGGGCCTGTCCTCAAGCATGTCAACTGCTGCTTGCCAATAGTGGAAAGTGAACAGTACTTACCGTCTAAGGCGGAAATGTTGCCATTTCAGAAAATCTGTATGTCTTCTCAAGGAAAGTAGCTTATTTTTTGCTTATGTTTGTATTGACCAACAAGGACCATGCAACAACTATATTTCCTCTGCTTTCTTTGTTGTTGCTTCTATTTTTGCAGTACTCCGTCATCTTCTTCCCATTTTTCTTTTTCCTAGAGGAAAAGCCTTCTGGATTTATTCTTAAAACGGTTTCTTTCTGTTATTTCTGATTCTGTGATGTTTCTTCCCAGTTCTTTTTTATTTCTGTAATCGATTTCTTTTTCCAGTAGTACAAGCATATTCGTCTCGTTACGCTATCTCATTCAGTCGGTAGAGGTGTTGGTAGAAGTTTCGACGTTTCGTCATTACTTCTGGTATTTTTTTCTATATTTCGTAGCTTTCCTCTTTGCTTCTCACTTTCCAGCCATCTGTACTTCCATTGTATCGATTATTATTCTAATAATCGGTCTTTCAAGTACCTCTATTCTGTCCATCGTTAAACATTCTCATGGATATAAATATTTTGGTCTTACCACTGTCGTGTAGTGTAGTAGTTTTGTTTTTCTAGATATTCCTTTCTTGTTGGCACATGTTTTTGTCAAGTCATATGCTCTTTCTATTCTATTAACTCTTACATTTATTGCAGATTTTTCTAGTCCATTCTGCAGTGCAGTTTCTCCAGAATATTTAAATTAATTACCACACTCTATTTTGACCTATTTGTGTTTCTGTATACTTTGGTTTTTTTATATTTATCTTGAATTTTTTATCAGCTGAGGTTCTGAGTTCAGTTTCTTTCGCTATTTTTTCCAGAAGATCTATCTGAGTAACTGCCCCCGTCAGATTTTCTGAAACTAATGCAAATTCCCCTGCAAAAGCCACGCGTTTTATCTTGATTCCATTCGTTTTCCTTCCCGGAATTATTAGTTCTATTTTGCGATTTTTTATCTCCAAATTCCTGAGCTTTTTTTTTCACAACACAGCTCAACAGTAACGGTAAGCAGCCGTCCCCTTGTCTAACAACAGTTTTTACTTCAAATGGCAGAGATATTTCTCCCATAAATGTAACTACAGATGTATTTGTTACAGTTTCACGAATTATGTTTGCTAATTTTTCATTAACTATTATTGTTATTATTAATAATATCATTACTATTTCCTTCCGCTCATGCATATTGTTGTGTTGGCTCAACGTGGATGACTGGTTAGATGTAAGAGGAATCCCGGAGGTTCTAATACTGCCAGGTGAAATATACATATAACCAAACAAACTCTTGCGTGTAGAAAATCGCTGTTGTCATGCTTCATCTCGTCATATACGTGCTAATTGTGGAACTTCTCTGAAGGTTTCCACAGGATGGATGAGGAAAGCAACGGAAACAGTTGCTGATGATCAAACACAGTGTCGCAGGGAAAGGAGCGATGTGAGAGCAACAAGCTCCGCCTACCTCATGCGCTGCTGGTACCACATGCGTGCTACGGGATTTCGCACCTAGTATCGGTATAAAAATAGAAGACATACGTGGAGTAACGAACACAAATGTTTCGTGACAGTCCTTTATTGAACTGTTTGCTTTCAGTTACGGCATTTTACTTTACAGATTAATTATTAATTCTCAAAAAATGCACTCGACCATGTTGTTAGTTATATCCCCAGCTTCATTCCGTTTTTGGTGTTCCAAAAAAAGCGTTATAAGTTTTAATGTCCTCAAAACACGTGTATGAACGGTTTCTCACATAGGATCAGCAGCACTGCCGGGTTGTTAGCTGACAATTCCGTTGTCTACAAGAAAGCATCGTATCAGGCAGTACTTCCTATTAGTTTATTAAATGGCAGCTCTATTGACATATGGCTGAATGCAATATATCGCCTATAACTTAGAGAAAGAACCTTCCAGTACTTCATTATAAGATCAGTGGTAATTTTTTGGAGCCTGTTACATTGTATAGGTACCTAGGGTAATAGTGAGAAGCTCAGACATAAACTGTAGTTTGTCAACAATAAAAATGATTTTCTGAAATGAGATAATTTATTAATAGCGAAGATCGATTTGACTGTAAGGAATTCTGTTTTCAAAGTATTTGTCTGAAGAATGGCCTTATACAGAAGCGGCTGGCAGACGACAAATTTTACAGACAAGAAGGGAACAGAAGCTTTTGAAATCTGGCGCTGCAAAAACAATGCTGAACACGGATCACGTCACTAATAAACAGGTACCGTACTTAACTCACTTGTTGAAAAACTGCTTTGTGGCACAACCTGAATAAAAGAATGGATCAGTTGGTAGGACACATCCTTAGGCATCAAGAAATCCTAATTTTGTAAGGAGGGTAAAGTGGGGAGGGGGGGGGGGGGAGTAAAATTGTAAACAGAAAGACAAATAATTGAATGAAGTAAGTAGGTTTAAAATGGATGCAGGGTGCAGTAGTTATGCAGATATGGAAGGGTACGTAAAGTGCACAAAGACAGGGTTCGACTGTGCTCACAACAAGGCGGAAAGCGTATTAAACACCGATTACAGTAAACCGAAACAGAAAAATGTAATTTTTCTAATAATTTGTTTAAGGGGTATTACAATTGCGAAGAACTCTGATTCAAACTTAAGTGTGTGATCAAAATTTATCTCTGACTGCAACATTAAACAGTACATCCATTATCATATAAACTTTCATTTTCTTTTCGTAAATGTTATTCAAATCCTCAGCTCCAGGATCAGGTTGTGATGTCATTGAAACTGAGCAAAATACAGAAAAGTAACATTTCAGACAAAAAAAGATGTTCAGTGTACGAATCTTTTCAACAGCACTAAGTTTTTCCCAAGTCTGCTATTGAAATTAACGTTGAGTTCATTTTCTCGGTAGATCTGAAGCATTTTTATATGTAGAAGCTGATTCTAACAAGCACTCCCCGAGGAGTCATTGGTAACTCCCACGAGATGCTCAGAACCGCTTCATCACACAAGTCTGAAACAGTCAAGTAGTACTGTACCTGCAGCAAAAGAACCTGTGGCGTAGCGCTGTCACACCAAGATGTCACGCAGGCTGCTGAATCACCACAGAGCACACAAGAAATGCATCCAGTCTTCTCTGATCTCCATCTGCGACACTGCGTTCCTCGATGGCGTGGAGGAGTGACTACAGAGCACTCTAGTGAGAGGACAGCGCATCTTGCAATCTCCGCCAGATGGTACTGCCGTTGCATCGCTGCCAAACAGTTGAAAATCTGTTCTTTATACGATTGTAAAATTGACGTCTGAATGACTCACTTTCTTTAAGTGCGAATTGACAGTCTTTGTAATTACAAACAATGGTGGAAACAATCTTACTGGGAAGAAAGTGCTGACGAAGATACGCGGGAGAGAAATCGCCACTGCGCTAAAATTAGCGCGTTCTGGAAGTCTATGTATAGCGGCGGAAGCTAAACTGACCTCCGAAGGGCATGCCTCGTGTCGGTGTATCGAGCGCAAGACAACTTCCTTACATCTGAAATCACTAACGTGGTAAGCAGCTGAGTACAAAGTGAGAGCTGTGTAAATGATAATTCAAAACTGTTGTTGTTGCTGCACCTGAGAGTTGGTCTTACAAATTAAATATCGCTTAAGAGGAGAGCGCATTTGTGGATGTTCAAGTAATTTTACCCCTGTTTCAGCATTTAATAAATACCGAAACATGTTTCCAAAATAACAACTACAAATTTTATATGAAGTTGAAAAAAGTAAACGGCTGGATATTTTAGGGTAACTGGAGATTTATGCAGCGAAACGGAAGGAAGTGGACAACCTCCTCAATCAGCGGAGTGAGTTTGTAACAATGCATATTTTAATATTTAGACGATGTATTCATTTGAAGGGTTCCGTGCGTCCTCCATGTGTGTTCCAGCTCATTATGGAGCCTCCCTGCTGCAATTTGCCATCCGGGCACAATCTTCACTTCTGAGAATCTGCCCAGCTGACGTTGACACGTCACAGCCGGAAGAGGACTGCCAACTGAATGCCGGTCCTGTCTTTCGGTCCGTGTCGTCTCTTCTGAACGTACGAACAGTGGCATAAACATCTAGCAGCCCGAATTGGAGCGCCATCAGCCGACGGAAATGTCTATCATAACAACTGCCTTGCTGTTACTTTTGTTAGATTAATCATCAACTTACTATTTCAACAGTGTGTACTGTATTTTCATGTTTTACGAATAACTAACTGAAGATTTAACGTAAATTTGAAGTGTTCTATGGTTTAAACATTTAAAGATTTGTCGTACACAGGATGCGCGCATCTAGTACAGAGAGTAGGGAAAGAAAAGTATATTTACCTGCATTAGGTTGGTTCATAAGTTCATAGCGTTTTTCTATAAGTTTAATAAACACAACAGAGACTTTAGTCATCAATAATACATTCTCTCCTTCGATATTTACAGCAGTGTGCCAACTCTGGGGTAACTTTTCGATTTCCTGACTGTAGAAACCACGTGGTTTTGAAGCGAAGAACTAGTCGAGCCATGTTCGGAGCCTTTTTTCTTCCGGAAAGGAAGTTCATAGCGTTTTTCTATAAGTTTAATAAACACAACAGAGACTTTAGTCATCAATAATACATTCTCTCCTTCGATATTTACAGCAGTGTGCCAACTCTGGGGTAACTTTTCGATTTCCTGACTGTAGAAACCACGTGGTTTTGAAGCGAAGAACTAGTCGAGCCATGTTCGGAGCCTTTTTTCTTCCGGAAAGGAAGTTCGTTGACGGTTGTTCGGTAGAGTGGAGAAGGTGAAAATCTGAGCGCGCAAGATCAGGTGAATCAGGTGGGTACGGATTGACTTCTAAACCTAACTCCCGTATAGTGCTTTTTGTCAGTCTAGAACAATGCGGGTGGGCGTTGTCCGCATGCAGTCATTCTGGTATTTTTCTCGGACTGCGTCTGTGAAGCGTCTCAGTTGTTGACACTAAATGTCAGTAGCTTTGGCTACACCCCGTCTCGGGGGAGCTGTTCCACCACATGCATAAAATTATCTTTGGGGGATGTACGGAGGTCTTTGTATGGGAAGTTTCTGCTTTGTTTAGGCTCACCCATTCCTTTCTTATCCTTATGTAAGCAAAAAGACACTTACCTTCGGTCGGTGTTGTTCACGAACCAGTTGATGACGACCAAACAGAGATGCACATATGGCCACCAGCTGATTTTTGTGATTTTGGCTTAAAGCATGCGTTACCGACACACCTGATCTTTGAACCACCCCATTGCATGTAAATATCGCACGGCAGTGTAATGATCGCAGTTCGTCACATTTGCCTGTTCTCCCAGTACACTGACGTAGATTAATGCGTTTACACGATCTTCCGGTCTTCTTGAACGTGGGAAGTCACTAATGTCAAAAAGATCCTGCTACAAACGAGAAAACTACTACCGTTCAGAGCTCCATCCAATGGCATTTTCCCACGCATGGCGCAAATGTTTCCGGCTGCCTCCGATACTGTCACCCCTCTACTGAACTCAAACAAAAGAATAAGCCGGAAATGTTCCGATTTCTCCACTTGGCATATTTTCTAGCGTCCACAGCTCCACACTCTATATCCATATTACAAAATGACAATATGTAAACTAAAATAACAACAGTGAAGTACAAATAAAAACTGACAATTGATCAATAAACCCATAGCATCTGTAATACCAACACACAAAAAGAAAACGCTACGAAGTTGAGCACCAACATAATATTTACAATGCGCAACAAAATTAAAGGATCACGTTTTCGGAACCCGGTAATTGTCCCCCATTGCGATGCGTAGGTTTGAGATGTGACTCAAAGGTGCCTACAACCTCCGTCTGTAATGGTGCAAAAGCGTAGCGCCCTGCGACGTCACCTTCAGGCTCAGCGACGCTTCAAACAAAGCTAAAAAGGCCACAGCTTGAAAGTTCCTATGAGCTGTAGGGTAGGTTAATGATGTTCAAATGGTTCAAATGGCTTTGAGCACTATGGGACTTAACATCTTAGGTCATCAGTCCCCTAGAACTTAGAACTACTTAAATCTAACTAACCTAAGGACATCACAACATCCATGCCCGAGGCAGGATTCGAACCTGCGACCGTAACAGTCGCGCTGTTCCAGACTGAAGCGCCTAGAACCGCTTGGCCACACAGGCCGGCCAATGATGTTACATTGGCAGCGAATTTCACCACCATTCTGCCAAGAGCCACCGTAGGTGTGTCACTTGATGAGAAGGTCGTCACTGTTCTTCATACCTACATTTCACCCCTTCCTTTGACGCCTTTATGGCTGAGGTCAGAAGCGCAACACCAAGCGTTGAAATCATGCGGTTTCCTTATGGATGTCTGAAAAAACATTTAAGGTACTCGCCGCTCAGAACTGACACGAAAAGGTCTCGGGGGTAACATAAAATGCGTCAGCGAGACCAGCCCTTTCCTTTGGCCATTGATTCCCACACATTTCGCGCAGAGAACGATATTTCGCAATGCGACGGGCTACAGGAAGATTTTGACAATTTTTGACAGTGCTGACACCCTCGTCCGTTCAAATCCTTCTCTAAAGACACTAAGGGGCTCAAACGCCATTGAGAGTGATTGCGCACCTTTCGAGTGCAGGGCGGCCGCAATTTTTGCTGTCGTGTACAGACTGCAACCAACAGTGACCGGTCAAAACCATTCGACTTGAACGTCATCCGAAACGTCATAGGGTACATATGCTTTTTCACCTCATCTGTTTTCCGCCCCTCCCCCTCCCCTGTGACGTGATCACGGGGGAGCGCAATAACAACATGTGTTGAATAAAACGGCAAAGGGTTTCTCTAAGACCCCAAGATCGGCAACACCCTCAGTGTAACCCACGCAACTTTTTTGAAGACCTGTCAGGAACTCTGACACCGATTCAGCCTGGTGGCTGCTCTAGCGCCTGAAGGTAGGCAAACCGTACCAAAGCGATGTCAAAGGGGTGGCCTAACCTTAAGGCGCTGGAGCAGCCGCCAGGCTGATTTGGTGTCGAAATTTCTGAAGGTACATTTTTAACGTGCTCAACAAAGTTGCGTGGGTGGCACCGACGGTGTTGCCGCATTTGAAGGTCTTAGAGGAAGTCCTTGTCATTTTATTCAGCACATGTTAATGTTGCACTCCCTCGTGATCACACTACAGTAGGGCAACAAACAGGAAGGATGGGAAAGCTTAAGTACGCTTTGATGTTTCGGATCACGTTCAAATTCCGTCGAATGGTTCTGAGCGGTCCCTATTGGTTCAGCCTACGCACGAGGGCAAGAATGGCGGTCGCGCTGCTCTCCACAGGCGCAACCGTGATCAATGGTGATGCGTCCTTGCAATGTTCTTAGAGAAGGGTTGAAACGTCCGAGGGTGTCAGCAGTGTCAAAAGCTGTCAAGAATATCTTCGCGATGGTCATCGCAGTGCGTTCTATAAACAGCAGCCAACATAGATATCGTTTTCGACCGCGAAATGTGTGGGAATCAGGGTCCTAAGGGAAGGAGTGGTTTCACTGACGTCCTTTATGCCAGCCCCTAAGGCATCTGAGCGGTGGTGCGTCTGAAGTGTTTTTATCAGTCACCCATAAGGAAACCGTGATTTCAGCGTTGGGTGTCGCGGATGTGAACTCCATTGCAGATACTTCAAATAAGGGATGAAATGTGGATAAGGGTAGCTGTGACGTCATTCGCATCGTGCGACACGTCCACGGTGGTGTTGGGCAGAATTGTGGTGAAATTTGGTGCCAATGTGACATCATTAACCCACCTTACATCTCACAAGAACTTTTGGGCTGTGGCCTTTTTTTTGTGTGTGTGTGAAAACACATTGCTGTTGAAGTCTCACGGAGCCTGAGGGTGACCTCTCAGGACGCCACGCTTTTGCACAATTACACAGGGAGTTTGTGGCCACTTTGGAAACAAATTTCGAACTTATGTGTTGCAGTGGGAGGCAATTAAAGGGTTTAGAAAAAGTGAAGCTATAATTCTGTTGCACAGTGTATACAGGGTGAGTAACTGACTATTGCCACCTACAATAACTCTGAAAGTATGATAGGAGCTGAAACGTTTGTGGGACAAAAGTGGCATGGGACAACGGGGGCCATAATACGACGTTGGTTTTTTGTTGCTAGGTGGGGTCGCTTCAGAGATATGAAGATCAACTTTTTTTTAATGGGATGCTTATTTTCTGATAGTGGTTATCGTGACGAATCCAATGATGTGTCACAGTAAGATCTCTGAAGGTCAATAAAGGTCACAAATGTGGCATGAACGTCCATTTACAAAAGGTGTTCGAAGTTATGACCATTGGTATCAATGCAGTGCTGCAATCTTCTTATCATAGATTGAGAGGTATTCCTTATCACTTGTCGAAGCACATGCTCTGACAATTCTCTCTCGCATATCTTCAGGTGTAATTGGAACGTCTTTATAAATAATGTCTTTTACGAATCCCCACAATAAAAAATCAAGAGGTGTCAAGTCTGGTGAACAAGCTGGCCACGACACATCTCCTCCGCGTCCAATCCAACTATTTGAGAATTGTCTCTGCAACTCATTTCTAGCCGTCAGCGAAAAATGTGCCGGACAGCCATCGTGTTGGCACCATATTCTGTTCCTTATTCCTAAAGGTATTTTTTCCAATAACAGACCTAACGTTTCTTGCCGGAATGTGGTGTACTTCCCATTAAGATTTCCTTCGATGAAATAGGGGCCTATAATTCTGTCCTCCAAAATCCCACACCATAAATTCACCGACCACGGTTTTTGGTGTGCAACTTGCCGCAGCCAACATGGATTTTCAGTTGCCTAATAATGCATGTTACGCAAATTAACATTTCCATGGTTCGTGAACGCAGCCTTGTCAGTAAATAAAATCAAATTAATAAATGTGTCATCCATCTGACTCTGAAGTTGAGCCCATCGGCAAAATTCAATGCGACGCATACAATCCGTACCAGTTAATCGTTGGTGGATACTAATATGGTATAGATGACATTTATGGCGATGCAGAACACGAACAACACTACTCTGGCTCATGCCAGATGCCCATGCGACTTGGCGCGAACTAACACAAGGATCTCGAACCACAGTGGCAAGCGTACCAGTTTCCGTTTCCTCGTTAGTAACTTTCCTTTGCCGAATATGTTTCCGATGCGTTAAAGATCTAGTATATCATACACATATTTAAACGTACGACGTGTTGGGTGAGTACGCTGAGGATATCTGTCAGCGTATAAGTCTCTCGCTCTCATTGAATTTCGTTCACATTCTTCGTAGATGAGAAGCATATAGACTTGTTCTTCGAAGGAATACATCATTCACATTCGCTTTATTCGACGATACGAGTCTTATCGTTCCTATTAGTGTTGTATTGCGAAACCGTCGAATGGTGTTTACATGACAATGGCACTTTAGATGGATGCGCCGTAATCGGCGAATATTTACTATTTGCACGGTATACGACAGAGAATTGTCATAGCATTTGCTTCGATAAGTGACGCAGTCATAAGAAATACCAATCAGCCCATCACAAGAAGATTGCAACACTGCAGTGATACCAACGGTCCGCACTTCGAACACCTTCTGTAAATGGACGTTCATGTCACCTTCTTGACCTTCGTTGAGCTTCAAAGATCTTACTGTTACATATCATTGCATTCGTCTCGATAGCCGCTATCAGAAAATAAGTACCAAACTACAGCACCCCGTTGAAAAACGAAAAAGTTGACCTTCATATCTCTGACACCACCAGACCTAGCAACAAAGAGCCAACGTCATATTATGGCCCCCGTTGTCCCATGCAACATTTGTCCCACAAACGTTTCAGCTCCTATCATACTTTTGGAGTTATTCTAGGTGGCAATAGTTAGTGACTCACCCTGTGTAATTCCCTGATTGGTTTTATGTTCACATTGAGGTGGCATGAACACTTGTTCAGGTGTATTTTAATTTTACATTATTTAATTCAAAAATAGATATAGTAAAAATATTTTTACTTGTTTTAAGGTGTAAATGTAAGCTCTTTACTTTTTTCCTATAGTAATGTCTGAAGATGGCCATTGTGGGCCAAAACCATTTCTGATACTGTCATAAAAACTAAGTGTGTGAAAAATCAATAAAACTTTATGATAAGTCAATCACTGTTTAACGAACTGTCGGTTTCCTCCCACAACATGCTTCAAACAACTGAACAGTATTGCCATAACTCAGTAACTCAATGAAGCAACGATTTTGTTCGTGTTTAGTGGGCGAAACTTGGATTTTTCATTACTAACTATATCGGCCGCTTTAAAAATATGGTAACAAATGAACCAAGATTTGTAATTTATTAATTAAGATTTACGTCAGAGTTCCAAATAATACACTCCTGGAAATTGAAATAAGAACACCATGAATTCATTGTTCCAGGAAGGGGAAACTTTATTGACACATTCCTGGGGTCAGATACATCACATGATCACACTGACAGAACCACAGGCACATAGACACAGGCAACAGAGCATGCACAATGTCGGCACTAGTACAGTGTATATCCACCTTTCGCAGCAATGCAGGCTGCTATTCTCCCATGGAGACGATCGTAGAGATGCTGGATGTAGTCCTGTGGAACGGCTTGCCATGCCATTTCCACCTGGCGCCTCAGTTGGACCAGCGTTCGTGCTGGACGTGCAGACCGCGTGAGACGACGCTTCATCCAGTCCCAAACATGCTCAATGGGGGACAGATCCGGAGATCTTGCTGGCCAGGGTAGTTGACTTACACCTTCTAGAGCACGTTGGGTGGCACGGGATACATGCGGACGTGCATTGTCCTGTTGGAACAGCAAGTTCCCTTGCCGGTCTAGGAATGGTAGAACGATGGGTTCGATGACGGTTTGGATGTACCGTGCACTATTCAGTGTCCCCTCGACGATCACCAGTGGTGTACGGCCAGTGTAGGAGATCGCTCCCCACACCATGATGCCGGGTGTTGGCCCTGTGTGCCTCGGTCGTATGCAGTCCTGATTGTGGCGCTCACCTGCACGGCGCCAAACACGCATACGACCATCATTGGCACCAAGGCAGAAGCAACTCTCATCGCTGAAGACGACACGTCTCCATTCGTCCCTCCATTCACGCCTGTCGCGACACCACTGGAAGCGGGCTGCACGATGTTGGGGCGTGAGCGGAAGACGGCCTAACGGTGTGCGGGACCGTAGCCCAGCTTCATGGAGACGGTTGCGAATGGTCCTCGCCGATACCCCAGGAGCAACATTGTCCCTAATTTGCTGGGAAGTGGCGGTGCGGTCCCCTACGGCACTGCGTAGGATCCTACGGTCTTGGCGTGCATCCGTGCGTCGCTGCGGTCCGGTCCCAGGTCGACGGGCACGTGCACCTTCCGCCGACCACTGGCGACAACATCGATGTACTGTGGAGACCTCACGCCCCACGTGTTGAGCAATTCGGCGGTACGTCCACCCGGCCTCCCGCATGCCCACTATACGCCCTCGCTCAAAGTCCGTCAACTGCACATACGGTTCACGTCCACGCTGTCGCGGCATGCTACCAGTGTTAAAGACTGCGATGGAGCTCCGTATGCCACGGCAAACTGGCTGACACTGACGGCGGCGGTGCACAAATGCTGCGCAACTAGCGCCATTCGACGGCCAACACCGCGGTTCCTGGTGTGTCCGCTGTGCCGTGCGTGTGATCATTGCTTGTACAGCCCTCTCGCAGTGTCCGGAGCAAGTATGGTGGGTCTGACACACCGGTGTCAATGTGTTCTTTTTTCCATTTCCAGGAGTGTATTTTTTTCAGTAAGTAGTTTTGAACATTTTTCTTCATTTCCAAACCATTATCTTTATTAGAAGGTACAATGTTATCAACAAAATATGAAGTAGAACCTTTCAAACATTTTGTGTGTACACACTACAGCAGTGCAATAAGTCTTCTATGGCGTACCTGCATTTGTAATGTCTGACTATATGTAATGCTTTTGGTTTTACATTAGGTCAGTATTACAAATGTTACTTGACTGTATTACGGCTTGTAACCACCCCACAAAATTGAATAATAAAATAATAATGAATAAGAATACGATTCTAATTTTAGTGTAACCTCTGAACAAAATTGGTTCCCATTTATAACGTCCCTACAGAATTTCATTCACATTTAACCTCCACACAAAATTTTGTTTCCCATTTAATGTACCCACAAAATTCTTTTCTCATTTAATGTAAGCTCGAAACAGAAAAATTCCTAAACCTCGTAATTAAAAAATAAATTCAGTAACCTGGTAAATTTTGGACGACAGCAGTGCTGTAAGATCATTCTGAATAAAAAATCAAAAATTCTTACTTCAATAAAGTTGCCAACTATCTGCTCTAACAATAACCTTTTTCCGGCACAGCTCTGTGCAATGCTGGCCGATAGATTTGTCATTTATGAAAGGAAGCAACTGATTTTTCTTTTGCAACAATCGGAATGATCATGGATTGGAGAAATTAGTAAATTCTTTAAATTGAAATGAATGCTTGTAAAAAAAAATTACTTTATACCACAAAGATTAATAATAGGAAATTTTTAAAACATTTACATCGGAGTTCACATAACATTACTAGATGTGCGCGAGGCTGCTTTTTACCTTATACAATAATACTCAGGCTCCGGCATCGCTGCACCGCGACCGGCCAGCCAACACGATACACCAGACCAGAGCAGAGCAGACTCCAGACCAGACTAGCGCAGACTAGCCACAACTTACTGCTACAGCTACACATTTCGTACTGAGTCAACACTGCTCTCTGGTCAGCAATTCTCTTATACCTTGAATATCACAGGCAGCGCATGAGCAATACATCGAAATTACATCTGTTCGGACCTCTTACATAAAATTACATCGGCTCGGACCTCTTACAGGCTGTCTCGATATATTCAAAAGTCGATATGTCACACCACATATATACGCTTCATTACGCAACATAACATTTGTACAGCAGTCTATATGACATCCTCCTCCTGTGGCGCCAATGATAACAGCGTTATAAAACGTCAATCAGTGTGACTTTCTTCTCCTTCTTTGCCTTTTTCCGTCTTTTCCATGGGTTTTGGCAACGTTAGTAATAGCTGCTGGCCGTGGCCAGATGCCCACCAGGACGGAACTTAAGTACCCATGTGTCTGTGCCTAGAGTAAATCCTATATTCAAGTGTCAGAACATTTTCTGAACGTTTGCTTAGCGTCAATTGGAGGCATAACGTGGGTACTAGAGCGATATTTACCTAGATGGATGTGGGAAGCCACGTAAAAACGACATCCAGGCAGATTTGCTCACCAACCCTCGTTGTTAATGCGTGAGGCGGGTTTGATCCAGGCCAGGCTTATCTCCCGGTATCCCAGAAGCGTGCTCGGCTATCCGGGTGGTTCATTCTGCGTCACTGTCATCAAGGGTTAGATGCATTTATACAGTTGAATAATCTTAGAATACTGTCGACGTTTATGTTTGCTGCTCTTATATAGAATGCACTTTACGTACTTGTTGTGGTTAGGGGGAGACTCCATCCTAACAGTTCAAGTTTTTCACAAATAAATTTAATACCCATTTCACATTTTCGGAGTGTTTACTCTTAGACCCCAACACGAGTTGGCTGTATTCGAAATACAATTGCGTCTAAGAATAATTTGAGAGATGGGCTGCACGAGGGGCCGTGGCACACTGAAAGCTGCCAGTGTGATAATTTTGGTATGTGAATTTCTGGTATCTGAATCGATTGTAAGCGAGAAGCGATGTGGTAAGCTGTATCGCAGAAGTTAAGCTAACATCTTTGAGCTGCACGAGGGCGCAGAGGAACAGTCAAAGTTTCGCCAAGGTTACTAAATAATAAGGTTGGGCAGTAAGCGCTCTGCTCTGCCATTGGCTGGCCTAGTGACGTCAGCGTAGAAGCAAGCGCTCACAAGCAGACGACACGGCATGCGCGTTTACGTCAAGTTTTTGGCGGAAGATTTTGTTTATACCAGAACTGAGATGTCTAAACTGCCTTTCTGCTGCTAAAATATTGCAGTTAAAACTGATTAGTTATATTCTTTCGCAGCTTATGCCTCACACATCGGTAAATTATCAGATCACAACCACGCTGACACACACTTGAAATTAGAAACCTTGGCTCAAATAAATCAGAAACTATTCATTTAATCGCATTGAAATGAATTTACTCAAGAGCTAGAAGTTGCACACACTTGTTTGTAAGAACAGCATTCCTTCTTTCTAAAGCCGCTATAGTATTCATCAAAGTAACTTTATCTGTGTCTGAAAAAAAACTGTCATCTGAATATGTGCTCTTATTATGATGTTTCTTATTTGGTGACAGCTTTTCCAGAGTTTCCAAGAATCTCTTATGTAGTTCTCGTTTCTTATGCCGTTTGGTTCTGTCTTCTGTTGCGGGTGACACATTGACAGTCGCCCTACTGCACGGCAAATTGCACGAAGGAACTGCATCTGGCTTGAGCATTCTTTTTCGGGGCAAATTAAGCAATTCAGACTGTAAATCCCTTAAGTAATCTGTTTCTGCGAAATGGCGAGAACATATTCGTGCATGCGCAACATTTACACTGTCTTTCCTACAACATTTCGACAACCATAGTTTTTGTAATGTTTCATTACGCGGGAAACTGTGATACATTACGTCAGTTCCCTTTGTGCTCCGGTTGTAGGAAAAACAGCCCGTAACATCACAGCCTGGCATTGTAAAAATTAATTTTCTCACTCACTTGTAGATTCTCCAATAAGAATTTCACAGGACGGACCATAAATTATAGAGCTGGCGAACACAATGTTGATCCCGCTGTCCACTATCGCTAACTATTTCAGTTCCGAATCAAATAACAATTACAGCAAAAACCGTTAACACTCCCAAATTCCGAATGTTTCCGCTGTTGACTGAGTACCTCAGAAGAAAGAACTCAAACAAAATACTCCTTCAAACACAAAACAATACAAGAAAAACAATCAGTCACAATTCGAACTGTGTACTGTTTGGCACAGCTGCTTCCATCGTGACGTCATGCGCACAACTGAAAAAACACGTTGCTTTCTGCGCATCACTTTCTGCGCCCCACTGGAGTTTAGCTGTGTTTGAGTAAAGCAGACGATGTTTAGACTATATTGGTGTTCTGTGATGTTTAGCTCTGGTTGCGAGTGGAGTCGAAGTACAACTGTGTTGTAGTTAAGCTGATAATTTTAAACAGTGTTAATGAGGAAGGTATGGCGATATTATGATTCAAATTAAAGTTTATCTTTTGTTCAATCAACATGACCATGAAACTGGTCTCTGAATGAAGAAATCTAATGGAATGTGAGGTAAATACAATAATGATGTTATTATTTTTTTCTATTGCTGCGTCATCGAACGAACTTGGTTGTTGTTGTTGTTGTGGTCTTCAGTCCTGAGACTGGTTTGATGCAGCTCTACATGCTACTCTATCATGTGCAAGCTTTTTCTTCTCCCAGTACCTATTGCAACCTACATCCTTCTGAATCTGCTTAGTGTATTCATCTCTTGGTCTCCCTCTACGATTTTGACCCTCCACGCTGCCCTCCAATACTAAATTGGTGATCCCTTGATGCCTCAGAACATGTCCTACCAACCGATCCCTTCTTCTGGTCGAGTTGTGCCACAAACTTCTCTTCTCCCCAATCCTATACCGAGCGAGGTGGCGCAGTGGTAGCACACTGGACTCGCATTCGGGAGGACGACGGTTCAATCCCGCGTCCGGCCATCCTGATTTAGGTTTTCCGTGATTTCCCTAAATCGCTCCAGGCAAATGCTGGGATGGTTCCTTTGAAAGGGCACGGCCGACTTCCTTCCCCATCCTTCCCTAGTCCGATGAGACCGATGACCTCGCAGTTTGGTCTCTTCCCCCAAACAATCCAATCCAATCCTATGCAATACTTCCTCATTAGTTATGTGATCTACCCATCTAATCTTCTGCATTCTTCTGTAGCACCACATTTCGAAAGCTTCTATTCTCTTTTTGTCCAAACTATTTATCGTCCATGTTTCACTCCCATACATGGCTACACTCCATACGAATACTTTCAGAAATGACTTCCTGACGCTTAAATCAATACTGGATGTTAACAAATTTCTCTTCTTCAGAAACGCTTTCCTTGCCATTGCCAGCCTACATTTTATATCCTCCCTACTTCGACCATCATCAGTTATTTTGCTCCCCAAATAGCAAAACTCCTTTACTGCTTTAAGTGCCTCATTTCCTAATCTAATTCCCTCAGCATCACCCGACTTAATTAGACTACATTCCATTATCCTTGTTTTGCTTCTGTTGATGTTCATCTTATATCCTCCTTTCAATACACTGTCCATTCCGTTCAACTGCTCTTCCAAGTCCTTTGCTGCCTCTGACAGAATTACAATGTCATCGGCGAACCTCAAAGTTTTTATTTCTTCTCCATGAATTTTAATACCTACTCCGAATTTTTCTTTTGTTTCCTTTACTGCTTGCTCAATATACAGATTGAACAACATCGGGGAGAGGCTACAACCCTGTCTTACTCCCTTCCCAACCACTGCTTCCCTTTCATGTCCCTCGACTCTTCTACTAGTTTTTCCATTCGTCTGTAAAGAATTCGTGTTAGTATTTTGCAGCTGTGACTTATTAAGCTGATAGTTCGGTAATTTTCACATCTGTCAACACCTGCTTTCTTTGGGATTGGAATTATTATATTCTTCTTGAAGTCTGAGGGTATTTCGCCTGTTTCATACATCTTGCTCACCAGATGGTAGAGTTTTGTCAGGACTGGCTCTCCCACGGCCGTCAGTAGTTCCAATGGAATATTGTCTACTCCGGGGGCCTTGTTTCGACTCAGGTCTTTCAGTGCTCTGTCGAACTCTTCACGCAGTATCGTATCTCCCATTTCATCTTCATCTACATCCTCTTCCATTTCCATAATATTGTCCTCAAGTACATCGCCCTGGTATAGACCCTCTATATACTCCTTCCACCTTTCTGCTTTCCCTTCTTTGCTTAGAACTGGGTTTCCATCTGAGCTCTTGGTTATTGTACTGAAAGTTGTTAGGTTTGAGAGGCAGGAAAGGGTATTGTTTGGATGTTGAGAAGTTCATTGAATTTAAAATCTGCTTTGAGCAATTTTTCTCATTAACAAAAGAAAACAGTGTTGACATTTATGTGCATATTTCATTTTCTTACCAATCTTTCTCTTACAATTATTTTTAGTGGATGATACAACCTAGTATGTTCGATTTGCAATTAACAGAGAACTCATTGCCCCTATCGAGTGTCTCCGCTGATACAGTAATTTGCAGCTTTAGCATAGCGGCGCGCAAGACAGAGCAGGATTGCAACGTGTTATCCAGATTTGCGCAGGTTAGAGATAAGGAGAAAATATTTTGATTGTTTTATTTATTTAATCAGGGCCAAATTACGTTATTCAGAGATAGTTTTTGTGATCAGATTTTGTGAAACTAATTAAACTAGGTTTCATGTCGAAGTTATTCAGGCAGTTTATACTGCTGCAAATTCTTGCAGTCAGATTGCTAAGTTCTGTAATATGAAACACTTCTCGTTTCATTATGACAATTAATTATTATTACAGTGCATCTTTGCTTTCACTTTGCGACAGTTCATTTACTATCACAACTCAGGTTTACAATTAGAAACAGTGTACTTGAGGCTATATTTTGATTTACTTAGATAACTTACATCTGGCGACATCCTTGTACAGTACCAGCGACGCAGGAATATTCTGAGAAACAGTCAGGAATTGTGTTCTGCTCAGTCTTAATTATACCGAGCGAGGTGGGGCAGTGGTTAGCGCACTGGACTCGCATTCGGGAGGACGACGGTTCAATCCCGTCTCCAGCCATCCTGATTTAGGTTTTCCGTGATCTCCCTAAATCGTTTCAGGCAAATGCCGGGATGGTTCCTTTGAAAGGGCACGGCCGATTTCCTTCCCAATCCTTCCCTAACCCGAGCTTGCGCTCCGTCTCTAATGACCTCGTTGTCGACGGGACGTTAAACACTAACCGCCACCACGTCTTAATTATTACTGTACTTCAGCGCAACGCATATTTCGCTAATATGTTCTGGCTTTCAGCTTTGATATTATTGTCCTCAACCTTGTCTTTATATCTGTGATTTTGTTTTTATATTTATCTATTATCATGCCGCGTAGTACGTTTACCAACAGATCACGCACTACGATGAATTCGCAAGAATCTGATTTGCAAAATGCGACCGACAGCAACAACACCTTTGCTGATCATGCTGCTGCTACTAATACTAACCATATTTCTGACGTAGTAATGCAAGATTCTGTGCCTTTGCAACCGGATAGACAGGTCACGAACATTGTACACTCTCTTGATACTGACAGGACTCCGCATTCAGATAATAATATTTGTGGTAATTCTGATATTTTATTTTCAGAGAATACTGATGTCACACACACAGCTATGGAAGATTCTCTACCTTTACCAAAACCCCAAGCCCAGCCTTTACGGAATTTTTCCGACAGAACTGTTACGCAACAGCTTCATTTGGCTACACACAGTATGAATTTCTCGCAGCAAGCTAACTTCGATCGTTTGTTTCAGTTCTTAAGTGAAATGCAAAAACAAAATAATGAACGTTTTGATCAACAATCCAATCATTTTGAGGAACAATCCACTCGTTTTGACGAACTTAAAAACAGCAACGAGATTCTTACAAAAGAACTTGAAGAAGTTAATGATAAATGTTGTAAAATCATGAATCTCTTACAGAACGTTTTGATGTACAGGCTAGTCATTTGGAAGAGCTTAATCACAAATTCGAAGAGAATAAGAAATCTTTAGATGCGCTCCGTGACAAACAGATCACGTAAATGGTATTTCGACATAGGTTACCAATGTCACACCTCGTTTAAGCGAACGAACTGCAGCTCATGACAACCTTAATCAAAGTGTGTCAGACAGAGGAACAGCTATTGATGAACAGCTTAATACCATTGCTAAAATTAAAAAGTAGGTACCCAGTGAAATTGTTTCTACTCTGCAAAAGAAAACGCGTAGTCATGCTGTACAGTTACAGTCACTTAAAGATGATACTAAGAAAATTCCCGACCAATACGACAATCTGAAAGGCGAATACGATGAACTCGCCGACACAGGAGCACAATTAAAATTGAATCGTGACAATCACTCTGAAGGTACACAACCGGTACACTTCACTGACACCGAAGAATTTCAAGCACTTGAAAACTTTCGACAGGGACAGATACAAATTAATCTTCAAATTACACGGGAACTTAATAAACTTCATGATCGCTTGTCTGACAATAAGAACGATACCATATCTCACGACTGCTCAAACAACTTTGTCACGCGTTGTAGCGATCAGAATACAGAACATTCTTCGCAACCGGTCAGAGAAAGAGACGTTCTGCAATCACATGACAACTCTCGCACTTTTTTCAGTCGACAACATTATTTTGAAAATTTTAGAACCGATGGATCTGACTACAAGCATTTTTTATGTCAGAAAATTCAAAGTATTTCGTAATTGTCCTAACTGTTTGCATCCCTTGGACTGCATTCAACAATTTACGTTTTTTCGTCACCAAATTAACCTGTTTCTCATAAATTAGAATTTATTTGTAGTTGCTTGGAAGGGGAACCGTCGACGAGAATGCTACCGATTGCACGCCAATGTTTTTCAGTTGAAGAATTTCAAAGCGCTTCCCCCGCAGCTCACTGGTCTGAGACGACACAGCGTACTGTAAAAGACAAATTGATAAATTTACCGAACTACAACAACTCGAATTTTGAAACGTTAACACACTACTTTGAATACATGGTACAACAAAACCAGTGTTTACTTGAGCCATTCAGCCCGTCAGGTTTGATCCACCTCTGTATTTCAAGGAAATTTGAAATGTGCGTTAAGAGCAGGTCAGCAAACATCTAACATACAACATACATGCTTTTCGTGACGTTTTACAATTACTTGAGATTCATCAGCCGTTTTCTCAGCAGAAGAATAATAATAAAGTTTCTAACAATAACCGCAGTTTTCACTACAGTCACAACGGTGGTCATTCTGGCACGTTTTTCAGTCACAATAAGAGTGACTATTTTGAAATGAAAGACGTAACAGGAATTTTGACAACAGCAACCAGAATTTTAATGGTAATCAGCAACGACATTTTCAGTAGAACCGAAGTCTTCGTGACAACTACCACCAGCAAAATCACAATTTTCAACAGTCTAGTCAGCAACCTGTTAATTCCGGACAGCACATAAATCAGCCGTTGCCGCAACAGCTGTCACAGCAGCAATCAATCTCGCAAAATGATTCTAGTAATAATTTTACTCACAGGAACACTTTCCGTAATTACAGACAACAGCCGCACAAGCAGAAATCTTATGCCCAGCATTTTCGTGGTCACAATGGGAATAAAGAGGGAAGTAGAAATTTTAATCATAATTTTAGGAATAAAAGGCACTTAAGAAGCCTATCATTGAAGTTGCATCTGCCAACGCACGGAACAGGCGTCGGATGATGCCGACGCTGCGCCAACACAGGGTACATCGCATCCTGCACACATTATAGAGCATATGATCCGCTTACAAGACATCAGGGATTTATTGTTACGTGAAACTGAACAGCCTCTGAAGCATTTTTATCATCCTGTCATTACTATTCAAGTAGAAAAGCAGTTCTGGATTCTGGTTCTCCCGTTACTGTCATAAGTGATGCAGCAATCAACCGCTGCAATTCTCATGGTTCTTGTCCGATGTTACCTCTCAATAAAATCAAAATAAATGGTGCTGTACCTGGTAAAAGCGTTGAAGTCAAATCTCAAACTCATTTACAATTTTCTAATCAAGGTCACATATTTCTCGCCAACTTTCTTATCGTTCCATTATTAACAACTGAAGTCATTCTGGGCGTCGATTTCTTTAACAGACATAAAGCAGTGCTGGATTTTAACAATTACATTACAAAACGACGACAATACGATGTCTTTTAATTTTGATCAGAGCCTGTCTAGCGAGGAACAACATATCAAGCGCCTACATTTTCTTTCTTCAAACAGAAATATCGTCTAGTACTCTACACAACGATGACGGCACTGTGATTGACATCTTCGATACGATTCAGAACAAACTTAACAACTGTAAAGCCACCTCTGATTTTCATAAACAACAATTACGGGAAATCTTACAGACTCATGCTCACGTTTTTGATAAGGTACATTGCACTATTCGTGATTTTCTCTACGAATTTCAAGTTAAGCCACACAAAACTTTTGTTGGACGAGACTACACATTTCCTTTTGTTTATCGTCAGAAAGTTAAAGAAAAAAATAACTTCCATGCTTCAACAAGGTATTATTGAGTCGGAAGCCAACCCTTATAACAGTCTGCTTCATACTGTGCGAGAGGAAGATGGTTCACTGAGGCTTGTTCTCGATTCGAGACAAATTAACAACATTATTATTCCGGAAACCAATAGACTGCAAGAGTTGGAAGAAATTCGCCAGAAATTTCATGGAATCACAGTTTTCTCTTCCCTTGATTTAAGATATAGTTTCTGGCAGATTGAATTGCACCGTAATTGCCCTGAATTTACGGCCTTCCTCCGTTTTGGCATATGATATCAGTTCCGTGAACTTCCTTTTGCATTAAACAATTCGTCTGCAGCATTCATCAGAGGTTTAAATTCTATTTTGCCAGAGCATTTGAAAAATAAAATTAGCACTTATGTCGATGATATTCTCATATCCGAAAAGAGCTGGGATGAGCACAATGATACCTTGAATTATTTATTAAAAGTCTTTTCTGACTACGGTGTTATATTCAACCTGAGCAAATCTGAGTTCGGCAACTCTAACATCAAATTTTTAGGTCACGTCATATCTGTTTCTGGCGTTGAAACTGACCCGGATAAGTTGGGAGCTATCCGTGACATCACCACACCCAATTCCAAACGTCAAGTTAGAAGTTTTCTCGGTTTAGTCAATTTTTCCGTCGTTTTGTGTACTACAAGGCTCTTGATACTCCACGCTTGTGCCAACTTGGGCATAAACTCCAACTGGCTCTGGGCCAAACAAGCTCAACAAAAATTTGTCAATTTAAAACAAGCTTTATTACACGCTCCTCTACTTTCTCATCTTGATCTTTCACATGACCTTTGTTTGGCCACCGACGGCCATTGGTGACTTTCTGTTTCAAGAGATCGAAGAGGACGGCGTTGTTGTTAAGAAAAGTATTGCTTTCGCTAGTCGCGTTTTGTCTCTATCTGGACGTAACTGTTCTATAACAGAACTTGAATGTTTAGCAGTTGTGCGGCCTTTTCCAGATTCCGTCACTTCTTATTTGGCAGACACACCAAGATTTATACTGACCACAGAGCGTTGCAATTTCTTACGTCAGCAAAACTTTCTCATCAGCGTTTACTTCATTCGGCTACGTATTTACATGAATTTCGCTTTACTGTCATCTACATTCCCGGTTTTGGAAATATTGTGGCTGATGCATCATCTCTGGTTGTTCAACAGAATTTTAAGAATTTTTTAACAGAAATTGGCCACATTGACAAGGTCATTTCAGACAACGGGCCACAATTTACGTCGTTACTGGACGCGCACACTCTTCAGCAGGAAAATCAAACCCGTTTACATTTTCCGCTATCATGCTTCTTCAAATCCAGCTGAACACATTATGAAAGAGATAGGTAAATTATGCAGATTGTACCGCCACAAGAAACACAGAGATTGGGACAAATACATTTACACATTGCACAATGTCATCAAATCTATTCCCTACGCTTCTACCTTGTACTGAAAAACATACTGCCAACTGACACAATCAGAGAACTTGTACCGATACCTAAGTCACGTTTCTTATGACACCACCAAATTGTGGATATAGCTTTACGAAACATCAAACGAGCTGCAGAAAAGAGGATTCAACGCCAGCAGCCGTCTGGAATCAAATGAACACTTCAGGCAGGTCAAAAACTACTCGTCAGATCTCGCAGATTGTCTCATAAAGGAAAACGCTTGTTCAGCAAATTCTCTTTGCTATAACGGACCATACAGAATTCGTCGTATTTGTCATCCAAATGCTTTGGAACTGGGAAGTATGAGAACCAAACGTAGTATGAGTGTACACCTTATCACGAATGTCAAAGAATTTCACGAATGGGACACACTCACACAGTTTTACAGACAGCACACTTACACAGTGAAGGAAGCAAGAGGCCATTAGAACCGATGCACGAACTTCAGTTGGGGAAGGATGGGCAAGAAAATTGTGGTGTCCCTCTCAAAGCAACCATCCCGGTATTTGCCTTAAGCAATTTAGGTGGGAAATGTAAATCTGAATGGCCAGAAAGGTATCTGAACTGGAATCCTCCCGAATAGATCGACTTAGGTGTGGAAAAAAATAGCCCTGACTAATAGCTCTGGGTTCACAGTCTCTAATAATCTTGACGTCTACGGGACATTAACCACTAATCTTCCTTACTTCCTTCCAAGACTATAACCACAACTGCAGTAGCCGATAGAGCACTCTGCACCACTAAAGTTAGTATGAAATGACATAATGCACAACGGATATGCAGTCGAAAGGAACTTTTTTAGTTATCGTTACTTTTTTTAATTCTCTTTCTCCCGAGGAAACCAATACAATTTGATTTGTAATAACTATAACACGGACAATGGAAATTTAATATTCTGGTTGTAGTTTTTGTATAGGACGACACGAGTACTACAGCCTCTGGCGATCAGACTATTCCTGAGCCAGCGGCTACACTGAGTGCTGGTTAGCATGGTTCGCAGAGTACGTGCAGAATGTCGGTGGTAGACGTGCAGCGCCGCCACAAATTATCAGTCAGTCATAAATACTCCCTGTATATCTAAAAGTCCGCTTCAATCAATTTATAGACATCCTTACAGCCCAAGACACATGGACGGACTAATGTTGAAAGTCGCGCCTCCTTTTTGAACTACCTGCAAGTGTGCATACAGGAATAGAAGCACTACTCATGGTTTGCTATATACCCCCAAAGTAAATATAATTTACGTATAACGCAATCTTATTTTTTTCTCGTAATATGGTGGTAGAAAAGCTTACGCCAACACGCAACGACGGGGGAAGTTTCTCTGTCGTTACATCGCTTGATCATTCAATACGGATATGACGCATTTCACCCTTCTGGTGCATCAATAGATTGTGTAAAAGTAGCTGGATATATTACCCATCCGTCATAAAGCCATATAAAATGGTAAAAGGATGCATCAGTAACTGGATATCTAGTTACTTCAGCTGGTTCAAATGGCTCTGAGCCCTATGCGACTCAACTTCTGAGGACATCAGTCGCCTAGAACTTAGAACTAATTAAACCTAACTAACCTAAGGACATCACACACATCCATGCCCGAGGCAGGATTCGAACCTGCGACCGTAGCGGTCGCTCGGCTCCCGACTGTAGCGCCTAGAGCCGCACGGCCACTCCGGCCGGCTATCTAGTTACTGTTGCGTCCATTTTCCTTCTTATATGGCTTTATGACAGATGGGTTTCATAACCAACTACTTTTACACAATCCGGTGATGTCCTAAAAGGGTGAAACGCGTCATTGATATTAAATAATTTCGCACCAAAGATTGTTTTTCCATATTGAAATATTATTGATGACTAAAAAATGGTTCAAATGGCCCTGAGCACTATGGGACTTAACTTCAGAGGTCATCAGTCCCCTAGAACTTAGAACTACTTAAACCTAACTAACCTAAGGACATCACACACATCCATGCCCGAGGCAGTATTCGAACCTGCGACCGTAGGTGGTTCCAGAATGTAGCGCCTAGAACCGCTCGGCCACTCGAGCCGGCTATTGATGACTAAAGTCTCTGTTAGGTGTATCTGTTGTTTTTATTAAACTTGTGGAAAAACGCTACGAACTTATGCAGCAACCTAATATATATGCACATTATAAGACAACAAATAACACACATAAGAGGAGAACAGAATATTTTGAAATATGATACCACAGAAGAAAACTGAAGGTTAGATGGATAGACAGGGTGACTGATGAGAAGGTACTGAATCAAACTGCGAAGGAAATGGCGTTATGCACAGTTCACTGCAAGAAGGGACACGAGGAATCAAGCAGTAGTCACTTCGGCAATATAGTGACTGGGGGAGGGGGAAGGGAGGAGGGACCATTCTAGATGGTGCTCAAGGCTTGGCTAAAATAAACAAGTTCAAGTGGGTAAAGGTTGCAGTAGTTATGCTGAGATGAAAGTGCTTGCACAGGACAGACTAGCTTGGAGAGCTGTTCTGACCAGTCTTCAGACTGAAGAGCACACCAACAACAATCTCCAAAATAATGTTCCTCAGGAGGCCAATGATATTCACCAAGAGTCGTGTAATCTAAATTTAAATGTTTTCTGTGTGTTGTGTAAGTCCTTATCGATCCACCAGCAAAGGCCAAGTACACGGAGATATGACGGAGACACAGAAACTTGAGTAACTTCCTGGGATTACCGGATATCGAGTATGTTATTCTCGGAAGTCAGCAGATGTGTCGTCATCGAATGATTTCATTGAACCATTTGATTTCACAACCGTAACAAACGGTCTCGCTTCACCCCTTATCAAACTCTTTTTTAAATTAATTATCTCGATCCAAACGTCAGTAAATAATAAAACAACGTTACAACGCGTTTCCTCATATTGCGTACCACAACCTCAAATTTACTAAATGACAATTCCCTTTTCCAGCGCGACCAGTCTTTTACTTCACACGATCAGCTGATTTCGACCATGCGCCATTTTCAAGTGCATATCATAAACTGTTTGCGTGTATGGAAGGTACATTACGTATTTAAATGAGAGACGCACCTTCTATACATTCACACAGGATAACTGTAAAATGAGGCTTATTGGATAGCTAGATATCCAGTATCCGCTATCCAACCAAATAGCTATCCATTTCACATCTAGTCCGAACTACCTCACTAGAGCTTACAACTTTCCTAAAGCCAAACTGTTGCTAATCTAAGAGCTACTCAGTTTTCTATTCTATATTATTCTTGTGAACAACCTGGATGCATGAGCTGTTAAGCTGATTGTACAATAATTCTCGTATTTGTCTGCGCTTTCTGTCTTCCGAATTGTGTGGATGACATTTTTCCGGAAGTTTGATGGTACGTCTCCAGTCTTACAAATTATACACACCATCTGCAATAGTTGTTTGGTTGCCACTTCCGCCGATGACTTTAGAAATTCCAGTAGAATGTTACCTATTCATTCTCACTTATTTGGTGGCAAGTTCTCCACTGCTGTTTTATACTCCGATTGTAATACTGGGTCCTACATATCTTTCAAATCTGCTCTCATTTCTTCTTCTACAATGTCAGCAGACAGTTCTTCCACCTACAATGTCTTCTTTTCACCTACTCGCTCTTTCCTTTGTGTTTACCATTGGCAGTCGTCTGGCTTTCTTAATATTGACTCCTTTGTTTTTACTTTTACCGAAGTTTGTTTCGATTTTCCCATACTTTGCGTCCGGCTTTCCAATACAATTTCTTTTTCTATTTCATAAAATTTTTTCTACAGTCTTTTTACTGCAGCTCTCCAGAATTTCCTATTTATTTCATTCGTAAGTGACTTATATACTGTTGGATCCCCGTCTTTTTCTGACCATTTTTGTATTCTGTCACCCAACTTTTCTTTGTAGTTGCTTTCCTTGTATCTTCATTTGTCTGCTCCACTTGTTTGATTGCCCTTTTAAGAGATATCCATTCCTATTCGGTTGAACAGCCTGTTGTTGAAATCATTACCGCAGTATCTACAGCCTCAGAGAGCATCAAAAGCACCTCATCGTGCTTCGGTATTATGTTTCTCTTCAGGATGATTTTTCCAGCCTACTTTTCTTTATTAATAAATAGCGGACTGAGTCTTTATCTTCTCCCAGGTTCCCATTCAATCCAGTCCCTGATTTCGGAATCTCTGTATCACCATAATTAATCCGGCTGGCTTCATTCCATATCTCCAGGCCTTTTCCAAACACCCCTCCTACTCTTACGATTTTTGAACTGTGTATTCGCAATCACTGTCAGAAATTTATTGTAGAACTTAATAATCTTTCCCCTCCTTTAATGCTTCTACTCCTGTATCATTTTCTCAATTCCCCCTCCTATCAGTGTTCCAATGCCCCATCATCATTAGGATAAATGTCCGCCCCCGGTAGCTGAGTGGTCAGCGTGACGGAATGTCAGTCCTAAGGGCCCGGGTTCGATTCCCGGCTGGGTGAGAGATTTTCTCCGCTCAGGGACTGGATGTTGTGTTGTCCTAATCATCATCATTTCATCCCCATCGACGCGCAGGTCGCCGAAGTGGCGTCAAATCGAAAGATCTGCACCAGGCGAACGGTCTACCCGACGGGAGGCCCTAGCCACACGACATTTCATTTCATTAGGATAAATACTGTGATATTCATTCAGTGCCCTCGTGTACTCTCTCTCTATCTCTCTTTATTTGCTGCTAATGATATTGGCATGTATACCTCAGTTGTCATTGGCATTGGTTTGCTGTCGACTCACCGCCAGCATCGAACTAAATTCGTAACTTCCGCATGCCGCACTCAAAACGATGTTTAAAGTGTTCAAGAACTAGTTTATGGGATCGAAGAAATATTTCAAAAGTAACTAATTACAGTTATCAGTATTTATATTGCACCATCGACCTGCCCCGGCTTCGTATGGATGGCACTAAGTAACTGCGGCTGGGCCGCTTCTTTATAATACGTGTGTTTAGTAACTCATGCCATTTTGTTTAGTCGAGGTCATGGAGCCGTGGACTGTGGAACATCGTGTGTTTGCTTACAATAGGTTTGTGCATAACAATGAGTCTATCGTTGCAGTTCAGCGTGAGTTTCGTTGCCATTTCAATCTCGCGAGACACGATAGCGCCCTCAATCGTAAAGCCACTTTACTATGGGCTAAATCATTTTGTTTACGAGGAACAGTGATGAGCAGAAAACCGCCAGGGGCTCCTCGTTCAGTACGCACCGCAGAAAAGGTTGAAACAGTTCGTTAAGCCATATTCCTTAGTCCTCGTCGATCTGCTAGGACACATTCTGCTGTGCTGCGCCTCAGTACTCTTTCAGCAAGACGTATTTTGCATACTGGTCTAGGATTTAATCTCTACGAGATAGTCGTGGTGCAACAATTGAACCCTAGAGATTGTGTACAGCGGATCAGTTTTACTTGAGAAATGGAGGCCATACTTGAGCAAAATAACAACATTATTTCGTTTACGAGTGAAGAAGCTCATTTTCATTTGAACTGTCGTTATCGGGCGAGTGAAAATCAAAATCTAACACATAAGAAGCCATTACATAGTCCCAAGGTGACAGTTTGGTGCATTGTAACCGGTACAGATATTATTGGTCCATATTTTTTCCAGGACGATAGCGGGAACACTGTTAACTGTAACCTCCGAACGTTACAGACAGGTGATCACTGAATTCTTCCTACCTGAACTAAGAAGAAAACGTGTTCCTATCCGGCGAATTTGGCTTCAGCAGGACGAAGCCACAGCTCATAAAGCAGGAATGTTAGTGGAAGCTGGAGAAGGTGATGGGTACGATTCTCACTGAAACATTGTAACAAGACGACGCCACCGCTCGGCTGATAACCCGAGAAGAATTCATCAGTGGAATACGCCGAGAAAGACTGAAATCGCATGTATGTTTTTTGTGAGTCTAGCAGAATGTAGATGCAGTTAGCGTGGTGTAGCATCACTTAACGCAGTCTGCCTGGTCGTTGTTCTTCGATTGGGAACGTCTCAGTTGTTGAAAATAAATGTCAACAGTGGTGGTTATACCACAGAGAAATAATTTGTAGTACATCACGCAGCCGCTGTTTCACCAGCGGCATAACATTGTCGTTTGTGGGTGCGTGCATATCTTTGTACGTGGAGCTGCTGTTTTGTTTCGGCTCAACGATTCCCTTCTTCTCCTTACGTTAGCATGAAGACGCCATTTCTCGTCAGCACTACAGGGCTATTACTAATGATCGAAGCGATTTCATAAATTCACCGTAGCTCCATTCATTGACTTATGGTCACGACACACTACAGATACGTAGAAAAACTCATAAAGTTTTGTTCGGCTGAAGCCGCACTTCAGGTTTCTGCCGCCAGAGCGCTCGAGAGCGCAGTGAGACAAAATGGCGACAGGAGCCGAGAAAGCGTATGTCGTGCTTGAAATGCACTCACATCAGCCAGTCATAACAGTGCAACGACACTTCAGGACGAAGTTCAACAAAGATCCACCAACTGCTAACTCCATTCGGCGATGGTATGCGCAGTTTAAAGCTTCTGGATGCCTCTGTAAGGGGAAATCAACGGGTCGGCCTGCAGTGAGCGAAGAAACGGTTGAACGCGTGCGGGCAAGTTTCACGCGTAGCCGCGGAAGTCGACGAATAAAGCAAGCAGGGAGCTAAACGTGCCACAGCCGACGGTTTGGAAAATCTTACGGAAAAGGCTAAAGCAGAAGCATTTCTTAAACAGGAGATTGGAAAACCGATGGATCGGTCGTGGTGGAGATCATGATCAACAATTCATGTCATGGTCTCCACGCTCTCCCGACTTAACCCCATGCGATTTCTTTCTGAGGGGTTATGTGAAACATTCAGTGTTTAAACCTCCTCTACCAAGAAACGTGCCAGAACTGCGAGCTTGCATCAACGATGCTTTCGAACTCATTGATGGGGACATGCTGCGCTGAGTGTGGGAGGAACTTGATTATCGGCTTGATGTCTGCCGAATCACTAAAGGGGCACATATCGAATATTTGTGAATGCCTAAAAAAACTTTTTGAGTTTTTGTATGTGTGTGCAAAGCATTGTGAAAATATCTCAAATAATAAAATTATTGTAGAGCTGTGAAATCGCTTCAATCATTTGTAATAACCTTGTACATTGAGGATACGAACAGTCATTGTAGCTCTCGAGCCAATTGATGATGAGCAAGCATAGATGCACATATACCCACCTGCTGATTTTTCTAATTTTGGATTAAATACCCAACACCCATACACCTGATTTTTGAACCTTCCCCATCGCATGCAAATGTAACATGATGGTGGAATGATCACAGTCCACCACATTTGTCAGTTCTAGAGTACACTGACATGGATGACTGTGGATTAATGCGTTTAAAGGATCTTCATCAAGCCCCAAAGGTCTTTATGAACGTGGAGAGCCACTAATGCCACAACGACCATTTTCTTGCCGTGCTCTGTCCAGTGGCGTTATCCTCATACAAAGCGGCAATGTTTCTGGTTGCATCTGCTGCTGTCACCTCCCTATTGAACTCACACAGAAGAATTTGTCGGAAATGTTCCGATTTGACCACTTGGCACTCCATTTTCTAGCGTGAACAGTCCCACTCGCTATCTCCAAATGAGAAAATGACAATATGTAAACTCAAATAACAATAGCGAACTACAGATAAAAGTAACAATCGATAAGTGAAACCATTGCAAACGGACTCCCGAAATGCAAAAGAAATACGCTACGAACTTACGCAGCAACCGAGTAGTTCCTGAGATTAGCCTTCACATACGGACAGAAAGTCGTGGCAAACAACTTTGATTTATACTACACAGTGTCCCAGGAGAAATGGTCAGTATTGAGGGATATGATGGGATCGATCATTCGAAGCAAAAACAGTGCAGTAAACGTGAACTCTAAAATGCATACCTTAAGAGCTCTGAACAATTCTTCATCTTTCATATTGCGAAGCAAATCTCTACTTCTGCAAGCTATTGGCTTTCCACTTTTTGGGATAAGGTAGTATGGACCAAAACAAGAAAAAGGTGTCTAGTAAACATGGGTTCTAAGCTGCACACCTTAACAGTCATGAGAACCTGTTCATGTTCGCTACTGTTACAGATATGTCATCTACTAAACAAGTGCTCATAGCTGTTAAGGTACGCATTTTGTAGCCTACGTTTACCAACAATTTTTTCCTGTTCTGGTCCACATTACCTCCTCCAAAAATTTGGAAGGCAAAGAGTTTGGAGTACAAGAGATTTATTTCACAAAATCTAAGACGAAGAAGTGCTCACAGCTTTTCAGGTATGCATTTTAGAATCCATGTTTAATAGACATTTTTGTTTCGGATGATCGTTCCTGCCCTCAGTACTGATCAGTACTGCTGGGACATCCTATATGTACAGTTAGGTATAGATACCGGCGAAGCTTCGCTGTTCTGTGGAGTAGCAGAGGCTGTTAACCGCTTTTCCTGCCAGATACTGCCTTCTCTCCAGCTGACTAGATCGTAGTTCCCATCATTCCCAGGAGGTGTCATTCCAAAGGCCAATTAAATACGTAATAGATAACAATAACAATAACTGGCCATGCATTCCCAGCAGAGTTTTGCGATAATTAAGCCACTCCAACCTTGAACTGACTTCGTGGGCCGTCGCATAGAAATTCTTCCTGCCTATTACGTAGAGATGCTATCGTAGTTTTTATGTCCCCTTGCAGAGCCGTAGCAGCGCCGTCGAATTCTGAAAGTGCAGTACTGCTGTCTATGTTTTACGTAATGAAGCAGGAAGAAATTTTTGTTGTGCAAATGATTTTTACAATGGATGCCACTATGGCGCGTTTATTTAAGAAACACCGCAAAATTAACTTGTTCACACTGTTTGTAAACTAACTATTAACGGTACGAGAACGCTGTCTACCCCATGATTAGAACGACAGGCATCCTATCGACGACTGCCAACTATGATGTACAGTCTGTAACTTGAGTGTACGATCGGTATAGTACTTATAAAATTGTACATTTTCGTTTATGCCAAAGTTATTCATTTAGTTGTCAATATCAACGTTTCCTGGTATTGTAAAATTAATCCGCGCGACCGCTACGGTCGCAGGTTCGAATCCTGCCTCGGGCATGGATGTGTGTGATGTCCTTAGGTTAGTTAGGTTTAAGTAGTTCTAAGTTCTAGGGGACTGATGACCTCAGAAGTTAAGTCCCATAGTACTCAGAACCATTTGAACCATTTTTTTGTAAAATTACTGGAAGACTGTATTTGTGACCTGAAGACTCTTGCTAATGTCTGACTGGCAAATAGCAACCTTTGCTATCAAATATTTATTAATAACAGTTACTTGATTCGCGCCAGAGGGAACGTACTTCCCCTACACATCTCTTTCCTGACTTTGTGAGCGACTTCTGCGTCGGCACCTCATCCCACTGGCTCTGAAAGCGCCAGACAGCCAGATGGCTAGCCAGCGTGGGAACCTACCACTCACTCCTTGCTTCGTACATTTATTTATTTATTTATTTATTGTTCCGTGGGACCAAATGAAGGAGAAGTCTCCATGGTCATGGAACAAGTCAATACATGAAATTATAACACGATATTAGAAACAGATAAAATGAAATTTAAAAAACATATTCAGGTGACAAGTAAGTTCAAATAAAGAAAATCAACAATGTAACACTGGAATTTGCTTAATTTTTTAGATCTTCCAGGAGCTCCTCGACAGAATAGAAGGAGTGAGCCATGAGGAAACTCTTCAGTTTAGACTTAAAAGAGTTTGGGCTACTGCTAAGATTTTTGAGTTCTTTTGGTAGCTTATTGAAAATGGATGCAGCAGAATATTGCACTCCTTTTTGCGCAAGAGTCAAGGAAGTGCATTCCACACGCAGATTGGATTTCTGCCTAGTATTAACTGAGTGAAAGCTGCTAACTCTTGGGTATAGGCTAATATTGCAAACAAAAAACGACATTAAAGAAAATATATACTGTGAGGGGCAATGTCAGAATTCCCAGACTATTGAATAGGGGTCGACAAGACGTTCTCGAACTTACACCACATATAGCTCGAACAGCCCGTTCTTGAGCCAAAAATACCCATTTTGAATCAGAAGAATTACCCCAAAAAATAATACCATACGACATAAGCGTATGAAAATATGCGAAGTAGACTACTTTTCGTGTTGAACTGTCACTTATTTCAGATACTGTTCTAATGGTAAATAAAGCAGCATTTAGTTTCTGAACAAGATCCTGGACATGGGCTTTCCACAACACGTTACTATCTATCCGAACGCCTAGGAACTTGAACTGTTCCGTCTCGCTTATAATATGCCCATTCTGTCTGATCAAAATATCGGTTCTTGTTGAATTGTGAGTTAGAAACTGTAAAAACTGAGTCTTACTGTGATTTAACATCAAATTATTTTCCACTAGCCACGAACTTATTTCATGAACTACATTATTTGATACTGTTTCAATATTACACACAAGATCCTTCACTACCGAGCTGGTGTCATCAGCAAACAGAAATATTTTTGAATCACCTGTAATACTAGAAGGCATATCATTTATATAAATAAGAAACAGCAGTGGCCCCAGCAGCGACCCTTGGGGTGCAGTGCTCATACATTCACTTCACGTTTGTGAAACAGCAAAACTGGAAATAAAGTAAAATGCTCTCTTATCTGCAAATAAGGTGTAGCTTACGACTAGTTTTGGAATCACCCGCATATCTTCCTCCTTTCTCTCCCATCTTAATTGTCACGCGATTTGATTCTTGTCGGATACTGTTACACGTGATTTTCTATTCAGCGTTGGGTACGGATGTCCAAGTACGAGCAACGGCGTCGACAGTAAACGAACACCTTATCTGTAGACACGCGGTATAGCCTCTCGAGTACCGACTGCGTTATCAGAAATGGGTTGCACTGACGCCTGATAACTCATTGGCCGCAGTTGCGCCGTGTTGCACAGATAGGAGGCAACCTTCCCGCGGCGTATATCCTGGCGGACGCCGCTGCACCTTGCCCAGTACGCGGCGTGCCGCCGAGCCGTCTAGACACGACGAGACTAGCGTGTACACGTCACGGACACGGCCATGGACGGGTACAGGGGACGCGTTGCCGTGGTGACGGGGGCCAGCCAGGGAGTGGGGGCCGCCGTGGCGCGACAGCTGCTGCGGCAGGGCCTCACCGTCGTGGGACTCGCCAGGAGGCCGGACAAGGTCAAGGTGAGTCCGCGCTCCGCCAGCACTCTGTCCTTGCCCCAGCGTCCGCTAATGAGTGCTAATCAAATGGACCAAGTGAGTTTACAGGAGGCCGCTGTGCCCCGCGGAAGGAACCGACGATATTAGGAAAACACTACTCTACTCTAACCAGATATAACCAGCCCCTGATCTACGATAATTCCGAACCGAGTCAAAAACTTGTAGTGGCGCCCCTCCCCCCGCCCCCCCCCCCCCCCGTCCCCCGCACTCCAACTCGAACGTTTGAGATAGTGAAAAATTTAAAAAAATCGATTTTTCAAAAATATTTTCATCATGTAACTCAACTCTATCTAAAGAGTACGATATACAGGGTATATCATAATTAATGGCACAAACGCATACAGATGAAGGTACACGATACTAGAAGCATAAGTCTCAGTAAACATAGGGTCGAAAATGTATACATTAAGAGCTACGAGCAATTTTTCATCTTCGATACTGTGAAGTGTTGTGTACATAGTTCCGCGTAGTCAGGTCGTACTCAACTTTCCCACTAGAGCGCACCACGCTAAGCACAACAGCGCAGGCGCAGCGCTCGTCCGTCTCCGCACTACGAGATGGCGCTGCCATAGAGACGAACCAAATTCTGCTTCCGCCGATCCGCGTATTAATATGTAACGCAGCCAATGAGATTGCTGCTAACGTAGAACCTTTTCTCCTCGCGGATCACACTCGCGCGAGGTATTATAACGAGTGTACAGACCTCCGATTAGTCAGTCTGCATTTGTCTGCACCAGTCTGTACCATTCTGTAGTCAAGTTTCAGTCTGCGCCCAATAAGATTACCATATGCCTGTACATAGCCATGAAGATAAATGTATAGACACTTCTGTCAAGTATCAGAGATATATGTGAGAATAAGATTAATGTACCAATACCAAAGGAACTTCATTTTGTCAATTATAAATAGCATCCAGAACCAAGTTAGTAATTTTTATGCTTGTTATTATTTTAATAAATGTGTGTGAAAATTAATCAAGTTCTGTTTAAAGTTGGTCACCATCAATCTGCTACTCTAAGCGTGCAAGTGGCATTTCTGTCATCTGACCTAACGACAGAAGATAAACACGCCACGATAGGACCACGAGACATATTGCTGACACTCGCCTACTTCGTTAGAGCGACAAGTCAAATAATCTGATGGTGTGTGTACTGAAGGTCTTACAGTACGCACACCACATGAAGCAAATCTCTTCTAATGCAAGCTCTTTACTTTCCACATTTTGGGTAGTAGTAGTATAGACTAAAACAAGAAAAAAATGTCCGGTAAACATTTGCTCTAAAGTGCATACCTTAAAAGTTATGAGCAATTGTTCATTAGAAGAGTTGTGTTTCCAAGTAACGAAGATTAGCACGTGCTAATAGCTCTTAAGGTATGCATTTTAGGGCACATGTTTACTAGACTTTTTTCTTGTTTTGATCCACATTATCATTTCCCAAAATATGGAAAGCAAACAGCTTTCAGTAGAAGAGATCTGCTTTACAGCATCGAAGATGAAAAATTGTTCGTATCTCTTAAGGTATGCATTTTCGACCCTATGTTTCAAAAAAATGGTTCAAATGGCTCTGAGCACTATGGGACTCAACTGCTGTGGTCATAAGTCCCCTAGAACTTAGAACTACTTAAACCTAACTAACCTAAGGACAGCACACAACACCCAGCCATCACGAGGCAGAGAAAATCCCTGACCCCGCCGGGAATCGAACCCGGGAACCCGGGCGTGGGAAGCGAGAACGCTACCGCACGACCACGAGATGCGGGCATACCCTATGTTTACTGAGACTTTTTTGCTTCTAGTATCGTGTACTTTCCACTGTATGCGTTTACGCCATTAATTATGATACACACTGTACACACTGAAGCCCCAAAGAAACTGGTATATGCATGCGCATTCAAATACAGAGATATGTTAACAGGCAGAATACGTCGCTTCGGTCGGCAACGCCTTTGTAAGACAAGTGTCTGCTGCAGTTGTTAGATCGTTTACTGCTGTTGCACTGGCAGGATATCAAGGTCTAAAGGAGTTTGAACGTGGTGATACAGTCGGCGCACGAGCGATGGGACACAGCATCTCCGAGGTAGCGATGAAGTGGGGATTTTCCCGTACGACCATTTCACGAGTGTACCGTGAATATCAAGGAATCCGGTAAAATGTCGAACCTCCAACATCGGTGCGGCCGGGAAAGGATCCTGCAAGAAAGGGACCAACGTCGACTCAAGAGATGGTTCAAATGGCTCTGAGCACTATGGGACTTAACAGCTGAGGTCATCAGTCCCCTAGAACTTAGAACTACTTAAACCTAACTAACCTAAGGACATCACAGACATCCATGCCTGAGGCAGGATTCGAACCTGCGACCGTAGCGGTCGCGCGGTTCCAGACTGTAGCGCCTAGAACCGCTCGGTCACTCCGGTCGGCCGACTCAAGAGAATCTTTCAATAGAACAGAAGTGCAACCCTTCCGCAAACTGCTGCAGACTTCAATGCTGGGCCGTCAACACGTATCAGTGTGCGAACCATTCAACGAAACATCATCGGTATGGGCTTTCGGCGCCAAAGGCCCACTCGTGTATGATTGATGCACGACACAATGCTTTACGCCTCGCCTGGGCCCGTCAACACCGACATTGCACTGTTGATGACTGTAAACATGTTGCCTGGTCCGACAAATCTCGTTTAAAACTGTATCGAGAGGTTGCACATGAATGGGTTTGGAGGCAACCTCACGAATCCAAGGACCCTGCATGTCAGCAGGAGACTGTTCTAGCTGGTGGAGGTTCTGTAATGGTGTGGGGAATGTACAGTTGGAGTGATCTGGGACCCCTGCTACATCTAGATACGACTCTGACAGGTGACACGTACGTAAGCGTCCTGTCTGACCACCTGAATCCATTCATGTCCATCGTGCATTCCGGCGGACTCGGGCTATTCCAGCAGGACAATGGGACATCCCACACGTCCAGAATTGCTACAGAGTGGCTTCAGGACACTCTTCTAAGCTTAAACTCTTCCGCTGGCCACCAAACTCCCCATATATGAACATTATTGAGCACATCTGGGATGTCTTGCATCATGCTGTTCAGAAGAGGTCTCCACCCCCTCGTACTCTTACGGATTTATGGACAGCCCTGCAGGATTCACGGTGTCAATCCCGTCCAGCACTACTTCAGACGTTAGCCGAGTCCATGGCAAGTCGTTTTGCGGTACTTGTGCGTTCTCATGGGGCCCTACCCGATATTAGAGAGATGTACCAGTGTCTTTGACTCTTCAGTGTAGATCTTTTTATGTTCGAGGAAATAGAAAACTTGTTATTTGGTCTTAAGTGTGCCAAAGTGCAGTTCCACGACTCTTCACACAGTATTCTTCTATCACACGTCACTGTATTTCGCTGTGTGGAATTCAAACGTGTTTATTTTGTAATGGAAGCCATCAAACCCACATTCAGGACAGTGGAAATGAAAATGTCCTGTGGTGCCTCTCCTGCTCCCAGTCGGCCGGTTTCATATCCTAACCCCCATTTAAAAAACTCACAGTTAATATTGGATGGAATTATTTGTAATCAAGAGAATAAGAACTCCTCAGAAAATTTTCACTCTTTGTTCCCTATTAGCTAATCACTTTCTCTTTTGTGTGACATAAAATTAAATATAGGATCCATAAAACCATTAAAGGCAGTAGAAAAGCAAGATGGTACACATTTCTCCAATCCTTAGGTCGCAGCATTTGTTTCGTTCTACTCTTGCTACAGCTTTACACGCCGTGATTTCCTTTCTGCGAAAGAATCTATTACCGCTCCAAAGTTCGTCAAACGTTTTGCTACAAGTAAAATCAAAATGTCGTTGTCTAATGTTAAAAAAGCTGTTATACGAATAGTACCCAAGAGTGGCGTGCTTTCTCGATCTGATTAGCTCAATTGTGTCACTTTCTGATAGATAAAACGGAATACGACTTTCTAATATAGCAGCATTGCAATACATGCAAAATAAGCGAGTCTGTTTTAGCACAAATGGTCATTTTTATCTACCTAATTTACATAAATAACACGACAAAGTATAATTGGTTCAAATGGCTCTGAGCACTATAGGACTCAACTGCTAAGGTCATTAGTCCCCGAGAACTTAGAACTAGTTAAACCTAACTAACCTAATGAAATCACAAACATCCATGCCCGAGGCAGGATTCGAACCTGCGACCGTAGCGGTCTTGCGGTTCCAGACTGCAGCGCCTTTAACCGCACGGCCACTTCGGCCGGCCAATAAAGTATAATTCATGAAGTACCAGTGTCGAATTCCTATTAGGCCTATTACAAGCAAGAAGTTTTAAGTTAGGAAATAGTTTCACTTTTCATTCGGATGCTCCAGTTTTTCAAGCATGAGGTCGAAAGATAGTAGTAGCACGAAATTTTTACATAAATTTGGAATCATCGTACTCTTCCATATGATTTGTGTGATGTCCCCGTTACCTCTCCTTCCTTGTACTAAGAAACAATCCTGCCATCACTAATTCTGTAACTGTTTCTGCCATTCTCAAAACTAAGTTCTCCAGTTAACTTCACTAACCCTGCCAGAATCACCGGTTTGTTTATCCCGCATTTATTCCCCGGTTAGGCGTTATTACGTGTTCGTACGGCGCGTTTTCCGTGATATTCCGCGAATAGAATTTAAGTGACTGCTAATCGGGCACTGTGCAACTGGCCCTTAGTAGTGTAGCAATCTGGCACAAATTTTCTGTCAAAATTTCATTTTCTTGGATACACCGAGAAGATAGTATGTAATCTTTCTTACCTGTTATACCTGTTTATTTTCACTCTGGTAGTCTGAATCTATGGACTTCGCTAGTAATTATAACGCATATCATTCGCATACCCAGTCAACCACATAAACAAACAGCGATTGTTCACCCGTTCTGGTTTCTTCGGCTCAGCTCGTATGGATACGTCCCCTTTTGGTTCAAATGGCTCTAAGCACTATGGGACTTAACAACTGAGACCATCAGCCCCCTAGACTTAGAACTACTTAAACCTAACTAACCTAAGGACATCACACACAGTCATGCCCAAGGCAGGATTCGAACCTGCGAGCGCAGCAGCAGCGCGGTTCCGGACTGAAGCGTCTAGAACCGCTCGGCCAGAGCGGCCGGCGTCCCCTTTTGTCTGGGGGATGCGACGGGGATTCCCCTGTCAGAGATATCACGTACACTGTGCAAGCATTCAAAACTCAACTTATGATTGATTCAGAAATAAACTTAGAATGTGTTCAAAAATGTTCAAAAAACCAGCAGCGATGCGTTTCAAAATCATACGACTATCGATAGACCAACGTGCGCTGGATGCTAGGTACTTTGTGAAACTATGTTGTTTTCTTCAAGAATATGAATTTGGCGCCCCCCTGAAATTGCCGTCCGTGTCACCCCGGTTTGCCCCCTCCCTAGATCTGGACCTGGATATAATGATAGCCTACAATAACCCACGGAAACTGTTTCACCATGAAGCACCAGACTGCTGTTAATGAAATTCTCGACATAAATTTGTTTTCGGACAGGTGTAGACATAGCAGCATCAAACCAGTCTTCGGACCGAAGACCACAACAACAATAGGTTCTACCTTAAGCCAGTACAACTTCTTTCTTGTTCTCCACATACACATGTTTCGCTGTATTCACATCGTCATCAGTGTATTTTTTATTTGTTCTCTATTTAACTCTTTGCGTACAACTGGTTTCACAGTGAAACCACCTTTAATTTAATGTCTCAAAAGCGGCTCAGTGGCTGCTCCGCGAAACCACCACAGCACTGGAGTGTGGTATCAGCTTTTGTCAATATAAACAACAACACGCTGCCGGCTCGGGCAATCCATTTGTGCAGTGTGTGCCGGAGTTGGCTGTTGCTGAGGATCATGTGGTGACATATTGTGTTTTCCGCTGTATTATCATCTGAGCCGGCGTAGTTATGCATTGTAGAATAGACTAATAATTTAGTTTGATCCACTTCTTGCGTAGTTGTTATGTAAACACAAAAAATATGTATGTTTTCGCTACGAAACCACTGTGACACATCGGTTAGTGGGGGCTGCTCTTTGTTGTAGGTGTACTGTTTTTGATGAAGGCTTCTAGAGGAAGATTCAACGCAAGTGAGTTGAATACCGAAATGCTGAGGCAAATACGTGATGACATACCAAGTGTGCTGAGTCTTGCATATCAGATAGTGAAAGTGACGACAACGAAATACAAATTTCTGAAGCACCAAACCGACTTCGTTTTGATGATGAAGCTGTACCATCTTCCTGTAACTGAATGTGACCCTCCAAACGGAGAGCAAGATGTGCTGGAAACAGCTGATGCTGCTGTTGTATGGGAACAGTTTCCAATTTCCAAAGGGCCAAAACAGTTTTGTGGTGATACAGGCAAATAATATTGAAGAGGAAAAAGAAACACCAAAAGACATTTTTCTAACACTACTCCCTCCAGAGCAGTTACAAATGACAGCATATGAAACAAATCTATATGCAATGCAAATGGGTGGCTGAACAAATTTTGTGCGTACAAATGAAGACGAAATACGTAGATTTCTTGCAATAAATCTACTAACGGGCATAAGGAAATCATCCAGTTATAAGAATTACTGGTCTTCTGATCCTGCAATGCGATATACGTACATTTCTGTAACATTTTCACGCAACATTATTTCTTGGTTGCTAGGTAACATTCACCTAAGTGACAATGACAAGCAACCAAGGAACGGAGAAGGAGGCTATGACACATTATATAAGATTCACCCTCTTCTAAGTTTCCTCTCCTCCACTTTTTACCAACAGAGAACCAGAGTGTGGATGAATCGATGAATACATTCAAAAGACGTTCCAGTTTGAAGCAATGTTTACCCCAGAAGCCAATAAAAAGAGGATATAAAGTATGGGTGTGAGCAAATGAAAATGGTGCTAGAGTTGTCGAAAATATGACTGGAAGTCAACATGGATTGGGTCACAAGATTTTTGTCAATAATTATTTTACTTCATTATCTCTCATGAAGCACCTCCTGCAACATCAAGTGTATGCATCTGGAACTGTTCGACAAAGACGAGCTGGAGTGCCTACAGATTTCACCAGTGAAAAGACAATGGGTAGGGGATACTTCCAGTTCAGGTGTTCTGAGACAGGAATTGTTGCTGTGTTGCGGAAGGATAAAAAAGGAATCTTGTTTCTCTCCAATTATCACAGCGTAGAGGACGTGTCAACAGCCACAAGGAAAAATAAGGATGGTGTAGTCCCTGTAATTTAATGTCCACATTTAGTCAAGGATTACAACAACCATATGGGTTATGTGGACAATGCAGATGCGTCCAAATCCGTGTATGAAACTGACAGAAAAAGTAAAAAGTGGTGGCATCGTATACTGTGGCATGGCACTATGTAGATGTAACTGTTGTCAACTCATACTTAATCTTCAACAACAGATGTCAAGAGAGAAGATCCATGTCACTCAAAGAGTTTCGCCTTGCAGTCATCGCAGGTCTGATAGGAGCTACAGAGTTGTCCCCCAGTGGAGGAAAGAGACTTTCAAAAAAATAAAACTCTTTCAAGCCCTATGTAGCACCAGAGAAACTCTTCGATAATGCAAAACACTTACCTGTGAGGAACACATCCTGTAGATGTGGACTTTGTAGCACAGCAGCTAAGGCCTCATCGCACAAAATGGAGCTGTGAAATATGTGGCGAAGGTCTCTGCGTCAGTAATGTGAAAACTGTTTTGCTATGTACCACAAAACATATTGAGAACCGTACGTCAGAACTTTTTGTACTGGACCAGTGGTTTCTCTATGTACCCATGTCTTATAAAAAACATGTATAAACACTCGACTTCTCACTTTATATATTAGTTTTATATATCATTTGTAATGTAATTGTACAAAATATTTTTTTTCTCAAAACTCAGTTTGGTTCCTTGGGCCACAAAGGATTAACAACAAATAATATCCCATTTTACTACCTCAATATAGAATTTAATTTTTAAGTAAAATATTGACAAATATGATCACAGATTTTTTTTCAAAATACACGTTGTTAACACATGCTGTCGCTTCTACAGTTTGCAGTACTTTGCGTTATAGCTATTTTCCTTTCCCAGTCTGTCATCTGCAACAACACAGAACTGAATGTAAAAATGATCTTTTTAATCGAGAATTTTTATTTTCTGTGTGTATTCTGTGTGTCTGTGTGTGAGCGTGTGTATTTCTGTGTCTCTGCGTGTGTCAGCGAGTCAGTAAATGAGAATCTCTGATGGTGAGTTTGTCGAGAGAGATGTTTGGGAGCGTGTGTGTTTTTGGTTCTGAACAGTCTGGCAGTTGGCAGAGAATGGAGTTGCATTGCAGAGAATTTGCATTGATTTAATATTTCCTTTCCTTCTGCTATCGCTACCTGTGTTTGGTAGTTTTCTTCAATTATTAGTTTCTGAAGAGTTGTTGCTGCACTTGAGAATTATCGCATTAGGTACAGCAATAGTTCTCCACAGAAACAAACACTGGAAAGGAAACAACACATAAATACACAGCTCTCTCCAATAGAATTTTGTTCTCTGCCCTCGAAGAACTGTCAAACAACACTAATCCATAACACACACACACACACCTCAAAGCCTAAGGGCAAAACAAGATTCACAGTTTTCCCCAGAACACAGTTTAATGTGTTTGTCATCTCTCTGTCTTACTTTGTAAACCGTTGCACAGCGTAAGTTTAAAGTGCAGTGAGTGTAAACATATTGCATACACATACACAAAGAACACACACAAACGATATTTCACGCATAATAAAAGGAGCTTAACCACAACAGTCTAACAATCTCAGGTGCACCTCGTCGATGTAATTTTTTTAACACTGGGTCCCTTGTAAGTAATCTATCTTGTAACCTTCACAACTATATGCTCATTTACAGATTACCACGTGCAATGCCAAAGAACTTTGGTTTAGTAACATTAGTCATGGTATTAATGATTGACATAATCATGACAAAACATCTTTATTTTATTTCAAAGCTCCTTTAGTATATGAATTATTGTTGTTTGCCTGTATTAACAGGTATAAGTGCAGATGTTTTTATATCTGGTACCTTGATATGTACACACATAAGTTAGTCGCTTAGTTGATTAAGAGGAGGGGCCCATCGGGTTGGGGAAGAAAGTCGGCTGTGCCCTTTCACAGGAGCCATCCTGGCATTTGCCAGAAGCGAATGACGAAAATCACTGAAAACCTAAATCAGGATGGCTGGTCGCGGGTTTGAACCACCGTCCTGCAACTGCAAGTTAAGTGTGCTAACCACTGCATCGACTTTCTCGGTCACACATCAATGAGCTGGTTGTTTCTTCTCTGTGTCACACACTTGACAACCAGATGTTTTCTGCACAGTCATACTGCACCACAAAATGGACTAGACTACTCCTGTCAGTACAGAGTAATCGTTCTACATCACCATGTTCACATTTCAACGCCTGACCCAATGCTCGAGGGAAGATAAGCATTAATGGCTTGCTCTTGCCACATACACTTGGAGATACTGCCCAACCTAAAAACGTGTGACTTGTAATAGTTACAATTATTTCCCTGCAAATTGGGTAAATGCTTGTGTAACGTTTTTCAGTACACTGTCTTCAGTCTCCAGTATGAATATCTTTACTTATACCTGTTGCACACTGTATAGGTTTTTTCTTATATTCACATTAGTCACAGAGCTTATTACACCATTCCATCATGTAAAATGACAGTTACTTTATTTATCGTTGTATGCTCAGTGTCGTTGTTTCTCTCATAGTCCCGACAATTTTATTCCATTTTATGCTGAAAGAGATTGCCATTAAGCCAAAGAATGCCATGAGATGCCAATCAGATATCTATGTAGTCTTCCTTCTGTCATCAAGCAAGCAATAAGTATTCTTTCCGGGTTACTTTTGCTTTTTCTCAAGCCTAATCACTCATCGCTTCTCACTACTTGTGTTTTTGCTTTCGTATTACGTTCTGAGACGGTAATACATCTCTGCTCAACACTACAAACACTTTTCGCTACTTCTGTAAATGTTTGTTGACTATGTGTTTGTATTATATAAGGCGCTGGAACTGAAAGAGGCCCCAGGTAAACTGCACGCCATTCAGACAGACATCAGCAGCGAAGACAGCATTCTGTCTGCTTTCAAATGGATCAAGGACAACCTGGGCGGAGTCGACGTGCTGGTCAACAACGCAGCCGTCTTCCCTGCGGCTCCCGTAGCATGTAAGATACGAGAATTATCTGTTTATCTGAGTTTGACAGCAACTGTTAAACATGGAGAGGTCTGAACTACATATAAATTTCATAAGTAATTGTAGACAGCATCATGATTCATGTTGTATTAATAAAACTTCAAAAGCGATTTTCTCTGAAACTAAGGGCCCTCACATGAAACTGTGTTACCCAGCCATTTATGACAGGTACCTCTACAAAACACATAAGACTCATCATGTCCGTGATTAACAGGTCTGATAGGCCACTTGCGAGTATCGTAGCTTTTCTCACGCATAGTTACTGGAAGGCGACAGATATGAGGGACACACTCCGTGAGGAAAGAAAGTGGTTAAGTCACGGGGGTAGTATTCAGGAGACCATTGTGTTCAAATCCGCTCTCGTTCAACATGAATTGAGTTTCTCTCGTTTTCTCCAGGATAATTTGGGGTGAATGCTTGTATTATTCCTTCGAAAACGGCGCGAGCAATTTGCTGTCCCATTCATCTAATCTAAAATTCGGCTCCGAGAACTTTTGTTGAAACTACACAGCAAATTTCTGTATTTGGAAATAAGGTTGCCTTAACAACAAGCGAGATATGTCACCAGATCCCATCATCTACATCTACATCTACATTTATACTCCGCAAGCCACCCAACGGTGTGTGGCGGAGGGCACTTTACGTGCCACTGTCATTACCTCTCTTTCCTGTTCCAGTCGCGTATGGTTCGCGGGAAGAACGACTGTCTGAAAGCCTCCGTGCGCGCTCTAATCTCTCTAATTTTACATTCGTGATCTCCTCGGGAGGTATAAGTAGGGGGAAGCAATATATTCGATACCTCATCCAGAAACGCACCCTCTTGAAACCTGGCGAGCAAGCTACACCGCGATGCAGAGCGCCTCTCTTGCAGAGTCTGCCACTTGAGTTAGTTAAACATCTCCGTAACGCTATCACGGTTACCAAATAACCCTGTGACGAAACGCGCCGCTCTTCTTTGGATCTTCTCTATCTCCTCCATGAACCCGATCTGGTACGGATCCCACACTGATGAGCAATACTCAAGTATAGGTCGAACGAGTGTTTTGTAAGCCACTCCTTTGTTGATGGACTACATTTTCAAAGGACTCTCCCAATGAATCTCAACCTCGTACCCGCCTTACCAACAATTAATTTTATATGATCATTCCACTTCAAATCGTTCCGCACGCATACTCCCAGATATTTTACAGAAGTAACCGCTACCAGTGTTTGTTCCGCTATCATATAATCATACAATAAAGGATCCTTCTTTCTATGTATTCCCAATACATTACATTTGTCTATGTTAAGGGTCAGTTGCCACTCCCTGCACCAAGTGCCTATCCGCTGCAGATCTTCCTGCATTTCGCTACAATTTTCAAATGCTGCATCTTCTCTGTATACTACAGCATCATCCGCGAAAAGCCGCGTGGGACTTCCGACACTATCTACTAGGTCATTTATATATATTGTGAAAAGCAATGGTCCCATAGCACTCCCCTGTGGCACGCCAGAGGTTACTTTAACGTCTGTAGACGTCTCTCCAATGATAACAACATGCTGTGTTCTGTTTGCTAAAAACTCTTCAATGCAGCCACACAGGTGGTCTGATATTCCGTAGGCTCTTACTTTGTTTATCAGGCGACAGTGCGGAACTGTATCGAACGCCTTCCGGAAGTCAAGAAAAATAGCATCTACCTGGGAGCCTGTATCTAATATTTTCTGGGTCTCATGAACAAATAAAGCGAGTTGGGTCTCACACGATCGCTGTTTCCTGAATCCATGTTGATTCCTACATAGTAGTGTAAGTTTCCGAGGATTTCGCAATAACTAAAAGAAGTTGCCAAAATCACCATGGTCAGCCATTTGCAATCTCATCTGTATCGATATTTTATTTTTTCATACAGACATTCATTAAAGTCTTGTGTCCCTTCAAGCAACCTAAGGACACTTAATTTCTCTCTAAGTTATACTAATATCATTTTCCACTCCTAGTGCTTCCCTTTTATGGATGACGTGCTTTCTCCTGTATGAACAGCTGGCAAGACGGAGGACTGGAAGAGTATCCTGGACGTGAACGTGATGGGTCTGAGCATCTGCACCAGGGAGGCCGTGCAGGACATGCTGAGCAGGGGCGTCGACGACGGCTTCATCATCCACATCAACAGGTGGGTACCTGTAAAAGACGTAATGCTCTTTCTACATCTACCTCTACATGACTACTCTTTAGTTCATAATTAAGTGCCTGGAAGAGGATTCATCGAACTACCTTCAAGAACCTTTTCCACCGTTCCACTCTCCAATGATGTGAGCTCTGATTTCACTTACTTTTTCCTGATTTCTTCTTATGTAGGCGGACACCAACAAAATATTTTCGCGATATTATATCACAGTGCCTGTGTTATTCTGATTACGATGCCAAATTCGTTTGGACACGCACGTAGCCACTGTGGCAGCTACAGCCGTCATGAAATACATTAAATGAATTCGGAATTGGAAATAATGACAACCATCAGCTGTAGAATGGAATGACGACACTGAAAGTTTGTGCCGAACCAGGACTCGAACAAGTATTTCCCACTTGTCGTGAGAGATCGCCTTGCCATTTCGCTATCCGTGCACGACTCACGGCCACAACCAAACTTCCATATGTCGTCAACAATGCGTCCACGACCTGTACTCGTACATACGTTGTGTATGTTCCCATACAAGTCAGACGTTGTACTTGAAAGTCGCTTGGCCGGTTTTTATCTGCCGATACCGGGCAAGCGGCTTTCAAGTACGAGGGCTATCCACAAAGTAAATTACGTTTTGGAATTAAAAATAAATAAAGTATTGGAATTTTTTTTTATTATATACAGATGAAAGCCACACTTAAATACTACTTTTCTACATAGTTGCCATTTAAATTAAAGCACTTATCGTAGCGATGGACGAGCTTGGAAATTCCTTCGTCGTAAAATTCGGCCGCCTGCGCCTTCACCCACGTGGTTACCTCCTCTTGAAGCTGTGCGTCGTCATCAAAACGCTGCATAGCCAACCACTTCTTCATTGCTGGGAATAAGTGGAAGTCGCTCGGTGCCAGGTCGGTACTGTGCGGCGGATGAGGAAACAACTCCCACTTAAAAGATTCGAGAACTTCACGAGTGGCATTTGCCGTGTGGGCCCGGGCGTTGTCGTGAATCAGCAAGATCTTTGAGCCCAACTTTCCCCTGCGCTTGTTTTGTATTGCTCGTCTGAGGTTGTGCAGAATTTGGAAATACCTTTGAGGGTTTATTGTAGTGCCTCTTTCCAGGAAATCCACAAAAATCACACCTTTTCTGTCCCAAAAGAAGAGGTAACCACGTGGTTGAAGGCTCAGGCGGCCGAATTTTACGACGAAGGAATTTCCAAGCTCGTCCATCGCTACGATAAGTGTTTTAATTTAAATGGCAACTATGTAGAAAAGTAGTATTTAAGTGTGGCTTTCATCTGTATATAATAAAAAAAATTTCCAATACTTTATTTATTTTTAATTCCAAAACGCAATGTACTTTGTGGGTAGCCCTCGTACAAATGCAAATTTATTGAATGTACAAATATTTCCGCATCCGTAGGAGAAAGTCGGGGATTGAAATTCAGGAAAAGATCTAGCCGCAACGAAAAAGCCTTTGTTTTAATGATTGCCACTCCCATTTATGTATCTTTTCCGTGGCACTCTCTTGCCTATTTCGCGATACTACAAAAGAAGCTGCCTTCCTTTGAACTTTTTCAATGTCTTTCGTCAGTGCTATCGGATGCCCATCGCACACCACGCAGCAGTACTCCAGAAGAGAGCGGACAAGTGTAGTGAAGGCTGTCTCTTTTGCTGGACCTGTTGCATCTTCTAAGCGTTCTGCCAATACAGCGCAGTCTTTGGTTCGCTTTCCCTACAACGTTATCTATCTGATCTTTCGAATTTAAGTTATTCGTAATTAAAATCTATAAGAATTTAGTTGAATTCACTGCCATTACATTCTACATCTACATCTATATACATGCACCGCAATCCACCATATCGTGCATGGCGGAGCGTACCTTGCACCACCACTTGTCATTTCCTTTTCTGTTCCACTCTAAAACAGATCGAAGGGAAAACGACTCTCTATAAGCCCTAATTTCTCTTATCTTGCCTTCGACGTCCTTTCGCGAAGTGTATGTTGGCGGCAGTAGAATCGTTCTGCAGTCAGCCTCACATCCCGATTCTCTAAATTTTCCCAATTGTACTTTGCGAAAAGAACGTTGTCTACCCTCCAGTGATTTCCTTTTTTCACGAAGCATCCCCGTAATGTTTGCGTGCTGATCGAACCTACCGGCAACGAACCTAGGAGCCCGCCCTTAAATTGCTTCGATGTATTCCTTTAATCAGACCTGGTGCGGATCCCAAACATTCGAACAGTACTCAACAGAGGGTCACACAAATGTTCTACATTGCCATGTCCTGACATAGGTGGGAGAGGGAAAAAGGGGTTGCTGGTCAGTCTGCGCTCCCGAGCGGTACAGAGCAGAAGGCAGAAGGACAATTCACAGTGAAGGCATTTTATTGTTTTCTTCATCTGAGCCAACACTGGTACAGGCGTTTACTGGGAATGCAGGTGGTGAGACTCGGTAGGGAACTCGTTGAGGAGACTCTTGGACAAATAGGGTTTTGAAATAGTTGTTTATTCCAGACAGGTCGAACTAATACACTGGAGGCTAGTCTAGGGTTAGAAAAAGCATGAATAACACTGTTACAACAGAAGCCAGTGCAGAAGTCCCAGGAGTGGATGCTAACCACAGTAGCAAACACTAGCAGCATCTTAAGGCAACAACTTAGCTGCAAAACATAACATACTGAATGTGACACCTTTCAATGAGGTACTCCAAGAGAGAGAGAGAGAGAGAGAGAGAGAGAGAGAGAGATAGAGCAGAATTACGCGGAGCTGGACCGAGGCTGGAGTCGACGGACGCGGATTCGGCGCCCAGATCGTCTGACTGAGAACTCTGCCAAAATTCGGAATCTAGGGGTTTTAAAGAGTCGCGTGAGGGCACTGTTTTTTCCAATTCCGTAGGTCTCTTGCAGGTGCCTGCCAATCATGGTTTAGTTAGGTCCCCTCTACTGCTCCTAAGGCGGGGATGTTAATGCAGTTGCACTAACTAAGTCCATATTTGGTATCAACATTGTTCAGCTGAAAGCTAAACGTAACTGCTCTGCCAAATAAGGTTTGCAACATTATTGTTATACGTCATTTAGCCCCGCCCCTCGGGCTCCCCGGAGTAGGGACTGCTAGGTCAACAGTTTTTGGCGTTTTCACTCTCTTTCTAACCTTTGTGAGCTAACTGACGTTGTGTTCTCAGGGCTGGTATCAAGCTGGCTTTATATGCTAGTACGTGCCTGTTGGTTACAAAGTTCCACTACAGCGTCTAGACGACATATGAAGTTACATGTTAATTCCTTGAAGAGTAAGTAACGCCCTGGGACCTTGTCTGAGGGCGTCTGCATTTTCGCAAAGCTTTCCCCTTACGGTTTACTTCATGTAACAATATCTCTCCTAGTTTCGTCTGCCCTCAGCAAAGTCTCTGCTTCCGCACCTTGCAACGCTTGTCCTCCTTTCTCACAGCTTCAAGACAACACTACAGTAGCAAGGAATAATCAATATATTACAACATGCGGTCTCCCTTACAGATGAACCACAGTTTCCTAAAATTCTCCTAGTAAACCGAGTCGACCATTTGCCTCACCTACTACGATCCTTACATGCTCATTCCATTTCATATTGCTTTTCGACGTTACGTGTAGATATTTAATCGATGTGATTGTGTCAGGCAATACACTTCTAATACTGTTTTCGAACATTATGGGTTTGCTTTTCCTACTCATTTGCATTAACTTACATTTTTCCACACTTAGAGCTATCTGCCATTCATCAGAACAACTAGAAATTTTGTCTAAGTCATCTCGTATCCTCTTACAGTCACTCAACGACGACACCATACCACACTCCGCACCATAATCAGCAAACAGCCCCAGACTGCTGCTTACCCTACCCGGCAGATCATATATGTATATAGAGACTAACAGCCGTCCTCACACTTCCCCGGATCACTTCCGATGATACCCTTATATCTGATGAACACTCGCCGTCGAGGACAATATACCAGGTTCTGTTACTTTAGGAGTCTTTAAGCCACGCACATACCTGGGAACCTGTTCATTATGCTACTACCTTCATTAACAGCCGGCAGTATGGCACCGCGTCAAAAGCTTTACGGAAATCTAGGAACATCGAATCCGCCTGATGCCCTTCATCCATGATTCACATAATCTCATGTGAGAAAAGGACAAGCTGAGTTCACATTTGTCTGATTTATCGCGTAACTGAAATTTGGCGGGTTCATTTTAGTACTCATGCGCATTTTTAATTATTTAGAGTCAGTGGCACACAGACACCTTGTCCAAATCATTTTGTAATTGATTTTGATCATCTGATGGCTTTACAAGACGATGACTAACAGCGTCATCAGCAAACAATGCGAGAGAGCTGCTTAGATTGTCCTCTAAATCACTTATACAGGGTGTTACAAAAAGGTACGGCCAAACTTTCAGGAAACATTCCTCACACACAAAGAAAGAAAATATGTTATGTGGACATGTGTCCGGAAACGCTTACTTTCCATGTTAGAGCTCATTTTATTACTTCTCTTCAAATCACATTAATCATGGAATGGAAACACACAGCAACAGAACGTACCAGCGTGACTTCAAACACTTTGTTACAGGAAATGTTCAAAATGTCCTCCGTTAGCGAGGATACATGCATCCACCCTCCGTCGCATGGAATCCCTGATGCGCTGATGCAGCCACGGAGAATGGCGTATTGTATCACAGCCATCCACAGTACGAGCACGGAGAGTCTCAACATTTGGTACCGGGGTTGCGTAGACAAGAGCTTTCAAATGCCCCCATAAATGAAAGTCAAGAGGGTTGAGGTCAGGAGAACGTGGAGGCCATGGAATTGGTCCACCTCTACCAATCCATCGGTCACCGAATCTGTTGTTGAGAAGCGTACGAACACTTCGACTGAAATGTGCAGGAGCTCCATCGTGCATGAACCACATGTTGTGTCGTACTTGTAAAGGCACATGTTCTAGCAGCACAGGTAGAGTATCCCGTATGAAATCATGATAACGTGCTCCATTGCGCGTAGGTGGAAGAACATGGGGCCCAATCAAGACATCACCAACAATGCCTGCCCAAACGTTCACAGAAAATCTGTGTTGATGACGTGATTGCACAATTGCGTGCCGATTCTCGTCAGCCCACACATGTTGATTGTGAAAATTTACAATTTGATCACGTTGGAATGAAGCCTCATCCGTAAAGAGAACATTTGCACTGAAATGAGGATTGACACATTGTTGGATGAACCATTCGCAGAAGTGTACCCGCGGAGGCCAATCAGCTGCTGATAGTGCCTGCACACGCTGTACATGGTACGGAAACAACTGGTTCTCCCGTAGCACTCTCCATACAGTGACGTGGTCAACGTTACCTTGTACAGCAGCAACTTCTCTGACGCTGACATTAGGGTTATCGTCAACTGCACTAAGAATTGCCTCGTCCATTGCAGGTGTCCTCGTCGTTCTAGGTCTTCCCCAGTCGCGAGTTATAGGCTGGAATGTTCCGCGCTCCCTAAGACGCCGATCAATTGCTTCGAACGTCTTCTTGTCGGGACACCTTCGTTCTGGAAATCTGTCTCGACACAAACGTACCGCGCCACGGCTATTGCCCCGTGCTAATCCATACATCAAATGGGCATCTGCCAACTCCGCATTTGTAAACATTGCACTGACTGCAAAACCACGTTCGTGATGAACACTAACCTGTTGATGCTACGTACTGATGTGCTTGATGCTAGTACTGTAGAGCAATGAGTCGCATGTCAACACAAGCACCGAAGTCAACATTACCTTCCTTCAATTGGGCCAACTGGTGGTGAATCGAGGAAGTACAGTACATACTGACGAAACTAAAATGAGCTCTAACATGGAAGTTAAGCGTTTCCGGACACAAGTCCACGTAACATCTTTTCTTTATTTGTGTGTGAGGAATGTTTCCTGAAAGTTTGGCCGTACCTTTTTGTAACACCCTGTATAGAACCGGAACAGAAGGCCTATGACTTTTCTTTCAAGAACGCCAGATATTACACTCATGTACTGAAAGAACACTTTGAACGACTAGAGGCAGGGCGTTCATACTCACAGGACATGTACATCAGTACATTCTGCAGAAATGATTAGCATTTGAGCCATCTCGACCCACGGGTTCAAGGTCAACATCGACATCACGGTGCAACACCACGCACCGGCAAAATGTGTCTGCGACTCTCATTGTCGTTATAAGTCGAAGGTAATGTATCAGTGTGATTTAAGAGGACGTGCAGGATGTCTCGCAGACGTATGCGCCAACCGTACCGTCAAATCTGTGAGTTTCAAAAAGGGTGCGATATTGGCCTGAGAGAATTTGATGCATCCATCCATGAAATTGCTACACGTATGGGAGAAAGTGTTTAGGCTGTGGAACAGGTGTGCGCAGAATGGTTCAGCGAAAGCCGTAGAGCACTACTAGATGTCGCACCAACCAGACCATCCTCCCGAGATGATCGACACGTCATCTGAATGCCAGTGCAGGACAGATCTGCGTCCTCCTCGGCTCTGGCACATCAGTGGAACAGGGTAATACGTCGTACATTATCAGGGGTGACAGCCCGTCGCCATATATTACAGCGTAGGTTTCGTGCGCGTCGTCCACTTCTCCACCTCTGCCTTTGACAAATGTACAGAAACATGCTAGATGGCAATGGTGTGTGGAAAGATATCACTGGGAACAAAAACGGCATCAGAGAGTGTTTTAGGATGAATCCAGGTTCTGTCTGTTTGAAAATTATGGACGCATTTTAGTTAGCCGCAGACGGGGCAGAGTGGCATGACAGTGACTTCATTTGCACAAGACATACAGCACCAGTTCAAGGCCTTGTGGTGTGGATTGCTATTGCGTGCAACCACTAACCACGGATGTTGCATGTCCAGGGCACTGTGACCACTGTGACTTACGTGAATGACGTCCTGCAACCCATAGCCATAACATTTCAGCACAACGCTCCAGACGCCATTTTTCAGCAAGACAATGCACGACCACATGTCGCTGTACGAATACGTGCCTTCTTGCTGTCACAGGATGTCAGCCTTTTGTGCTGGCCCGCCAGATGATCAGACTTGTCGCCAGTCGAAAATGTGTGGAATGTGGTGAAACGACGGAAGCAGCGCTGTGGCTCATTGCCAACCACCACATATGAACTTTGGAACCAGGTAAATGCAACATGGATGGCTATACCACAGGACGCCATTCGCGCCTTAAACGCGTCGGTGCCATCACTCGTGGATCAAGTTATCACGGCCTATGGCAGACTCTGTACCTACTAAACAGGACACATGCTGAATCGAGGTGACTAAAATGTTAATCATTTCAGCAGAACATGCTAATCTACATGTCCTGCGTACATGAATGTCGGAAGATGAGTCTACTTCTGTTTTACTAGATTGGTTTCCCTCAATTACTACGAACTATGACATTTCTGACGATGCTCCATAGATACGCAGTTTGATTAGAAGTCACTTGTCATGGACGGTGTCAAAAAGCTTCTGGAAATTTAAAAATAGCGGATTCAATTTGGCATCCCTTGTCGATAGCAATTACCTTGTGACATTAAAGAGCTGGTCATGTTTCACATGAACGATGTTTTCTGAATCTGTGTTGGCTATTTGTCAATAAATCGTTTTCTTCGAGGTCATTCATAACGTTCGAACACAGTACATGTTCCAAAACCCTACTGCAAAGCAACGTTAGTGATATTGGTCCATAATTCACTGGGTTACTCCTGTTCCTTTTTTGAGTATTGGAATGACCTGTGCAATTTTCCAGTCTTTAGGTGCGTATCTTTCGACGATTACATGTTCCAAAATCCTACTGCAAAGCAACGTTAGTGATGACATCTTGGATATTCGGGAATCCAGCTGGATGTTCGCGTCGTTCTCGCACCATATTTCAACAGCGTGCCTCGCTGTCTTTTTCAGGTGCTACCTGAGACTGGTCCTTGGGTCGATCGAGTCCAGTATTTATTCCTGGAAGGAGCTGGGCGTTCCCTGATCGGTCCGCGCCGAGTCGAGTGTTCCATCTGTGGCCCGCGCCCGTCAGACTCGGCTTCAATGGACCCCCTCCAGTCGCGGATGTTCCGACTGGCGTCCGCGCCCGTTTTGGCCGTCCTCAACGGTTGTGGTCGTCATCTGAGGTGTGTCAGACCCGATCTGAGATGTTGGGCACTCTGTCTCATGACTGTTACTATGATTTCCACTTCCGTTTCGTGTTGGGCGCTCCATAATCGGTCCGCGCTGTGTCGTGTGTTCCGTCTGCGGTCCGCGCCCGCCAGACGCGGCTGCATTGGCCCTCTCTGGTCGCCGGTGTTCCGACCACCGTCTGCGCCCGGCCTGGCTGTCTTCTGAACTCATGATCTGGGGTGTGTCAAATCTGGTCTCTAATGTCCGACACATTGTCTCACTTCTGTTCTCTCGGTCTCCACTTCTATTTCTTGTAGAATCCCGGAGTGTCCTGCGTTGAGTTTTCACAACCTCAAGCGCTGAATTCCAGGCAGTACTGATTTGGTAACCTGAGTCACGGTTGATTAGACTGTCTGTGACCTTAATCTCAATGGCTTCTTTAATGGCACTGTCCCAAAATATTGAGGTCTGTGTCACAATCTTGGTGTCATTGTAATCCATTGAATGACCAAGTTCCAGACAATGCTCTGCTATGGATGATCTGGTTGCCTGTCTGAGTCTGGTATGTCGCTGGTGTTCTTTACACCTGATGTCCACAGTTCTGGTCATGACATCCCACTCTGGCATGGTATGTTGTAAATATCTGTCTTCTGCAGCCACAGGTCATCTTTCACATTCCCCACATTCCCCAGCATAGCCCCAATTTTGATGGGTGGGCAAAATATGCTCTTGATGTCATATTTCTGGAGAATCCTGCTGATTTTGGCAGAGATAGGTCCGCCGTATGGCAGGTATGCCATCTTCTTTGCCTCCTCCGGTACTTCTTTCGGTTCCTTTGGCTGATTGGCAGGTTGAAGTGCCTTCTGGATATCTCTAGAGGAGTACCGACTCTTGCTGAACACTGATCGTATATGTTATATTTCTGTGGCCAAACTATCAGGATCTGACAGAGTTTGTGCTCTGTGGACCAGGGTTTTGAGCACTTCATTGTTCTGCGCCGGATGGTGGCAATTGCTGCCTTGTAGGTATAAGTCAGTGTGCATAGGTCTGTGGTACACACTGTGCCCAAATGTGCCATCTGCCTTTCTCTTCACTAGAACATCCAAGAACGGAAGTAGTCCATCCTTCTCCATTTTCATTGTGAACTGAATATTCGGATGGCAAGAGTTCAGATGTGGCAGGAATTCATCTAACGTCTCCCTACCATGGGGCTAGATGACAAAGTTATCATCCACATACCTTAAAAAAAGCACTTGGGTTGATATGTGGCTGAAGAGAGTGCCTCCTCTTCAAACCTTTCCAAAAATAGGTTCGCCACCACTGGTGATAGAGGGCTGCCCATCGCCACCCCTTCTGTTTGTTCGTAAAATTGACCTCCATATAGAAAGTACCTCGAGGTCAGTACATGCCTGAATAGGTCAAGGAGAGCCCCATCGAACTTCTCCCCAATAAGCTCAAGTGACTCCTTCAATGGTACCTGTGTGAAGAGAGACACTACATCGAAACTAACCATGATGTCTGTGTCTGTGATGTGTTGCTTGCTCAGCCGTTGCAGTAAATCCTCTGAGTTCCGGATGTGATGTGCACATTTACCCACATGTGGTGTCAACATCTTCTTCAGGTATTTCGCAGTACGGTAGGTTGCTGCGCCAATGCTGCTGACAAAAGGTCGCAGAGGAACCCCATCCTTGTTGGCCTTGGGGAGTCCATACAGTCTAGGTGGTGCTGGCGCTTTTGGCCGCAGCTTCTTGACGAGTTGTTCAGACAGGCCCGTCCCCTTCAACAGAGCCCTGGTCTTTTTGTCCACTTTCTCTGTAGGGTCGCTTCCTATTGACCTGTATGCAGGATCCTCCAGAAGTTGTTGCACCTTTCTGTCATATTCTGTTTAATTTACATTAAAGAAGCCATTGAGATTAAGGTCACAGACAATCTAATCAACCGTGACTCGAGATACTAAATCAGCACTGCCTGGAATCCAGAGCTTGAGCTTGTGAAAACTCAACGCAGGACGCTCCGGGATTCTACAAGAAATAGAAGTGGAGACCGAGAGAACAGCCGTGAAACAAGGTGTCGGCCATTAGAGACCAGATTTGACACACCCCAGATCATGAAGTCGACTTCAGAAGACGGCCAGGCCGGGCGTGGACGGCGGTCGAACACCGGCGACCAGAGAGGACCAATGTAGCCGCGTTTGGCGGGCGCGAACCGCAGACGGAACATCGACTCTGAGCGCAACGATTATGGAACGCCCAGCTCCTTCCAGGCATAAATAATGGACTCGATCGACCCAAGGACCAGTCTCAGGTGGCACCTGAAGAAGACAGCGAGGCACACTGTTTAAATATCGTGCGAGAACGACGTGAACATCCAGCTGGATTCCCGAATATCCAAGATGTCAACAGATCGCCGGGAAAGCGTGAAGAATTACAACGTCAGTGATATTGGTCCATAATTCATTGGGCTACTCCTGTTCCTTTTCTGAGAATTGGAGTGACCTGTGCAATATTCCAGTCTTTAGGTACGTATCTCTCGACGAGCGAGCGGCTATACATGAATGCTAGGAATGGATGTATTGGATCAGCAAACACAGAAAGGAATCGGTATACAATCTGGACCAGAGGCATTGCCTTTATTAAGTGATTTATGCTGCTTCGCTGCACAGAGGGTATCCACATCTAAGTTACTCATGCAGGAATTTGTTGTTGATAGAAATTCTGGAACATTTACTTCGACTTCTTTGGGGAAGGAGTTTCGGAAAATCGTGCTTAGGAACTCTGCTTTAGTCACAGTGTCATCAGTAACATCGACATCGATATGATGCAGTGACGGTATTGGCTGCGTCTTGCCGCTCGTGTGATTTACATACGACCAGAATCTCTTTGCATTTTCTGCCAGATTATGAGACGAAGTTTTGTCATGTGAACTATTAAAAACACTGAACTTCGCGCTGGTGATTTTGCGTTCGCCCAAAATCGACACTCCTTTTTCGTTGCTTCTGCAACAGTGTTCTGATCTGTTTTGTGTACCATGGGGGATCAACGCCATATCTTATCGGTATATAGCTCTCAAGTGTTGTCGATATTATTTCTTTGAATTGAAACCACATCTGGTCCAAGCTTATATAGTCAGACTGAAAGAAGTGGAGACTGTTTCTGAGAAAGGCGGCAAGTGAATTTTTATTCGCTTTTTTAAACAGATATATTAGCTTCTATTTTTGGTGGATTTGGATGTTTCGGTATCCAGTCTGGCTACAACGACCTTGCGGTCAGTATTCTCTGCATCCTTCATGACGATCCGTATGTGTTCAGTGTTACGTAACAATAAGTTACAGAGCACTGCATCCGCGTGGAGAAGCAGTGCGAGCGACACTCGTTCTCCACATCACTTGCTTTCCACAAGCCTCGAAATCGCTCGACTGGAAATTCTCTCACTCGCAACTGCGTGAGCGAGCACTCGCCCATACCCATGCAGCTGGCTCACGGCCTTCCACATCGTGAAGGAGACACGGCGGATAGCTACGTCGCAACACTGCGCAAAGTGTAGTGGGGTGCAAGGGAAGCTGATTACGCATGCATAATCTGCAATTCCACAACCTATTCACAATCAGAATGGTGGAGAATCATCAGCTGAGTGTGAGGCAAGAACAAGTAGGCCCTCACCAAACAGCAGAGCCATGGAAACTATGAGTCATATTGAGATAACACTGAATGAAGGGAAACATAATGCTTCAATATGTAATAATGGCAAAGATTATATATCCAGTCCTGTTTGAGGTAGAAGAATAGAAAAAAAGACTACTGTGATAGGCATGGTAATGAGGTGAAATAATGGAGGCAGAGACAAAAAATAATTGGATAGAGGGTGACCACAACTGCTAAAAAAGGACTGCAAAGCAGCACGAGAAACAGTTCTGTATCTCCCCCTCCTAGTAGGTTAAGGAATCACATGCAATGAAGCAACTGTTCTCCACTCGTTCCAGAGATCCTGTAGAAGTTAAGAAAATCACACTCTCCCACACTGGAGTTGTGAGGGTGAAAGGAAAGATGGACAATCGAGCATCATAGCAAGAAAACAAAACTGAAGGTATAGTATGCACCTGGTCTATAGTGCTATGCGCACGTAACACAGGTGTATTGCAGGCCGCTGCCTCTCTTGGAAATCCCACATTAATAGCTCACATTGACACAGTTAACCTCATCTCGCCCAGAGTACCACATTTCAGGCATTACCTGGCACCACGGACAACGCAGTGCCCGTCGCCCTTCAACTTATCGGCCGAGAGCAGTGGCGTTTGCTTATAGTTGTCAGTGCTAACAGACAAGCAGCACTGCGTGGAATAACTGCAGAAATCAGTGCTGGACGTACGATGAATGTATCCGTGAAAACAGTGAGGCGAAATTTGGATTTCATGGGCTATGGCAGGAGACGGCCGGCGCTAGTGGCTTTGCTAACAGCGCGACATCGCATGCAGCGCTTCTCCTGGGCTCGTGACAATATCGGATGGACCGTGGACGACTGGAAAACCGTCGATTGCTCAGATGAGTCCCGATTGTAATTGGTTAGAGTTCATATTAGGGTTAGAGTGTGGCGTACAGCCCAGGAAACCATGGACCCAAGCTGTCAGTCTGGAACCACGCGGCTGCTACGGTCGCAGGTTCGAATCCTGCCCCTGGCATGAATGTGTGTGATGACCTTAGGTTAGCTAGGTTTAAGTAGTTCTAAGTTCTAGGGGACTGATGACCTCAGATGGTAAGTCCCATGGTCCTCAGAGCCGTTTGGACCATTTGAACCAAGTTGTCAGCAAAGGCACTGTGCAAGCTGGCGCTGCCTCCACGATGGTGTGGGCTGTGTTCACATGGAATGGACTGGGTTCTCTGGTCCAACTGAATCCATAATTGACTGGAAATGGTTATGTTTGGTTACTTGGAGACCATTTGCAGCCGGACAAGGATGGAACTTTTATGAATGACGATGCTCCATGCCACTGGGGCACAGTTATTCACGGTTGGTCTGAAGAACATTGTGGACTGCCTGAGCGAATGGTTGGGCCTCCCTGACCGCCTGGCATGAATTCAGTCAAACATTTATGGGACATAATCGAGAGGATAGTTCGTGCACAAAATCCTGCACCAGCAACATTTTCGCAGTTATGGAGGGCTATACAAGCAGCACAGCTCAGTATTTCTGATGAGGACTTTCAACGACTTGTTGAGCCCATGCCACGTCGAGATGCTGCACTACGCCATGCACCATATTAGGTGCCCCATGACTTTTTTCGCCTCAAAAAATGGTTCAAATGGCTCTGAGCACTATGGGACTTAACATCTGTGGTCATCAGTCCCCTGGAACTTAGAACTACCTAAACCTAACTAACCTAAGGACATCACACCCATCCATGCCCGAGGAAGGATTCGAACCTGCGACCGTAGCAGTCGCGCAGTTCCGGACTGAGCGCCTAGAACTGCGAGACCACCGCGGCCGGCTTTTCACCTCAGTGTAAGCTTCCGAACTGCGTCGCTACCAGTAAATGACCTAAGATTTCTTTACTAAATCAATCCTGTGAAAACAAAGGAGGAAAAAGCAAAGAAACACGAAATAAGAACAGCTTGTGCTTGATTACTGCGAGGACAATAATTTCTTAACTTCTGCGTTTGCAACAGACGAAAATTACAAAATGTGTGCGAAATGTGCACTATTTGCTTGAATGCAAGTATTTCGTAGCTCAGTCATCCTTTCACGTCCGTGCTAGAAAATACCATTCGTATTTTGGATGTCCAATAAACGTGCGCCGAGGTACGTTATCTGGTGACGTCACGTGTTCAATAATTGCTATACAATTTTGAGGTATTACCTGACATTTGCGGCCCCACGTGTTTCTTATTAAATTTCTTGTCCCAGCGTTATATACGTCGCTTTGTGGTTTTCTAAACGTTTATAAGAATCGCCCTGTAGAAGATACTGTTGTTTTCGTGCTCTGCAGTCCTAAAACTTGTTGGAAGTAACTTTCCATGTTGGTCTATTCTCTGCAGATCTCTTCATCTGTGTGTAACTATTGCACCCCACACGGCTTGCACAAAAATATAAGAATACCGATAATTCATTCATTTAAAACAGCTTCCAGTCGTCTGGTAATGGATAAATACAGGTCCTGTATGATTCTCAAGGAATACTAGCAAGTTGAGTTAAAGGTGATGGAGGTGGACAGCTATCACCAACCCTTCTCTCCAAAGTAGATTACCAAGTGAAACGTCCCCTTTGAAAATTTAATGAATTACTATGCTGATAAACTTCTTACATTATTTGATTTTCAAACAGCTGAGCAGAACTGAACGTACTCAGACGTTTCGCCCTTTACCTGTCCTGATCAACACTAAACTGACACATAATATTTTTAGCTCAACGCAATCTGACTTTCAAAAATCCCTACAAAAGAATGGCCCTGACTAACAATAATCTATAGCTTTCATCAATCACTTACCTCACAGAAATCTTCGTTACTCGAACTACCGCAATACAGCGAGCGCCACTACTGCCAGCTAAATAAAAGATTCTAACTACTGAAGGGACTAACTACTGATAGGCGTAGTTAGCAAATGAAAGAATTTGATAAAGAACAAACAAATTATTTACCTTAATAGTGTTCAAAAGTCAATATATATATATATATATATATATATATATATATATATATATATATATATATATATATATATATATAGCAGTTCATGACATCCAGTCTTACAAATTTACTGACTCTGATGGACACACGTCCAGATCATCCGCTCTCAAAACTCCGCCATCTCTCTCCCCACATCCACCACTGCTGGCGGCTCACCTGCAACTGCGCAACGCTACGCGCTGTTAACAGCCAACTGCCCAACACTACAATAACGAATATTACAACAATGCCAACCAGCCACAGACTGCACACAGCACATCCAGTGATTTTCATACAGAGCGCTACTTGACGTTACCAATATAAAAACCTAAACAGCCTACTTACACAAGACTTAATAATGTTGAGATCTGGTGACTATTGTGACCATGGGTGATGCGACAATTCATCCCCGTGCTGCGTAAACTATTCCTGGACGGCGCGAGCTGTTTGAAAAGGAGCCCTGTCGTCTTGGAACACAGCATCACCGTTGGTGGACAAACGTTGTACAAAGTGGTGGACGTGAGCAGCCGAAATGGTCGCATAATCCTTGACAGCAATGCGAACTTGTTGAGCAACCATGAGGCCCATGGAATACGGCGATATATCTGCCCAAATCATCACCGAACCCACGCCACGCTTCACTCTTGGGATGTAAACTCGGCCAGACGTCGGAAACAATGGAAATAAGGGTCATCCGACCAAATGACGTTTTCCATTGCTCCGTGTATAAGCTTTCTATAACATTTTTGCTGTCTGTGTCAGATCTGAATACACTGATTTTTAAAACTTTCTCCTCAATTGCTGAGCAAAATTGGCTGTTGATTGGTGCTGTGTTGTGCATGTGAATAGTGTTGTGAAATAAATCTTGAATTTCATGAAATGCAAAATTTTAAATAAAGTAAATGAATTTCATTAAATGCCAAAAGAAACTAACCGTGTGCTCAGTGAAAACTACACTTTAGAGCCAAAGAAAGTGGTACACCTGCCTAATTTTGTGTAGGGTCCCTGAAAGCACACAGAAGTGCCGTAACACGACATGGCATGGACTCGACTAATGTATGAGGTAGTGCTGGAGGGAACTGATACCATGAATCCGGCAGGGCTGTCCACAAATCCGTAAGTGTTCGAGTGGGTGGAGATCTCTTCTCAACAGCACGTTGCAATGCATCCCAGATATGTACAATAATGCCTAGTTGGGGAGTCTAGTGGTCAGCGGAAGTGTTTAAACGCAAAAGAGTGTTCCTGGAGCCACTCTGTAGCAATTCTGGACTTTTGCGGTGTCGCATTGTCCTGCTGGAGTTGCCCAAGTCCGTCGAATGCACGATGGACATGAATCCATGCAGGCGATCAGACGGGATGCTTACGTACGTGTCACCTGCCAAAGTCGTACCTAGACGTATCAGGGGTCCCATATCACTCCCACTGCACACGCCCCACACCGTTACAGAGCCTCCATCGGCTTGAACATGCAGGGTCCATGTATTCATGAAGTTGTCTCCATACCCGTACACGTCCACCCGCTCGATATAATTTGACACGAGACTCGTCCGACCAGGCAACGTGTTTTCCAGTCATCATCAATTCAATGTCGATGTTGATGGGTCCAGGCGAGGCGTAAAGCTTTGTGTCGTGCAATGATCAAGGGTACACTATTGAATCTTCGGCAACAAAAGCCCAGATGGATGATGTTTCGTTGAATGGTTCGCACGGTGACACTTGTTCGTGGCCCAACATTGAAATCTGCAGCAATTTGCGGAAGGGCTGCACTTCTGTCACGTTGAACGATTCACTTCAGACTTCATTGGTCCCGTTCTTGCAGAATCTTTTTCCAGCCGCAGCGATGTCACAGATTTGACGTTTAACCGGATTCCTGATATTCAAGGTACACTCCTGAAATGGTCGTACGGGAAAATCCTCACTTCACTGCTACTTCAGAGATGCTGTGTCCCATCGCTCGTGCGCCGACTATAACACCACGTTCGAACTCACTGAAATCTTGATAACCTGCCATTGTAGCAGCAGTAACCGATCTAACAACTACGGCAGACAGTCGTTCACTTACATAGGCGTTGCCGACCGCAGCGCGGTATTTCTGTATTTGAATAACCACGCCTGTACCACTTTCTTTGACGCTTCAGTGTATATAACTAAAATTCAGTACCGAAGCACATTATGCTTAAAATGAAGTGCAAAGTTAGACTAAAACTATTCACAAAAATAAATTATTTCTCTTCTCGGAAGGAAATAACTGTTTGAAATTACCAACACTGTTCACTGAAAATTAATGCAGTTGCTAGCACGACACCTAACAATGCTGATTACACACTGTTTGCTCAGTAATGCAAGGTGATATCTGCCCTGAAATAAAAGTGACTTACTTCATGCTCAGTATGTTGTTTTTTGTGCATGGAGTACTGACGTTCTCGAAAGCAAGTACAAATCAGCAGCGGCAGCAGCTAAAGATAAAGAATCTACTCCAAGTTCTTTTTGTCAGTAACAATCTGCTGTTTCGTGTGGCGCAAGGTGGAATGCACAGTGTTTAAAAATTCAAAACTTTCTATGAATTTTGAAGGTGGGTACACGTCAAAGAAATCAAACACTGGTTATTGACAAAAATACTGCACTACATTAGATGAGTCTAACAATTACAAGCCGGCCGCGGTGGTCTCGCGGTTCTAGGCGCGCAGTCCGGAACCGTGCGACTGCTACGGTCGCAGGTTCAAATCCTGCCTCGGGCATGGATGTGTGTGATGTCCTTAGGTTGGTTAGGTTTAAGTAGTTCTAAGTTCTAGGGGACTGATGACCACAGCAGTTGAGTCCCATAGTGCTCAGAGCCATTTGAACCATTTTAACAATTACAAAATTCTCTCATTACAATAACTATAGACATGCCTTTCAAATTCCTCCAAAATCTTCATCAATATAAGAACAAGAAAGTATTATACATCAGTCTTTTCACCTTCATAGTAAATTATTCTAGGTGGCTTACCCAAAATACACAGAAAACAGCCGGCAAGAGTGGCCGAGCGGTTCTAGGCGCTACAGTCTGGAACCGCGTGACCGCTACGGTCGCAGGTTCGAATCCTGCCTCGGGCATGGATGTGTGTGATGTCCTTAGGTTAGTTAGATTTAAGTTGTTCTAAGTTCTAGGGGACTGATGACCTTAGAAGTTAAGTCCCATAGTGCTCAGAGCCATTCGAACCATTTTTTTTTAACACAGAAAACAGGTCTCATTCTCTGAAGGACTCAACTGCTCGCTACTGTGCCCCAAGTAAGAATGTCCCAGCGTTGCGCAATTCACTAACAAGTTAACCATAGATAAAACTAACTACAGAGTCAATGATCTTATTCACTACTCCTACATTGCGCTGATTCATCTTTGTCCCAGTACAGTAGAGGTAAATTATTTACAATATCAGAAAACATATGAGAACCTTACACATATTTCACGTTTTCAGTTCGTCTGGGCTAGCATCTCCATTTATGTTGGAGTATGCATTTCTCACGGTGTTTCCATACTTTTGTCCAACCCCTGTACATTCACTTCAATCTGCTCACTGTAGTCTTGACCTGTGTCAAATTTTGCCCCTATGTCTTCTTCCACTTTACGAATTTAATTCTTCCTTAACGGCTCAACCTATCCCTTTTTCCAGACAAGTTGTGCCATAAAGCTTTATCATCTCTAATTTGATGCAGTAACCCTCCGTCAATTATTCGATCTACGAATCTAGTCTTCAGCTTCTATTATTCGCTTTTTTGTCTGTACTGCTTATTATCCATGTTACATTTGGTATAGGGTACACTCTATATAAATACTTTTTAGCAAAGATTTCTTAAAACTTAAATTCCTCCTGAATATTAAATTATTTCTCCTCTTGAGAAAAGTTTTCTTGTGAAGGCGATTTTGTGTTATACATCCTGTTTAGTTGCGTTATCAGTTGCTTTGTTCCACATACAACAGAACTTATCTATTACTTTCAGTGCCTAATTTTCAAATCTGATTCCCTCAGCACCGCGTGGTTTGAATACATTCCGTAACCCCTGTTTTACATTTGTTGATGTACATTTTATAGCCGCTTTTTAATATACAATCCCTTTCTTTTAATTCATCTTCGAAGTCCCTTGCTGAAGCTTACATAATGACGAGGGGCGTTCAATAAATTATACATTTTTTGCTCAGCCAATTCCAGTTGAAAAAATACGGAATTTGTTGTGGGACATCGCGGAATATTCCTGCTTCAGTTCCTATAGTTTCACTGAGTTCCGATAGGTGGCGGCGCTATGCGTAGCCTTCAAAATGACGTCTGTAACAGAGCTACGTTCCAAGCAGAGAGCATGTCATTGTACACTACTGGCTATTAAAATTTTTACACCACGAAGATGACGTGCTACAGACGCGAAATTTAACCGACAGGAAGAAGATGCTGTGAAATGCAAATGATAACCGTTTCAGAGCACTCACACAAGGTTGGCGCCGGTGGCGACACGTACAACGTGCTGACATGAGGAATGTTTCCAACTCATTTCTCATACACAAAGAACTGTTTACCGGCGTTGCCTGGTAAAACGTTGTTGTGATGCCTCGTGTAAGGAAGAGAAATGCATACCATCACGTTTCCGACTTTGATAAAGGTCGGATTGTAGCCTATCGCCATTGCGGTTTATCGTATCGCGACATTGCTGCTCGCGTTGGTCGAGATCCAATGACTGTTAGCAGAATATGGAATCGGTGGGTTCAGGAGGGTAATACGGAACGCCGCGCTGGATCCCAACGGCATCGTATCACTAGCAGTCGAGATGACAGGCATCTTATCCGCATGGCTGTAACAGATGGTGCAGCCACGTCTCGATCTCTGAGTCAACTGATGGGGACGTTTGCAAGACAACAACCGTCTGCACGAACAGTTCGACGACGTTTACAGCAGCTTGGACTATCAGCTCGGAGACTATGGCTGCGGTTACCCTTGACGCTGCATCACAGACGGGAGCGCCTGTGATGGTGTACTCAACGACGAACCTGGGTGCACGAATGGCGAAACGTCATTTTTTCAGATGAATCCAGGTTCTGTTTACAGCATCATGATGGTCACATCCGTGTTTGGTGACATCGCGGCGGACGCACATTGGAAGCGTGTATTCGTCATCGCCATTCTGGCGTATCACCAGGCGTGATGGTATGGGGTGCCATTGGTTACACGTCTCGGTCACCTCTTGTTCACATTGACGGCACTTTGAACAGTGGACGTTATATTTCAAATGTGTTACGACCCGTAGCTATACCCTTCATTCGATCTCTGCTAAACCTTACATTTCAGCAGGATAATGCACGAACGCATGTTGCAGGTCCTGTATGGGGCTTTCTGGATACAAAAAATGCTCGACTGCAGCCCTGGCCAGCAGATTCTCCAGATCTCTCACCTATTGAAAACGTCTGGTCAATGGTGGCCGAGCAACTGGCTCGTCGCAATACGCCAGTCACTTCTCTTGATGAACTGTGGTATCGTGTTGAAGCTGCATAGGCAGCTGTACCTGTACACGCCATCCAAGCTCTGTTTGACTCAATGCCCAGGCGTAACGAGGCCGTTATTACGGCCAGAGGTGGTTGCTCAGGGTACTGTGTTCTCAGGATCTATGCACCCAATTTGCGTGAAAATGTAATCACATGTCAGTTCTAGTATAATATATTTGTCCAATGAATACGCGTTTATCATCTGCATCTCTTCTTGGTGTAGCAATTTAAATGGCCAGTAGTGTATTTCTTTTGGCGGGAAACCAGAGCATCGCAGACATTCACAGGCGCTTAAATAATGCCTAGGAAGACGTGGCAGTGAGCAAAAGCACACTGAGTCGTTGGGCGAGGCGTCTGTCATCATCGCAACAAGGTGGCGCAACCCTCTCCTGTCTCCCGCGTGCCGGCCTGCCGCACACAGCTGTGACTCCAGCAGTGTCAGAGCATGTGGACACTCTCATTCGAGGTGATCGCCCGACCACAATCAAACACCTCGCTGCTCAGCTGGATGCCTCTGTTGGTACTGCTGACGCACTCGTCCATCAGTTGGGGTCCTCAGAGGTGTGAGACCGCTGGGTTCCTCACCGACTAACGAAAGACCATAAAGAGCAGAGGAAAACCATCTGCGCGGAATTGCTTGCGCCTTACGAGCCTGCTTGAGACAATATTTTGCCGAACATCGTCGCAGGCAATGAAACATAACTTCATCACTTTGAATCGGAAACAAAACGGTAGTACATAGAGGGGCCCCACACCACCTCTCCACAGACGAAAAAAATTTAAAGTCGCACTCTCAGCCGTTACAGTCATGGCGACGGTCTTCTGGGACTCTGAACGGGTTATTCTGTTTGATGTCCTCCCTCAAAAGAATTTGTTGCGTTACTTACTGAGCGCCCCACGAAAAATGTTATTGATAAAATTTACGGTTTTATTTCTTATCCCCCACTTTGTAAAATTCTTCATTACATAAATTGCAGTTGTTTCAAAGAAAATGCCTTTTCTGCATGCTGCACATCGAAGTTTTTATTTTTATTTATGCACCCAGACGCGTTACGCCTTTTTTACAAGGCATCTTCAGTGGGTGTCCTGAAATATTACATGATATTAGAGAGGGAGAGAAAGATTTTTTTTTAATATCTCCCTATCTAATACACACACACACACACACACACACACACACACACAAACATTCTTATGAGAGATCAGGTCCATTGACATCTATGTAGTGTTGTTTACCATGTTATGGGAAGTTATATTCTTACTACACTGACAGTGCTTGCTCTTCGCCCTTTTTTACTCTTTTCCAAATAGCGTTGAGGTAATAACTAAAAATCTGCATGTGTTAGCGTGTAAGAACTAAGAATCTGCATACGAATAACTTCCAGTTAGCTAAATAAAGAAATTGAACTTTTGTTACTTGATAAACACATCTAGTCGAATTTCGACCACAGGTTATACTAGTTTATAAAAATGTCTTCTCCTGTAAATGTCTGAAGAAGTGGAGCGTTCATGCATTATCCTGCTGAAATGTAAGGTTTAGCAGAGATCGAATGAAGGGTAGAGCTACAGGTCGTAACACATCTGAAATGTAACGTCCACTGTTCAAAGTGCCATCAATGCAAACAAGAGGCGACCGAGACGTGTAACCAATGGCACCCCATACCATCACGCCGGGTGATACGCCAGTATGGCGATGACGAATACACGCTTGCAACGTGAGTCCACCGCGATGTCACCAAACACGGATGTGACCATCATGATGCTGTAAACAGAACCTGGATTCATCCGAAAAAATGACGTTTCGCCATTCGTGCACCCAGGTTCGTCGTTGAGTACACCATCACACGCGCTCCTGTCAGTGATGCAGCGTCAAGGGTAACCGCAGCCATGGTCTCCGAGCTGATAGCCCAAGCTGCTGCAAATGTCGTCGAACTGTACGTGCAGATGGTTGTTGTCTTGCAAACGACCCCACCTGTTGACTCAGGGATCGAGACGTGGCAGCACGATCCGTTACAGCCATGCGGATAAGATGCCTGTCGTCTCGTCTGCTAGTGATACGAGACCGTTGGGATCCAGCACGGCGTTCCGTATTATGCAGAAAACTGAGAATGTTGGTAACACTTAGAAAAGCAAATGAAACTCTGTATTAAAAAGATGGCAGTTGCAATGATGTGTAACGTAAACAGTGAACTGAAAGTGAACTGTAAGATGTCCAGCTGGTTGCCAAATGAGAAAAATAAGTTTGCTTAGATGCAATGAATTATAAGTTAGCTGTAAGTACCTTTCCATTTCATAAAAAGAACGTTAAAGAACTGTTTTTAAATCTATAGCCTAGATGTGAAATCATAACCTATGTGTAAAAATGGATAAATCATGTAATATTTCAGGACACCCACTGAAGATGCCTTGTAAAAAAGGCGAAACGCGTCTGGGTGCATAAATAAAAATAAAAATTTCGAAGTGCAGCATGCAGAAAAGGCATTTTCTTTGAAACAACCGCAATTTATATACAGCTGCTGCGAAACTGGCCACTACAAGAAACGTGTCTTCATTACATCATTGGATAGATATGGTGGTGAAAGGCAGTGGGAATGTAACGAGACGTTTTTGTTGCTGTACTACCACAGTGGCTTCCCTACCGTTGTTTGCATTCCTTGCGCACCATGGCTCGGTAGTCAGGTCCTTGATGGCGGGAAACCTCCTATCTGTGAGCCTATAGCTGTCATCCCTAATGAAATTATATTCATTCTTCGCGGTCTTAACTGCTTCCTGGACTTCCCTTCTGTAAATATTACATTCTTTGGCTTTCAATTAAAATCCGTACCCCGGCCACAACCGTCCTGATGTAAATGGGTGTAATAATAAAAACGTACACTTTCCCCTTCCTCTTCACTACAAGCAATTGAATGACGATGACCCATCAATGATAACCTGAAGGATTTACAGGAGAAGACATTTTTATAAACTAGTATAACCTGTGGTCGAAATTCGACTAGATGTGTTTTTCAAGTAACGAAAGTTCAATTTCTTTATTTAGCTAACTGGAATTTATTCGTATGCAGATTCCTAGCTCTTACGCGCTAACACATGCAGATTTTTAGTTCTTACCTCAACGCTATTTGGAAAAAAGTAAGAAAGGGCGAATAGCAAGCACTGTCAGTGTCATAAAAATATAGCTTCCCATAACATGGTAAACAACACTGCATAGATGTCAATGGACTTGATCTCTCATAAGAAAATATTGTGAACCTTAAAGTGATATACACAATGTAGAATTGCGTCTGAAATTTTATCCTGAGAACTGACGATGGAAGCTCCTGCATTGAAGCTACTTATATCGTTGAAATAATTCTTTGGTGTCTCATTAACTGTTCGATCATCATTTCAAGTGAGTCTTTGATACTCGGCATTGAAAAATAATTAGTTTCTCCGTTGTGACAACACAATGTGAATGATGTTGCATCACATAAAGCAAGCTCAGATGTGAATTGTTTTCGACTACGACAACCTGCACTGCAAATTTATCAAATCGCATGTATAATTATTTGTAATTATGTTCAGTGAACATTTTATTGTATCTTTCATAACAACAACAGAATTTTCATTATCAATTATGATGATGTTTGGTTTGTAGGGCGCTCAACAGTGAGGCCATCAGCGCCCGTACAAAGTCACAATTTTTACGCAGTCTATTGGGGACAACACAAACACCCAGTCCCCAGGCGGAGAAAATTCCCAAATCGTCCGGGAACCGAACCCGGGACCTCGTGATCCAGAGGTAGAAACGCTAGCCACTAGACCGCGGGCTGGTTCAAATGGCTCTGAGCACTATGCGACTTAACTTCTGAGGTCATCAGTCGCCTAGAACTAATTAAACCTAACTAACCTAAGGACATCACACACATCCATGCTCGAGGAAGGATTCGAACCTGCGGTCGCTCGGTTCCAGACTGTAGCGCCTAGAACCGCACTGCCACTCCGGCCGGCCTAGACCGCGGGCTGCGGACTTCATCATCAATGTCAACGTTATTCCTAATACTTCATCTGTGTAAATATTGTCTCCCTCTGTCTTTCAGTCTGACCCTTTAGCTATCTCCCCCTGGGCATAGCCTAAAATAAATATAGTTTCCATATAATAAGAAAAGTCGGATCACGTAGTTATTCAAAATGAAGAAATTAAAAATTAGGAACTTACTTCAAATTTTCTGGTAACGTGCAAATAATCACAAAGTTCCTCTTACAGAAAAGTAAGCGAAATAACAACTCAAATATATAACATTATTTACATGCATAGTTAATACAATATTTTGATTTTCAGTGTTGACATCATCGACCTAGTAGTTGTCGCCTGGTACGAATAAATGCCCGATATGTGTGTGTTTCTGTAAATGAACCATGTGAACATAAAGGTCCCAAGACTGCGATATCACGAAACATTGTTGCTTTCGTGTGTCATTTCTACCATAGCACATGATCGGTATGCATGGGCACAAGTTGGTAGCAATCCACTTTTTGATGTTCACGTATTGTAGATTTTAAAGCGTGGTAAAGAAGGTATCATCATAGCTGTGTATACAAAACCACCATTCCTTTCACCACTCTTACTAACTACGTAAGCACGATTTTTGCTTTGTTCACATATGTGGCGAAGTACCCTTTGAATTATGTAAGTTTTATTGGCCTACTTGTATAACTAATACTAAAAATAAATACTTCAATTTTCATGTTCACCTATTAATATTACGATGAGCGCGATATTTGTTTTAGACAATGTTCATCCAACCAGGGACAACAAAAGAGTCTTGATGAAGGTCCTAGCAGAGGTGTCTAAAGAAAAAGTCTGTAATGGAATAAATGGAAAAAGTCTATAATGGGCCTAATAGTCCAGAAAATTTCACCTTCAATGATAACGAAAGCCTGCAGACCTACATACTTCTACGTGCTTGTTAATGTACAAAGTTTGTTTTTCCAGTGACTTGGGACACTTGCCGCCATTCGGCACTGACCGAGCCATGTACGGAGCCAGCAAGCACGCAGTCAGAGTGCTCCTGGAAGGGCTGAGGAAGGACCTGGTCGCCAGGGGCAGCAAGATACGAGTTGGGGTACGTAGCAGCCAGCTCACGTCGTCTAATGAGGTAGAAGACGAAAGCAACGTCCAGGTGGTAGTTAGATGGAGAAGAAAATAACAATGCCTTATTTTTGAGATGGTGTAACGTTTATGGAAGACCTGCGAACCAGGTGACGGAAAGGATACAATGACACAGTAGTAAGTTCTCCATCGCTCTCACACACACAGTTGAAAAATTAAAGAACCCGCAACATTACCTTACATCTACATCTACATACATACTCCGCCATCCACCATACGGTGCGTGGCGGAAGGTACCTCGTACCACAACTAGCATCTTCTCTCCCTGTTCCACTCCCAAACAGAACGAGGGAAAAATGACTGCCTATATGCCTCTGTACGAGCCCTAATCTCTCTTACCTTATCTTTGTGGTCTTTCCGCGAAATGTAAGTTGGCGGCAGTAAAACTGTACTGCAGTCAGCCTCAAATGCTGGTTCTCTAAGTTTCCTCAGTAGCGATTCACGAAAAGAACGCCTCCTTTCTTCCCGAGACTCCCACCCGAGTTCCTGAAGCGTTTCCGTAACACTCGCGTGACAATCAAACCTATCAGTAACAAATCTAGCAGCCCGCCTCTGAATTGCTTCTATGCCCTCCCTCAATCTGACCTGATAGGGATCCCAAACGCTCGAGCAGTACTCAAGAATGTAGTGTTGGCAGAAGAGCCAACACTGTTTTTCTTGAGGAGGCCGAACTGCACGCGTTTAATTACACGCTGACTGGCGTGAGGTCTGGAACAGGACAATATCTTGAGAATTGCAAATAAAGTACGTAGTTGATATAATACTTAACTTTAATCCACAATTGTAGAACATCTCTCGTTACGGTACATGCTTCATAATATTAATTATCAATTGAATACGGCGCCTTGCTAGGTCGTATCAAATGTAGCTGAAGGCTATGCTAACTATCATCTCCGCAAATGAGAACGTAGTTGTCAGTGAACCTTTGAACGTCGGCTGTACAACTGGGGCGAGTGCTAGTACGTCTCTCTAGACCTGCCGTATGGTGGCGCTCGGTCTGCTATCACTGACAGTGGCGACACGGGGGTCCGCCGTATACTAACGGACCGCGGCCGATTTAAAGGCTACCACCTAGCAAGTGTGGTGTCTGGCGGTGACACCACAAAGAATAGGTCGTATTAGTGTTTTATAAGCGGTATCCTTTACAGATGAACCACATCTTCCCAAAATTCTACCAATGAACCGAAGACGACCATCCACCTTCTCCACTACTGTCATTACATGCTTGTCCCACTTCATATCGCTCTGCAATGTTACGCCCAAATAATTAATCGACGTGACTGTGTCAAGCGCTACGCTACTAACGGAGTATTCAAACATTACGGGATTCTTTTTCCTATTCATCTGCATTAATTTACATTTATCTATATTTAGAGTTAGCTGCTATTCTTTACACCAATCACAAATCCTGTCCAAGTCCTCTAGTACCCTCCTACAGTCACTCAACGACGACACCTTCCCGTACACCACAGCATCATCAGCAAACAGCCGCACATTGCCATCCACCCTATCCAAAAGATCATTTATGTTGATATAAAACAACAGCGCACCTACCACATTTCCCTGTGGTACTCCAGATGATACTCTCACCACATGATGACAACTGTGGTCTGACCGTGTGAAGAGAGGACAAAGTCCAATAACCAGACTGTCTGCTGAATGATAAATATATTCAAAGTAAAAGAAAACAGTTCAGACTATGTACGTTCGTTTTGGCAATTGTGGCCGACATAGTAAATGTATTGAGGTGGCAAAAGTCGTGGGATACCGATACGCACATATACAGATGACGTCAGCATCGCGCACACGAGGTATATAAGGGTAGTGCATTGCCGAAGCTGTCATTTGTATTCAGGTGATTCGTGTAAAAAGTTTTCCGGCATGATTATGACCGCACGACGGGAAATAACAGACTTTGAACGAGAAATGGTAGTTGGAGATAGAAGCTTTGTAATGTAAAAACATAAAAACAGTGATATTTAAAAAAATATACGGCAGTCTGCCAATGTAATCGTATTCTTAATGACTCAATAGTAGCGGTCGAAAACACTTATCTGCAAATGACTCACAAGAATGTTCTTAATAGTGCAATATCTTTTAAGTTAGCCCGACACAGATCAGTAATTAATAAACTAGCCCAGTTCTCAGGGTAATTACGTAATCGTCGATAGTTCATTGTTCCTTCCTTCTTCACCTAACACCACAGATATTATTCCACGCTCGTGAGAAGTGGCGTGCTTATTTCGCCAGAGAATATTCCACAAGTCCGTTCGATGTAAACTACTGCAATACGTAGCTTAATATCGTGGTTTCGTCTCGATTCCCCAATATAAGATAACAAGAGTAGCATCTACAAAATGAAATCCTATAATGGAACGGGAATCCTGTGACCAGATCTTTTCTGCCTGGGATGTTATCTCGTTATATAAAGAAAAGCTGTAAGTAAAAATTGTTAAATTATTATCAGCGGCCGCGGGTCTCGTAGGATCTGCAAGAAAGTTAATTGTCCTAACCGACGGCACGTCTCAAAGATGAGCTAAAAGAAAAATGTTAAGGATTTTCTAAGATGGCGCCTAACAATGAAAATTCTTTGTTGAGGCCCATATCTACTTAGGACAATCCACATACCAGATTACAAAGGACTCTTGCTTGTGGACATCATGCCAAGTGAAACCACCATAAATTCTGATGCATATGTGACGACACTGAAGAAACTTCAAGCTCGGCTGAGCCGTGTTCGAACGCATCGGCAAAAGCAGGATGTTTTGATGTTGCACGACAATGCACGGCCACATGTCAGTCAAAAAACCATGGAAGCGTTCACAAAACTCGGATGGACAACACTGAAACACCTGTCTTACAGTCCTGACCTGGCTCCATGGCCGGCCGGAGTGGCCGAGCGGTTCTAGGCGCTACAGTCTGGAACCGCGCGACCGCTACGGCCGAAGGTTCGAATCCTGCCTCGGCCATGGATGAGTGTGATGTCCTCAGGTTAGTTAGGTTTAAGTAGTTCTAACTAAAAGAGTCTCTTCGTTGAACAAGGTTTGAAGATGATGACTCCCTTGTGCACGCTGCCAAACAGTGGTTCCTACAGGTTGGTCCAGAATTTTACCATGTGAGAACACAGGCACTGGTTCCAAGATGGCGTAAAAGTTGAGGGGGATGGAAATTATGTGGAGAAATGAAAATATTGTTCCTAAAAGAAGTATATACACACAGTAAAACTTTCAAACAGGTAGAATAAAAGATGGATTAAAAAAAAATACTGTGCATTTCTTTTGGAGTGACCCTCGTAAATTAAGATCTTAACACCTGTATGTATATATCTAAATTCATGGCCAAACTAGAAGTTAAGGATAAATTAAGCTTTTATGGAAATGAGAGGCAGTGAGCCAGTGCTTGGGACGGTTTCCCTCAAGCCGTGTGCAAGGCCAAAGCGGACGCACAACACGAGTGTGTGGCGGAACCTGAGCTGGCACAGGTGTGAGGCACATGGTCGACCGTAAAAAGAGTGTTCTCATTGTGTCAGCATTTTTTAATCTGTGTAACGTGTTGGAAATGACACTACAGTGCACCAGGCGCTGTAACCAACTACAAAGTGTGTGGATAATACTGTAATGCTGTGTCTCATTGATTTTTTGAGTAATATGATCGATCGGATACTCTCTTTCAAATTCTGAAGGCTATTTATAATTTGTACAGAAATCAGATGGCAGTTGTAAGAGTCAAGGGGTATGAAAGGGAAGCAGTGGTTGGGAAGGGAGTGAGACAGGGTTGTAGCCTATCCCCAATGTTATTCCATCTGTATATTGAGCAAGCAGTGGAGGCAACTAAAAGAAAAATTCGGAGTAGGAATTAAAATCCATGGAGAAGAAATAAAAACTTTGAGGTTCGCCGATGACATTGTAATTCTGTCAGAGACAGCAAAGGACCTGGAAAAGCAGCTGAACGGAATGGGCAGTGTCTTGAAGGGAGGATATAACATGAACATCAACAAAAGCAAAACAAGGATAATGGAATGTAGTCGAATTAAATCGGGTGTTCCTGCTGGAGTTAGATTAGGAAGTGAGGCGCTTAAAGTAGCAAATGAGTTTTGCTATTTGGGGAGCAAAATAACTGATGATGGTCGAAGTAGAGAGGATATAAAATGTAGACTGGCAATGGCAAGGAAAGCGTTTCCGAAAAAGAGAAATTTGTTAACATCGAATATAGATTTAAGTGTCATGAAGTCGTTTCTGAAAGTATTTGTATATCGTCTGTATATTGAAATGACAATGAAAATGTGTACCGGAGCAGGTCTCGAACCCAGATTTCTCGCTTTACGCGAACTGTGTCCTTAACAAGTTCGGCTGTCCGCGCACGAATCACGGCCAGACACATACTGCCATTTGTCGTCGTCCATTTGTCAACCTACACTCGTCCGTTACGTATATTCCCGTCCAGGTGGGACATACGTACTTATTGTGAGTGGAGGCCGAATAATGCAGTGTCCCATCGGACTTTTATGCATATCGGAAGGAATATTGCGTCGTACTTCTTAATAACACAGCCACTGCCATTTCATAACTACTATAATTGATGCATGCAAGTCCAAAAGAACATAGAACCGTACTTCTTAACGACACAGGCACTACGAATGTTTTTGGATGGGGTCTGCCTTCAGTAGCAAAACACAATATTGTTTTTTAACCCAAACATGTTTCACTGCAGTTGCAGAATCTTCAGTGGGCTCCTATTTTATGGCTGTTAAAGATAAAGAATGTTCTGTACTGTTTGTATATATGTAACTATTACATTTTAAATCATAATTACAGATATTTTAAAAAAACACATAAAATTATGAATTCATACCTTTTTGCCACATGGTGTGGTTTTTCTGATGTACTGTGTTTCTCCAGTAACAATTTTGTTCCACAATGTGTCATCTGCAACCACTTACACCTTAAAGTAGATAAATTGTTTAAGCCAAAATTAAGATTTCAAAATTGTTATTCCTATGCCTGAAATTAATTAATTCTATGTTTGTGTATGTGTCTATTTACATATTGTTTCACTTACGTTTTCTTTTTCCTCATCTTCATCACTGTCAAACACTGTATATTAAGCTGTCGCTGTCACTGTCAGTGTTTCACTGTTTACCAGCAGTGAAACAAACATGGCGGACAGTGGAACAGTTGAAGGTGTAAAAACAAGATGGCTGACGGAGGAACAGTTGAAGGTGTTCCTGGCAGTTGTTCTGAATCTTTCAGAGGTGTCTGTGCATTTTGTGTGTGTGTGTGTGTGTGCCCGCATCTCGTGGTCGTGCGGTAGCGTTCTCGCTTCCCACGCCCGGGTTCCCGGGTTCGATTCCCGGCGGGGTCAGGGATTTTCTCTGCCTCGTGATGGCTGGGTGTTGTGTGCTGTCCTTAGGTTAGTTAGGTTTAAGTAGTTCTAAGTTCTAGGGGACTTATGACCACAGCAGTTGAGTCCCATAGTGCTCAGAGCCATTTGAACCATTTTTGTGTGAGTGTGTGTGAGAGAGAGAGAGAGAGAGAGAGAGAGAGAGAGAGAGACAGCAGGTTTGAGGGTTTTGTGTGTGTGTGTGTGTGTGTGTGTGTGTGTGTGTGTGTGTGTGTGTAGGGTGGGAGGTAGGTTGGGGGTGGGCATAGGAATAACAATTTTCAAATCGTAATTTTGGCTTAAGCAATGTATCTACTTTAAGGTGAAAGTGGTAGCACATGACAAACTGTGGAACAAAACAGTCCTTGTAGAAACACAATACATCGGAAAAACCACAGCATGTGGTAAAAAGGAATCAATTCATAATTTTATGTGTTTTTTCAAATATCTGTAATTACGATTTACAAACTAATAGTTACATGTATACAAACAATAAAGAACATTCTTTATCTTTAACAGCCATAAAATAAAAGCCCGCTGAAGATGCTGCAACTGTAGTGAAACATGTTTGGTTTCAAAAGAAAATTGTGTTTCGCTAAAGGCAGACCCCATCCAGAAACATACGTATTGTTAAAGCAAACACGGAAAGAAGAGCTTCAACCCCAATATGATTAACACAGGCACTGATATTTCTATATACTATAACTGATAGGCCACATTTGCCATTAATTAACACAGCGCTACAATCACTAGATGGGAGAGGCCTGAAACAGACTGATCTTTACGCAAAAACGTCGTAGAAGACTGAGTCCTTGTAGCATTCTGCTGGCACAAGAACAAGCCAAGGCCGTTGCAGTGCGATCTGGAGCGAAATCTCCTAGGCTGTTGTGGTTTACTGCAGGCCATTCGGCAGCCACACGCAGCAGATACATCGGTGCAAAACATACAGGCCATTGGCTGAATAGTGCTGCGGCTTCTTTCGGGCAGTACTTCATTATAGATTGACCTCTCTCGATTAATAACGCATTTCTCGATAAGGGGCCACAGTCCAGAACTCAGACTTCGGTATGTGTCGAATACCATATGTTTGACTGAAACGTCTTCAGAAGCCCAGAAGCACATTAGTTTATTCGAACAAAACCCAGCGAGGTATGTCATGGTCTCGGTAATTATAAAGCATAATCTCACTTTTGTTTTAGTAGATACATAGGAAGAAAACACTTTAGTAAGATTTGAAAATTCGTAATTATGTCCTAGATTTCTCTTGAAAATTGTGTTCTGCTTTACAGGAGATTTCTCCCGGCGCAATACGAACTGAGGGGCTGATGGATGTGATGCAGGAGTTCCCGGAAATTGCCAAAACAATACCCTGTATGGAGCCGGAGGACATCGCAGACGCGGCCGTCTACATGCTGTCACAGCACCCACGCGTTCAGGTTAGTCTCGAAAAGTGCGCTTATAAACTATATAACGTCCCCACTATCTTTTGTTTGTGTGTAGCATTTATCCCAACTTTACCGCTCACACTGTAAAAGTCTACATATTACCAAAACTACGATGGTTGCACAGAAAGTAATGCACCGCATTTTTTTCTCCAACAGTTCTTTATTAAATATAATGAGACTTACACACACGAAAGAATGGTGTTTCGTCTACACACCATATTTTTCCACATAATATCCATCCCGTTCTACGGCCTTCCTCCAGCGCGAAATAAAGGCGTGCATGCCCTGTCGGTACCAACCCTTGTCCTCATAGCGGACCCAGCACTCCACTGCGTGAATCACCTCCTCATCGTCTTCAAAATGTCTCCCACGAACGGCATCCTTTAATGGCCCAAACAAGTGGAAGTCCCAGGGGGCTAGCACAGGGCTGTCAAGACTGACAACCGTGGGTGGTCTCACCGACCGCTGCAAGTCGTGGAGCTCCGCCGAACCGCCTTCTGATGACCTCACCCTCCGTGCCCGGCGACTAACTGTACTTGTGTCGACAGCAGAAGCTCCATAGACTTTGCACAAACGTTTGTGAACATTCCCCACTGTTTCTTTCTCTGCAGTGAGAAATTCAATGACGGCAGGTTGCTTGTAAAGCACATCACCTGCAGACGCCATTTTGAAACTGTCCTGCTGCTACGCTATTTGTGGGAAGTGAAGGAAATTTGGCGTGCTCTCTCAGGAGACTTCAAATAATACATACGTAAAGTTTCGCGTTCGTAGCACTATTTTCGGATGAGAAAAAAAATGTGGTGCATTAATTTCTGGGCAACCCTAGTATGTATTCACAAACTGTTATCCAACTTACACTCATATGATAACCTTTGAATAAACAGAATTTAATTTGAACTGTATTGTAACTGATCTAAATCCAGCTTGTCTTTGTATTAAAAGCGCAAGGGCAGTAAAACGGTCATCTGGCCCTGATCAAAATTTCCACTTACCTCGCCGGCCGGAGTGGCCTAGCGGTTCCAGGCCCTACAGTCTGGAACCGCGCGACCGCTGCGGTCGCAGGTTCGAATCCTGCCTCGGGCATGGATGCGTGTGATGTCCTTAGGTTAGTTAGGTTTAAGTAGATCTAAGTTCTAGGGGACCGATGACCTCAGATGTTAAGTCCCATAGTGCTCAGAGCCATTTGAACCATTTTAAACCACTTACCTCGCATCTTGACACAGTTGTTGCAGATTTCACGAAAGCACAACAGCAAGCGGGCAGCGGCTAAGCTGGATTCCTGTTTATAAACACGTATTCAGACTGTCGCATGTGGTAGTGCGTAATGACAATCATTGGTGTGGAGAGAGACACTATTCCTATGAAATGATATTCCAAGACAAAGATTTTAGATTGAGGTATGTATTCAAAAGCCAGAGTAAAATTTCGCATTATCTTCACACCTTACCATTGGTCTGAACAATATTACGCTTAACAAAGTGACCAATGATTTAAAAAGGATACAACGTTAACAGAGAATTTCTATAAAAATCAAATAGCTTACTCAGTAAATATGTTAATCCATGATTGTGGGAAGAGGGGTGGTCTTTCTCTCAAATCTGAGCAAGTTAACTAGCTGACAGTAGTCATTCCTACCTCCTAAATGCTGCAGTCTTACCTCAAACTTCTTCTCTTCAAAAACTAATAACATTATTGAAAATACATACACACATAAAAAAAGTTTTGCATCACCTCGTTTCCGAGAGTTCCGCAACCTGTACAGAAAATTGGAATAGAGATCAACATAAACATCATTTTCGCCCTTTTTATTGCTCATGAAAACCACACGTTGTATGTTGACCCACCATATAGCGAGACCTTCAGAGGTGGTGGTCCAGATTGCTGTGCACACCGGTACCTCTAATACCCAGTAGCACGTCCTCTTGCATTGATCCATGCCTGTATTCGTCGTAGCACGCTATCCACAGGTTCATCAAGGTTCTGTTGGCCCAGATTGTCTCACTCCTCAACGGCGATTCTGCATAGATCCCTCAGAGTGGTTGATGGGTCACGTCGTCCATAAATAGCCCTTTTCAATCCCTCCCAGGCATATTCGATAGGGTTCATGTCTGGAGAAGATGCTGACCACTCTAGTCGAGCGATGTCGTGATCCTGAAGGAGCTCCAAAAAAATGGCTCTGAGCACTATGGGACTTAACATCTGTGGTCATCAGTTCCCTAGAACTTAGAACTACTTAAACCTAACTAACCTAAGGACATCACACACATCCAAGCCCGAGCCAGGATTCGAACCTGCGACCGTAGCAGTCGCGCGGTTCCGGACTGCGCGCCTAGAACCGCTAGACCACCGCGGCCGGCAAGGAGCTCATTCACAAGATGTGCACGATGGGGACGCGAACTGTCGTCCATGAAGACTAATGCCTCGCCAATATGTTGTCGATATGGTTGCATTATTGGTCGGAGGATGGCATTCACGTATCGTACAGCCGTTACGTCACCTTCCTTGACGACCAGCGGCGTACGTCGGCCCCACATAATGCCACCCCAAAACAGCAGGGAACCTGCACGTTGCTGCACTCGCTGGACAGTGTGTCTAAGGCGTTCAGCGTGACCGAGTTGCCTTCAAACACGTCTCCGACGATTGTCTGAAGGCATATGCGACCCTCATCGGTGAAGAGAACGTGATGCAAATCCTGAGCGGTCCATTCGGCATGTTGCTGGGCACATCTGCACCGCACTGCATGGTGTCGTGGTTGCAAAGATGGACCTCGCCATGGACGTCGGGAGTGAAGTTCTGCATCATGCAGCCTATTGCGCACAGTTTGAATCTTATCACGACGTCCTGTGACTGCACGAAAAGCATTATTCAACATCGTGGCGTTGCTGTCACGTTTCCTCAGAGCCATAATCCATAGGTAGTGGTCTTCTACTGCAGCAGGAACCCTTGAGCGGTCTGAGCGGGGCATGTCATCGACAGTTCCTGTCTCTCTGTACCTCCTCCATGTCAGAACAACATCGCTTTCGTTCGCTCCGAGACGCCTGGACACTTCCGTTGTTGAGAGCCCTTCCTGGCACAAAGTAACAATGTGGATGCGATCGAATCGCGGAATTGACGGTATAGGCATGGTTTGAACTACAGACAACATGAGCCGTGTACCTCCTTCCTGGTGGAATGACTGGAACTGATCGGCTGTCGGACCCCCTCCGTCTAATAAGCGCTGCTCATGCATGGTTGTTTACATCTTTGGACGGGTTTAGTGACATCTCTGAACAGTGAAACGGACAGTGTCTGTGATGCGATATCGACAGTCAACATCTATCTTCAGGGGTTCTAGGAACTGGGATGATGGAAAACTTTTTTTGATGTGTGTGTATTCCTTTAACATTTCACTGTGCACAGCATATTCATCCTCGCTGTCCTTTCTTTATCTAGCAGATACAATTACAAGACCTCACAGCACTATCAAATACGTCCATCACGTACCACACTTCAAATAAGAATATATCAGACTGCGCAGAGGCAAAGACTGTGCTACGACAGGACCAAAGATTGTTTAACAGCAGCGTAACTTGCTTTCTCTCTAACGTTCACATCGATGACATACGAAAATCAAAATGACATTACTACCCTACAGCCACTCTAAGGTCTCTTGTTCGTCTGATCTGGCCATTATCATGGTCTGGATGACTTGTATTTCTAGTTAGTGTCACGCACAATATATTCATCTCTTGAACTATCCAACGTCTGAGGAAATGACATTGTTTTAAACACTGATTTGTGAAGTTTTATATTGTCAGACTGTTCTAAAATACAACTTGGAAACTGTACATACCGCACTTATCCGCTCTCCAACCACATCATCTTAACGGATGGATTGTACGACGTGGTAAACGCAAAGGAATAACTCGTCGTAATAGTGTATCCGCTTATAGAAACAAACTACTTATGCAAAGCACTGCAGTATTAGCTGGAGACGACTTTAACCTGTAGAATATAGACTGGGTCCTCTATGGATTCACAGCAGTTGTCACGGACGGAGAGTCATGTGAAGTAACTATGAATATATTTTCCGAAAACTATTTGGAGCAGCTAATTCGACAACCCAAGTGCAACAGAAATACCGGGTGATCAAAAAGTCAGTATAAATGTAAAAACTGAATAAATCACTGAATAATGTAGATAGAGAGGTACAAATTGACACACATACTTGGAATGACATGGGGTTTTTATTAGAACCAAAAAAATACAAACGTTCAAAAAATGTCCGACAGATGGCGCTTCATCTTTATCAGAATAGCAATAATTAGCATAACAAAGTAAGACAAAGCAAAGATGATGTTCTTTACAGGAAATGCTCAATATGTCCACCATCATTCCTCAACGACAGCTGTAGTCGAGGAATAATGTTCTGAACAGCACTGTAAAGCATGTCCGGAGTTATAGTGAGGCATTGACGTCGGATGTTGTCTTTCAGCATCCCTAGAGATGTCGGTCGATCACGATACACTTGCGACTTCAGGTAACCCCAAAGCCAATAATCGCACGGACTGAGGTCTGGGGACCTGGGAGGCCAAGAATGACGACAGTGGCGGCTGAGCACACGGTCATCACCAAACGACGCGCGCAAGAGATCTTTCACGCGTCTAGCAATATGGGGTGTTTTTCTTTTTGTTCTAATAAAACCCCATGTCATTCCAAGCATGTGTGTCAATTTTTACCTCTCTATCAATATAATTCCGTGGTTTATTAAGTTTTCAAATTTATACTGACTCTTTGATCACCCGGTACTTAAACCTTGTAGCTACGAGCACACCTAAACTTATCGACGGTGTCAGTATAGAGACGTGATACCATCATAGCAACTACAGTTACTAAAGTTAATAAATCCATCAATAAAGTTAGAAGGGTTTTTACGGTGGAAGGAGTAGGTAATTACTTGTTAGTATCCATCTTACACAATGAATGGACATTGTTTAGCACCAATGTGATGGGCATTGAGGAATTTTGGGCAAAGTTTAAACAGGCTGTAAATCGCACTCTGGAGAAGTATGTCCCGAGTAAGTGGATTAAGGACGGAAAAGATCCATCCTGATTTGATAACAAAATGCAGAATCAGGAAGCAGCGATTGTCGCGCTATGGGTTCAAAAATGACGCGGGAATGTCGGCAGGCAAAGTTTGGTAGAAATTCGTGTGTCTACAAAAAGATCTATGCGTGTAACTTTCAACAACTTCCGCCGTCATACCTCAGCGAATCGTTTTGCCGAGAATCCGAGAAAACTGTGGTCTTACGTGAAGTCAGTAAGTGGGTCGAAGGCATCCCTCCAGTCACTCGTCGACCAGCCTGCTATGACAATCGAAGACAGCAAATGAAAAGCTAAAGTTTTAGACATTGCGTTTAAGAAATCACTCGCGCAGGAGTAGCGAACAAGCGTATTATTGTTTTACCGTCGCACAGATTTAAGTGTGGTGAACACAGACATAGTCCTCACTGGCGTTAAGAAGCGATTGAAAGAGTTGAAAACAAATAGGTCACCAGGTCCGTGTGGAATCCCAATTCATTTTTACTGGGAGGTACTGTACGGCATTGGCTCCTTACTTAGCTTGCACTTATGGAGAATCTCTCACCGAACGCAAAATGTCAAGCAACTGGTAAAAAACGCAGGTGACTCACTAGATAAAAGAGTAAAAGGACGGACCCGCAAAATTTCAGGACAATATCCTTAACGTAGATTCTCTACAGAATTCAAGGAAATGGTGCAATAATCAGATAAGTCACGGGTACATAGTTTAGAGTGCAACACAAGAAACTGTCCAGAAACTGGAAAACTTGATTAATCGGTCTTGTCTTTTCCTAACCTTTATGTAGGGCACCAACACAATGTGATAGCTTACTACATAGCCAAAGAATGATTTATTGTGATATTTATTGAATTTCGAAAAAATAGATTTCTCCCTCTCTTGCTCGAAACGACTTTGTTTCTGAATATGGTGTCAAAAAATACGCAAGTAAGTAAACAAACAACAACTGTTAGCACTTTGCAGGTTACTGAGTATGATGGGAATTACAGAAGGAAATCGATACCCTAATAAAAGTCATACGTGTGGAAGGTTAGTAATAAGCCCACTGTGCTTCTTCTTCAGTAACAAACCACTTCATTATAAAGTTCCACGTACGAGGCAGGCACATATTTCTTGGCAAGTTTCGTGACATCTTTAAAGTTCTCAGTTTTAACTGGCAGAGGCACTTTACAAATTTTTTCCAAATCAATGCAGTTGAGGCTTTCTGAACGATGAAATGTCGTGCGGCGAATTTCCCTGAAGGAATTATTCCGTTTGGTGTCGTCCCACACGATGCAACGACCAGCTGAAGTTGAAGAAATGACTTCGGCGTGTTCGTCGTCACAAGAATGCAAGCGAACTGCTCCTTTTCAAGGACAAAGCAAAGCCTCACACATGTCTACGCACTCGAGAGGAGCTCACAAAGCTTCATTGGATTGTTCCCTTCCTCAGCAATCTTAAAAAATGGTTGAAATGGCTCTGAGCACTATGGAACTTAACATCTGAGGTCACCAGTCCCCCTAGACTTAGAACTACTTAAACCTAACTAACCTAAGGACATCACACACGTCCATGCCCGAGGCAGTATTCGAACCTGCGACCGCAGCAGCAGCGCGGTTCCGGACTGAAGCGCCTAGAAGCGCTCGGCCACAGCGGCCGGCTCATCAGTCTTACAGCCCGAATCTCGCACCTCCCCACTTCCATCTGTTTGGCGCAGTGGCGAAGCTGCTGACACCGAATAGAACATTCGGGTGAATCACCATAGACTGATTCTGAGCATAACTATCAGGTAGCTAGTCCAAATATTGTGGAGTGTGATAAACGACAAGCAGCTGCAATTCTTTGAACAGTCAGTGACTTTACAGCCGAATACCAGGCGTGCTGCTACTGGGCAGAGGGAGACCCAGCTGAAAATGTTTTGGAGATGATTTGCAGTTTCAGTATTTGCCTTATAACTAAAGCAAACATTGGTCTGAACTGGGGAATGGGAACTATTTCTAATTTAATTCTGGGACGATACGTCCAGGACAAAAACTTTTTAAAACCCAACATATGTTTTCATCTTTGTCGAAGGAAGTCCTAGAGATTTGTTCGTGATTCGTGTTTCAAGAGACTCATTTGGAGAAGAAATATGTTGCTGTCTGCAGCGAGATTTGCAGCTGTGAAAGGCCCTTCAGCTGTTGCGGGCCATGGAGGGGGTGGCGTAAAGCTGTGGAAAAATATGTCTTTCTTCGTTGCATTACCAGCGGTTGGTCTGTGTATGTTAAATGCTTGGCTCAAGCATCAGGAAGAGCCTCACCACCGACCAGAATTTATACCTTATGAACATCTGAGATTGAGAACGGCGAAAGACAGCATTAACAACATTCTAAAAGCCTGAAACTGATTCAACATTCAAACATTTATACAGCAATTTATTTTTACAACTTATTCGCCGCCCCACATATGGTTCATTGCTGTTCAGACTATTTTATCAAAACAATCGGGATAGAGAATGAAACAACAAGTTTACTGTTATCAGTCACTGTTTATTACTTCACTGACGCGTTTCAAAGGTTTAAACCTTCATCATCAGGTGGTTTCCCATTTATTAGTCTGACATATTTGTGTGTTATGTTACGGTTTTTGGAGAAACTTGTGGTACTGTCTAGTGGAGGAACAAAACACTATTTCAGAACATGATTTAAGGGTTTTTTAATAAAAAACTAAACCTGTATCTAACGGTAAAAATAAAATGAGTAACACAGAACACCTACGGTGGCCACAGGTTCCTTTCACTGTCGTAACATATCCCATGTATACTTTCATATTTTGGAAAACAAAGATGGCGTATCGAAACTATTTGGCGCAAGGATCATATAGCAAAAGAGAAATATTATCACAAAGTACAAAGAATACACAGGATGTTTCACTAAATGTGTTCGCCTCTGTGAGTTACGAAGCAGTGCGTGGCTGATGTGGAGGTTATTGATGCAGCAAGACGTTGGTTCCGATGTCGACCAGTAGGGAGGTACCATGTGGGTATACAAGTCCCCTCAGTAAGGTGGCGTGAGAACGTCGCTTTGAACGAAGATTACGATAAAAAATAGCTTTATGTAGCCAAAAGAGGGGGGGAATAGTACGGTGTTTTGATATCTTGAATAAAACCATCCTGCTTGCAGAAAAAAGTGTAGCATTACTTACTGAAAGCCCCTCGTACCTCTCGGTGATTCGTGTATTATGAAACACAACGTTTCTGAATTTACCTCTAGATTTTATTTATGAGTAAAGAAAAGTCTTTCAAATTAGGAGTGAATATGAGCCAGTCTGAATTCTAATGTCACTGAATTCTGAATGAATGTCGCCACGAACGAACCTAGACGTCACGCAACACGAGAGATGTTCGTCACCGCAACGAAGATAGTGCATTCGTGTTCGTTGGCTTCGCCAACTCACTAATAACCATCGTTTAACATAACCTAAACTTCGTTGTACAGAGATGGTTCAAATGGCTCTGAGCATTATGGGACTTAACTTCTGAGGTCAGCTGTCCCCTAGAACTTAGAACTACTTCAACCTAACTAACCTAAGGACATCACACACATCCATGCCCGAGGCAAGATTTGAACCTGCGACCGTAGCGGTCGCGCGGTTCCAAAATGAAGCGCCTAGAACCGCTCGGCCTCCCCGGCCGGCACAGTACAGAGAGGTCTGCCGTCACAATCAATACTTCGAAGGCAGGAGGAGAGAATGCGCTCTGTCACACCATACATTAAGTAATTTACATTAGATGGCAAAGAATTTCTGCTGTTCATTCGTTGTTCTGCAGGATATTGACGGAAACCTTGTATTTGATATTCTTTTCTTTGTTGCAGGTGTATGACATCATCATGTACCCAACGGGCAGGCCGGTCTAAAACCAAATGCAGCAGCCTATTGTACTGAAGGGTGTCTCATCCAGCCAAATTTGGTTATTACAATTTAAACATCAATGTTTCCATTTCGACCATTTTTCCGTAATTACTAAAAATAAATGTTTCCTGGACAAACGCTGTAGCGTTACGTACTATGCAAGATGGTACACGTGAATTTGCAACAATTAATATTTCTATTTATTTTAATAACTTGACAGTTATTTCCAGATCAGCTGTTTTGCATAAGCTGTTGTTTTTGTTACAAAAACGTATTTTTTGATGATTTTATAGACCAAGTTGAAACTAAAACAGTTTAGTTACTATGAAAGTTGAAAGATTTTACTGCATAATCCTCCAGTCTTACAAAACTTGATCACTGTAATAATATGACCTGAGCATCGTTGGGTATTTTTTGCTTTTATCCCGTTGACGCATCTGCAACTAACTCCCACCACTCATGTACTAAAACTATGTAAAGTGTTGTACTGAGACAGTCCGTTAAAACAGTAATTTAATTTTCAAAACAAACATACGAGTCGGAATTTGTGTTAGGCTGCTTAATAGACAGGGCTGTTTATTCAGTGAGCGACGCTCATAAACTCAGTTTAAGAATATGTTATCAGTTGTACAGCATTTTTTTGTTCCAAGTGGGTCTGCAGCGACTATGCCAAATACATGTACACTTAATGGATTATATATGGACACTTGAAGTACATTATTAATATGAAAAGTTCTGACTTGAGCAGCGCCTTGTGTAAACACCTCCTTGTTTTGGCGTGTCACTTGGAAATGATCTGCGATTCCAGCTCAGGTGTGTATAAGATCGGTAGAGGAGAACTTGGGGAAACGTGATAAAGGGCGATCAAAAGGTTCCGTTTGAGGGCGTCGCGACAGCGCATATGCAGCGTAGCGCGACTCCAATGCGGGCGTATAAGCTCCCATACGTAGGCAAGGGATTAGTTTGTCAATCGTGTCTTTCTGACGTACGAGCCGTAAATATCGAAAAGTGAACAACAACGATATCAGTACCAGATGCGTCTAAACAGAACCAACGCGCTCTTATTCTTTACTTGGCTGCCTAAGGACAAACACTGGCAGATATCCATTGGAAAATGAAAACTGTATGTGGGGCACCTTGTGTATTGAAAAAGACAGTTGTGGAACTGTGCGCCAAGTTTATCTGTTAAACCGCCATCTGCCTCTGACACAGTGAATCATCTGCGCCTTCTCGGAAAAAACCTGAGATGCCAAGATGATATACCAGCTTCCTCAGAAGCTTGCGGCAGAAAAGTCGTACACAAACGGCAAGCTTTAGCCTAAAGAGCGAAAAGCACCTTCTATGCTGATCATTATGTCATCATTACTCAAAAAGAAGCTTTAAAATCGGTGGACAGACGTTCTCTGGACCTCTAAATGTCCTCGTTATCTACGAGGTGCTAGCCAAAATTTGCAAGGATATCCCCGTAAAAACAAGAAACCTTACCTGTCTTAGTTTCCAGTGACACCTTCAAGATAGTCCACTCGTATCTGTGTCGAACACTTCCCGTGATTTTCCCACTATTTGAAAGGAATGCTGAAAGTCTGCTCACTGAATCGAGTTCAAAATTAGTCGCGGTACCGCCTGAATTTCTTCTGTCGTCTAAAAGCGCCACCCTTACAACTTCAATTCCATTTTCGGAAAGAAATCTCAAGGGGCTAAACCAAGCAAGTATTCTTTTTGCCAGGAATTCCTTCGCAATTGGTGGGGTGTGAGAATGCATTGCATTGTCATGATGCAGCACGCAGTTTTTATTCTCCAATCTCCCACGCCATTTGTGTGTGACGTCCTCCATCAGTCTCCTCTAAACATCGCAGAGGATTCTCCTTCCCCCTCTCTCTGCCCATATCCCCCTTCAGCCCCTCTCTGTCCATTCTCTCCACCCACTCTCTCCATCCATGCCCACTCTCTATGCACCTCCTCCTGCTCCTCTCTCTTTCGATATCCTCCTTCCCCCCTTTCTGTCAATTTGCCCCTACCCCCTCTGTCAATCTGCTACTTTGCCCATCTTTTCTTCCCCCTACCCCTCTAATTCCATCTCCTCATTCCCCTTCTCTTGTCGTCCTCCCACCTCTCCCTATTCATCTCCTCTGCGTTCCTTCCTCTATCCTTCTCCTCCTCTCTTCTCTCTCTATCTCCTCCTTGTGTCTTTCTGTTTCTTCTCACCTCTGTTCGTCTCTGCCTACTCTTCTTCTCTGTCTCTTCCTCCCCCTGTCCCTACCCATCTGCTCCTGTTTCCTTTCTGTGTCCATGTCATCTTCTCTCGTCTCTCTGTCCATTTCGCCCTTACTCTGTCTATCTCCTCCCCCCCCCCCCCCCTTCCCCCATAGTTTTGCATGTACAGCCAGTGGTGTATGTGGTTACTGTCTGCGGAATGTGTTGTGAATGGAGTTAGTAGTAAAGGAGTAATAAATTACAATGCCATGCATGATGTGGCAGCTCTTCATGCAGGTCAACATTTGACGTCATATCTCCTAAATAATGTGTCGTACAATGATATACTTTTGTAGGTACTGTCAGTGACATTTGTGAATAATGCCTGTGAAATGTGTTGCAAATAGAGTTTTTAGTAAAGAAGCAATATTTTAAAACGACCTGCATGATGCTGCAGCTTTTCACATGTATATGTTGGCGTATCCCCTGAACTATGTGTCGTACAACGATATATTTTTGTATGCACATTCAATGGCATATGTGGATTCTGTCAGCAAAAGTGCTGTGAATAGAGTGAGTAGCAAAGAAGCAATAAAATTTAAACGTCTTGCGTGATGCAGCAGTGTCTCACACATCTCAGTGTTTATAACGTAATATCTCCTGAACTGTGTGTCATGCAGTGATATAATTTTTCTGGTACATTCAGTTGTATATGGGATTACTGTCTGCAAAATGTGTCGTGAATACAGTAGTACTAATGAACTAATAAATTAAAATGACATGCTTCATGCACTGCTGTTTTCCTGCATAACATCAATAATGTAGAAGGCGATAAACTTTTTTTCCCTTCATCATTTTGTGCAGATCGTCAGCGAGAAAATGTTTCGTAAAAGTTTGAAATTATGTGTAAAATTTTTTGTAAGTCTGTAAGAGCTCTCTTTCTCGAATACTGGATAACTATAGTATGGATATTCGCGCGTCGTGGGTTACACTGCTTTTTGCGCCCAATCCACCCCTTTGATCGGTGACTTATCCCCACAGCGATGATTTCGAGACAAATGTGATGTCTGTGGAGTCCGCATAGCAGGCGGTGACCGACGCACAGTCACCAATTTTCGACCAAAGCGCTCGGCGAGTTCATTCGTTTACACGTAAGGGGAGGCCGATGTCGTTTGCCCGCTTTCGGCCGGTCAGCGACGTGCTGCGATGACAGTCCTTTACAGAAAATATTAGGTATAAAAATCAATTGTACGTTACTTAGAGCGTTATATGTCAGCTTTATCATGACGTGCCCTTCATTTCCTTAATGGGCATAGTTATTGTGATACTTGCATTTAAGTAAGATAGAGAAGTTCGGAAAAATATGCATTGAAAAATAGGGCTCGCTATGATTTTCTGTTTGTAAAATGCCCTCTGTGGCATTGTAGCGATGAGGAAGCGACTCTGCCTTACTTCTCTGGTATCTGTATTACTAATGGTGTCTTGCTGCTTCGGTAGTCCCTTGTCGCACAATAGTAGCGCTCAGGCGCCAGGTTCCATGTAGGTTTGTGCTCCTGCCAGTTGTTAAATGTTAACAACGTTTGTACTGTACTCGTTTCAATGAGGAATACTTCGAAACACACGTCACAGAATTTCCAATAAGGCGGCTCTTGCCTACGCTGTTATATTCAACTCGTTACAACACATTAACACAATGCTCACCGAGCGAGGTGGCGCAGTGGTTAGACACTGGACTCGCATTCGGGAGGACGACGGTTCAATCCCGCGTCCGGCCATTCTGATTTAGGTTTTCCGTGATTTCCCTAAATCGCTCCAGGCAAATGCCGGGATGGTTCCTTTCAAAGGGCACGGCCGACTTCCTTCCCCGTCCTTCCCTAATCCGATGAGACCGATGACCTCGCTGTCTGGTCTCCTTCCCCAAACAACCAACCACAATGCTCACTTTCCGTACTCGTGATAGATACTACCCACAACATGTGGCGTTCACTGATAACTAATACCTTCACTTTAACTTTATCTCTTGTATAACAGCCGGAATATTTACTCGTGACCGTTCTTTTGGAGCTGCCCCCGGTTACTCAACCGTGCGTTTTGAGTGACGCCTCGCTTCTAACTCGCCCTGTATTCCCGACGCACAAGAGGGACCCCACCTTCCTCCCTCAGCCAACAGGGACGCTTCACTCGTCTCCTAACGCATATACAGGGCTATTACAAATGATTGAAGCGATTTCATAAATTCACTGTAGCTCCATTCATTGACATATGGTCACGTCACACTACAGATACGTAGAAAAACTCATAAAGTTTTGTTCGGCTGAAGCTGCACTTCAGGTTTCTGCCGCCAGAGCGCTCGAGAGCGCAGTGAGACAAAATGGCGACAGGAGCCGAGAAAGCGTATGTCGCGCTTGGAATGCACTCACATCAGTCAGTCATAACAGTGCAACGACACTTCAGGACGAAGTTCAACAAAGATCCACCAACTGCTAACTCCATTCGGCGATGGTATGTGCAGTTTAAAGCTTCTGGATGCCTCTGTAAGGGGAAATCAACGGGTCGGCCTGCAGTGAGCGAAGAAACGGTTGAACGCGTGCGGGCAAGTTTCACGCGTAGCCCGCGGAAGTCGACAAATAAAGCAAGCAGGGAGCTAAACGTACCACAGCCGACGGTTTGGAAAATCTTACGGAAAAGGCTAAAGCAGAAGCCTTACCGTTTACAATTGCTACAAGCCCTGACACCCGATGACAAAGTCAAACGCTTTGAATTTTCGGCGCGGTTGCAACAGCTCATGGAAGAGGATGCGTTCAGCGCAAAACTTGTTTTCAGTGATGAAGCAACATTTTTTCTTAATGGCGAAGTGAACAGACACAATGTGCGAATCTGGGCGGTAGAGAATCCTCACGCATATGTGCAGCAAATTCGCATTTCACCAAAAGTTAACGTGTTTTGTGCAATCTCACGGTTTAAAGTTTACGGCCCCTTTTTCTCCTGCGAAAAAAACGTTACAGGACACGTGTATCTGGACATGCTGGAAAATTGGCTCATGCCACAACTGGAGACCGTCAGCGCCGACTTCATCTTTCAACAGGATGGTGCTCCACTGCACTTCCATCATGATGTTCGGCATTTCTTAAACAGGAGATTGGAAAACCGATGGATCGGTCGTGGTGGAGATCATGCTCAGCAATTCATGTCATGGCCTCCACGCTCTCCCAACTGAACCCCATGCGATTTCTTTCTGTGGGGGTTACGTGAAAGATTCAGTGTTTAAACCTCCTCTACCAAGAAACGTGCCAGAACTGCGAACTCGCATCAACGATGCTTTCGAACTCATTGATAGGGACATGCTGCGCCGAGTGTGGGAGGAACTTGATTATCGGCTTGATGTCTGCCGAATCACTAAAGGGGCACATATCGAACATTTGTGAATGCCTAAAAAAACTTTTTGAGTTTTTGTATGTGTGTGCAAAGCATTATGAAAATATCTCAAATAGTAAAGTTATTGTAGAGCTGTGAAATCGCTTCAATCATTTGTAATAACACTGTATATACATCAAAACTTTTAGCCAATGGGCTTTTAGATCGCTGTTGCCAGGCGGATCTGACGTCACGTTTGCGGACATTGTGACGGAAGTTTGTCTCGGAACACTGTTTCAGATTGTAAGATCCTACTCCCGAATAGCCGGATCTTGTCCCTACTAAGGCTGCACAACATTGCCTCCTATGATATTATCCTTAATGTTCCTTGCTGACGCATAACTGTCAGATGTACATGTAGCTTGGCTGCTACTGAGCATTCCCGATTGCATAAATGTGCATAATACTTAGCGTAATCACGTGAAGGGAATGCACGGATGCATTACATTTGGTGGTTATTTCAGAATATGTTGCTGCATACGAAATTTCGATAACTTATTGAAGCTTTCTTTAAATTAGGGTGGAAGTTTCTGTCTGTCACCAACCTCAAGAAAACTAATTAATGTACCACTCTCATTTGCGATCGCGCGCAGCAGCAATTAAACTGGTGTGAAATACCCACTATATTCCTCGTATTCCACAAACGGTTTAAGATAAGAAATGTGATTTTGGCAGTATGCAAAGAGGAGAGCATTCTACGATATGATAATTATGCAAAACTTCGTTATCTACTGTGTTATTCTACTGACTCGATGACAGAATGTAATTTTTAAGGGCCATCGACCGCAGGTGAGACGAGGAGCGCTATGGGTTTTGGAATAATGAAAGTGAAGACATTATGCGATCATTTTTGTACCGAGGATGTGCTTTTTCATAAGATACCTACCCTACTTTTTCGCAGTTTTTCACTTAATAAACTTAAGAAAACACAATTTCAGAATTCTCTCGCAGTTATGTCTGTGTTTTGGCGAAGAACCAAATTTTAACGTGGCAACAGGAGGAATGAGTAGATGTTATTCAAAATTCGGCACTCTATGGCGCTTCTCTGAAAGTTAGAAGTGGTTAACAAGCCCAGTGAAAATAAATCACTGTTTCTCTTGCATTTTCATCGGAATTCTTTTTAGAGGTGGTCACCATGCAAATGTGCGTGCAGTGGCGCTCTACTTAATGTTTATAAAAAATGTGAGTGTAGGTCCTGGCGGAGGTTCGAGTCCTCCATCGGGCATGGGTATGTATGTTTGTCCTTAGGTTAATTTAGGTTAAGTAGTGTGTAAGCTTAGGGACTGGTGACCTTAGCAGTTAAGTCTCATAAGATTTCACACACATTTTTTTTTCTTTTTTTTTGTGAGTGTATGCTTCAGTTTAGAACGGCCCTTCCCTTCCAGCACTCGGCTTTTGGTCCACAGCGCCCGCCCGTAACCCCCACCACCACCGCCCTCCCCACACGTGCTCTATCGATTGCACATCTAGCGGCGACGAGACGCTATTCTGCGTGGACTCTACCAAGTTTGGCTGAAATCTGCCCAGTGGTTTAGGAGATGTGCAACGTATATGCACATATGCAAATATACACTAATCAGCCAGAACATTATGACCAGCTATCTAACAGCCTGTATGTCCGCCTTTGGCACGGATAACAGCGGCGACGTGTCGTGGCATGGAAGCAGTGAGACTGGAGGCTTGAGGTCGCTGGAGGGTTAGCACCTCATCTCGGCGCACGCAAGTCACCCAACTCCTGTAAATTCCAGGGAGGGTCGGGGAGAAGGGGGGGGGGGGGGGGCAAGAGATGTGATGCCACGTTCAATCACACACAATATATGTCCGACTGGGTTCAGATCTGGCGAGTGGGAAGGCCCGCACATCAACTGGAAGTTGCCACTGTGTTTCTCGAACCACTCCATCACACTCCCGGCCTTATGACATGGCGTATTATTATGTTCCAAAATTCTACTGCCATCGGGAAACATAATCGTCATGAAGGGGTGTACCTGGTCTACAACCAGTGTAGGATACTCCTTGGCCGTCATGGTACCTTGCACGAGCCCCACTGGACCCCTGTATGCCCACGTGAATGTTCCCCGGAGCATAATGGAACGCCGCCAGCTCGACTCCGTCCCACAGCACACATATTAAGGGCCTGTTCTCCTGGAAGACGACGGATTCACGCCCTCCCACCGGCATGATGAAGAAAATATCCGAATTAATCAGACCACGCAACGCTCTGTCACTGTGCCAACGTCCAGTGCCGATGGTCACGTGCTCGTTTCAGTCGTAGTTACCGATATCGTGGTGTTAACATTGGCACATGTGTGGGTCGCCGGCTGCGGAGGTTCATCGTTACGTGTGTTCGGTGCACTGTGTGTTCAGACGCACATGTACTCTGCCCGGCATTAAAGTCTGATGTTAGTTCCGCCACGGGTCGCCGCCTGCCCTGTTTTACCAGTCTGCCCAGCCTACGACGTCTGACGTCTGTAATGACAGGTGGCCGACCACCCCCACGACGTCTGCATGTCGTTTCACCTTGGTTTCTCCTAGTGTTGAAGACACTCACCACAGCACTCGCCGGATACCCGACAAGCTTGTGCAGCTTCCGAAATCCTCGTGCCGTGTCTCTGGGTCATCACAATCTGCTATCGGTGAAACTCAGATAGATCGCGCGCCTTCCCCATTCTATACACAGACAGCTCGCTCACTGACACGTGTGTCCGACTACCAGTCATTCGTCGCCAGGTAACGCTGCTACCGCCTGGACACGTTTGTATCGCTACTAAGTCGTTGATCAGAATGTTCTGGCTGATCAGGGTACGCTCTAATCTACCCTCTCCTTCCATGCTGTTGCTACTGTCCACTATGGTAAAGTCTTTTCTGGAGATACGAGGGGAGTGAGATTTACAATAAACTTTTTACTTACCTTTTCTTGCACAGTTGGCTCCAGTTCTTCATGTCTAGAGGTCTGAGTCTTGAAGCTGAGATTCTCACATTTTAGGCTCTAACGGTTCACTTGATCTAAGAATTTTTAAGAATGTCGTTGCAGGATTTTCGTTTTTACATTAATTTGTTGTGTCACATTTTCCTATATCACTCTGTCTTTTGAATTTTCATATTATCAAAGCCGAAATTACATTGTTCGCCCAAAATACAAAAATACGTCCGATCACACCAGAGGCATGCTTCCAACTACTTCACTCTGCCATACTAACAATATTTGAAAGGATTTGCAATTTTTATTTACAAATGAATTTCTGTTAGTTTAGATTATTATTTTACAGATGAATCCAGAAATAAACATAATAAACAGTACTAGATTGCGTAATTAATAATAAAATTGTTAATTGTGCCCAATATTTTGTAATTTCAACTGTTTCTTAAAAAAAATGATTTTAATTGTGCTTTCACAGCTAGTACATATCGATTGTAACAATGAAAAAAAAAGTAATTCCTTTTCATAAATTTTAGCTTAAAATATAACATACTGCGTATAAAATTATATGAAATTTTTAAGAAAAACTGACCTGTCCAAAATTCGAAAAATATTATTGGTATCGTCTGCTACGGTTAAGGATAAGTAATGCTAGAGGAGGGTGTCCCTTTACAACGTACATCCATTTTTATAACGTAAAACAGTCGTTAGTGTTGACTTGATGTTGCTGTGTAAAGGGACCTGCAGCCAGTGCAAGTGCCGTATCTGGAACTCCAGCAGCCGCGCTGGATGTCCTGGAGAGAGAAGCACCTCCCCCCTTGTGGCCGCTTCTCTGCCGTCACGCCTCCACGTGCCGTTGACCTGGGACGCTGACCAGCCTCTAAGAAGTTGCTACAGCCAGGCCCCGACCATGTCCTGTTCCAGAAGTTCCCGAGTAACACGAAAACGCGAATTCAGCAGGGAGACGCTGCGTTTAAGCCTCGGCCCGGGCGAGAACGTGATGCTCGGCACGGCCGGGCCACGCCCTCAGTTGTTTCTACGAGTCTACTGACGCGGCCTTGGAACGACACAGGGGACTCGCCTGACTGTCGAGCACAGGTAGCCGACGACGCGCCAGCCGACCTCCATTACTCCCCTGTCGTCGGTCCAGACTTAGGACTTCGGTCAGCGTCGTGCCTCAAAACGCACGACGTGCCCCTAGCGCTAAGATTTCAACCGGAACAAATCCCTCCCATTCACCCCCCTCCACGCCTGTCCGTAGTGTAAGGCCCTCGCCTAAACAGCCGCCAGTTCCGCAAACTGGAAGCTACATCAAAGTTGTTATCGTCACAGTCCAACACATGTTACACTCTGATGAAATTCAGTAATGATAAGAAATATTGCTTCTGGATAGTAATATAATATGAATTTGCATAAAGAAATAAAAATGTTTATAGAGAATTGAAAGCATCACCAGCAACAGAAAACAAAAAAAGTGATGTTCTTTAAGGGCAATAAGGACAAATTTTCATTAACTAACTCAACTAGATGGATTTTGTATGTTCTGGTTCACTAGCTCAATTTTATGAAAATAAAAATATCGTTCGTTAACACTCACGATATTTGTTATTTTCACAAAATTGACCTAGTTAACCAGAACATACAAAATCCGTCCACTATCCCTTTTACCTAATAATAATATAATATAATATAATAATAGCTATAATAAAAAATCATTTATTTTACATACATCCCCCTTAGGTGAATGTAATAAATATATATGATAAATTAAATATATAAAATTAATTACTTTCCACTTTTGCAGCCATAAGATTATTATGAACTGTTGTTTGTAAATGTTTTATGAAGGAAGATTTATTTACAGTTCTATCACATTTACAAGTAACTTTAATTTTCTGACGTTCATTCCAGCATTCATTACATATATAAGAATGTCCACTAGTTCGATATTTATCTTTATAAAATTCTTCAGTACTTCTTTTAATCATACATTTACTACACTGTCTTAATTGTGGCTTAGTGTTGTCCATTTAAATAAAATAAATTTAATTAGAATTTTTTTTTATTTTACATTGTGAACATAAGTAAATGTATTAGTTAACAGAAGTAAATTTTTTACATTGTGAACTCTATTACATGAAATTCATTATTTCCATTTTTAAGTTTCTTCATTCCTCTATATTCTTTTTTAATTATTTCAAGTTCCCAAGAATCAATCAATTTGTAATATCTATTTGGTAAAATAACTTTAAAATCATTATTAAGTTCCATACAAAATTTTTCTCCATATCTAGTATTTAAATATTCACAGTCAGTAACATTATACAAAACATTTATCTCTAGTTCAGCTATTTTTTTTTATCTCTTTCGAGACACTAACATCATTAAGCTTCTTGATTATAGTCTCCATTTATATAGAAAAAATTTTATTGGATTTGTGTATAATAATTTTTATTAGATTTTCAATATTGAGTAATGACCATATGGTAATGTAATTGAAACCATTTTTTAAAAATAATAATGGTGATGTGTATGTTTTTCGCAGAGCAGTTATGGAGGAAATAAATGCTGCAGTGTTTCACGGCTGTAAAACGTTCTTCATCCTGTGCTAGCTCTTCTTCCACCCCTAAAACTTCTCAGCAAAACTAGTCAGTGAATAACACGCAAAAACAGTTTGGATCGATCTAGCAAGAACAAAGTAATTTTGATGCCCTCTGGAAGTATAGTGAACATTGGTGCTTGTTTCACGTATACTGTCTGAGTTCTGAAACGTAAGTGGCAAGTATACTGTGGTTCCTCTTTCTCCAAGCAAATTATTCTTTGAGGGTAGGTTTTTCCTGTTTTAGCTTTGGGTGCTTTTTCTCACATAAAAGTATGTTTCTTCATAGGCTATTCATCTGAATACTGAGTTCCTGTATTGAAAGAATTCAGTGCTAAATTGTTTTCTCTTATGTTTGCTGTGGAAGTACCTGGCACAGCTGAGGCCAATTGTGCACGTTTTTTGTAACGTGTCTTTTAACTATCTGGCAAAATTTAGGACCTAGCAAGATATTAATCTAACATTCACTCCAAGTGCAGCCGAACGCGGCAAACCACTTGGGTCAACTGAAACGATGCCCAGGCGCCGAGCAAAGACCGGGAAAACTGGGGGTGAGTGGGCGGGACTTGTTCCGGGTGAAACCCTAGAGCTAACGATTCCTAAACACACACCATTCCCACGCTCCGCACCGCAGCTACGACTGCGCCACGTGCGGTGTTGCCTCTGCCGCCGTCGAGGTAGCGCGCCTTGTCCTCTGCGTAAGCGGCTTGCGCCCCTGCGCCTCTGGCCACTACCTCACGTGCCTGAAGACAGAAACACACTCCAATGACTGCATGAGCCATCTGTATTAATTAAAGAATTGTTTGTGCCCATCCTCTTGCCCTTCCACACTACAGAGCCATTTCTGAGCAGTCACATGGTGTGATCCATCTGTATAAATTAGTAAAGAAGTGACTGTATCCTCACCAGGATCTTCTTCTACTGCTGCACACGTAGTGACGTGGGTGCGGCAAAAGTCCAGTGGGAGGACATTTATAAATGGGCATTTGCTCCCGAATTTGCCCAAAGTAGTTTTAAATGCCCAAAATCTGGGTGTTGTGGACTGACAAGACAGCCAGTCCACAGTGACGGGTAACCGAAAGGCACGCGTTTAAACTCACGCAGGCTGGCGTGAGGTCTGAAACAGGATACGGAATGAATGCTATAAAGAAAAGTACGTAGCTTCTGGAATACTTAACTTTAATCCACATTTGTAGAATATCGCTCTTGATGATACATGTTATAACCACAATATATATAGCAAAGGACTATGGCGCCTTGCTAGGTCGTAGCCATTGACCTAGCTGAAGGCTATTCTAACTATCTTCTCTGCAAATAAGCGAGGCTTCGTCAGTGTTGCATCGCTAGCTAAGTCGTCCGTCCGTACAACGGGGCGAGTGCCAGTACGTCTCTCTAGACCTGCCGTGTGGCGGCGCTCGGTCTGCAGTTACTGACAGTGGCGACACGCGGGTCCGTCGTATACTAGCGGACCGCGGCCGATTTAAAAGGCTACCACCTAGCAAGTGTGGTGTCTGGCGGTGACACCACACTGGGCATTTATAAAAAAGTAGTTTTTAACTTTTTACTTCTAGAACGTGTAATTTGCCAATTTAAATAAGGGATGGGACGTTACTCTCAGCATTAGAAGTTCGTAAATGTTTAACTTTAAACATACGTATGTCGTTCATTGGCTTTCTTACTAAGAACGATAGGAAAGAAGAGAGAAGCACTTTTATTTCTTTACTAGCATTCCAACTTACAGTACCAAAGAAGAGCGCCTATTACTGACAGCTGCTCTCGTTTACAATGTCCTTTTTATTTTTACCACTTCTATTCTTTACACACTCTCTCTCTCATATACACACACACACACACAACACACACACACACACACACACACACACACACACACCACGTTGAATAGCTGAATGGTGATAAATCGGTACAAAAAACATTGTCCTTAGGTCATCGCTTTGTAATATAACACATTTTACAACCCGTGTCAAAGCTCTGAATATTACTGAAGAGTGCTTAAGGATAGCAAAATTATTATTGAATGTATTAAACAGCTGGCACCCGTTTCTTGATAATAAATGTATACTTAAATGTATTCTTAAACGTTAAACAGTTTTCAGTGAAAAAAAATTGCTTTATTTTCACATGTAGCCACATTTGAGACAGACTATAGTTTGCCATCTGCTCCTTTCTGTATCTACTTCGGTATGACTGCACTGCTGTGAAGATACAATGAGAACAGTAACATAAATAAAGATAATTAAATCGACACCCTAACTGCAAATAGACACTGATATACATCATTGGGGACATGTTGAAAATGTGTGCCCTGACCGGGACTCGAACTCAGGATCTCCTGCTTACAAACTCTCTATCTATCCTTTTTTTTCTGCCGGCACGGTAGCTCAGCGTGTTCAGTCAGAGAGCTGGTTGGCCTCTGTAATTAAAAAAAACTGAGTGAAAGGATCAACAAACGAACTTTAACGGATGTTATGTGACGTCCACGACGACCAAACACAACGATCAACAACGAACAAAATGCAAAAAAAAAAAATCCATCTGAGCCACCGAGGGCACTGAGAATAGTGCGCCTGCATGGACTTATCCCTTGCAAGCTCTCCATGAGACCCAAATTCCCAACATGTCCACACCACTACATTCGAAGTGCGCCTAATAGATGTTTGCCCATCACACTCATTACTCGTGGCAGATTAATCTACCGCACGAGTTGGGGCTTAGCGTGTGAGGTCGCACAAGAAGGTCAGTGGCCGGGTAGCCATATTTTAACTATATATGAAGGTAGTATCTGTTCCCGAAAAAACAGATACCATTGATGACCGTGAAGCTTCTCTAGAATGAAATGATAATTAAATCAACACCCTAGCTGCAAACAAGCGTTGACATACATCATTGGGGACACGTTGAAAATGTGTGCCCCGACCGGGACTCGAACCCTGGATCTTCTGCTTACATGGCAGATGCTCTATCCATCTGAGACACTGAGCACACGGAGGATATGTATATCAACGCCTGTTTGCAGCTAGGGTGCCGATTTAATTATCATTTCATTCTAGAGAAGATGCACGGTCATCAAAGGTATTTGTTCTTTCGGGAACAGATACTATCATCACATAAAAAAAAGATTTAATAATAATAATGAATCGATGCCGATGATGCTGTAATCGTTCGATTCCGATACTAGTCAATTCCTAGAGAATCGGCGATTCTTGGACTCGTGGAAACGTAATCGGCACATGACTCATCCCTAATTAAAATCAATATGGATAAACTTTATTTACTCTAATGATTTTGCAGTAGTAAAGTATAAGTAAAAAGATTACTTACAGGATACCTACTGAAAATAAACTATACCTTATTTCAATACTTATTTTTAAACTCGAGTTTTATTTTCTTTTTTTATTAAATGTATAGTTACGCTTACAGTCCAATTTATTTCCCCAAATAACTCTTCCCTAACTCTCAAGCAGCCTTTTCAACTTGGTTAACTAACCACTACAGAAGCAGTGTTGCAAAACAACTTTTCCCAACACAAAATACCAGTTTAAATTTTTTTACAAGTGCCACTTAACAATTAATCTTTATAATGCATAAATGCCCGAGTATTTGCCTAGGCATTTATCCTGGACATTATCCCCAAATTATAAATGCCCAGGCATTTTTACATCAGTATCCATACCTTCTTCAGCAGAGAGCCACCACTCCTATCACCTCCCCCCCCCCCCCTCGCCCCCTCTGCCCCAGCAGAACCTTTAACCTTTTCATTTCTACCAGTTGCGAACTTGGCGAGCTTCTCTGGCCTATGGGAGGATGGTGTCTTCCACCACGAAGACTGCTGTTTTGCTTCAGAGTCATGAGCCACAGACGTTATTCACCGGTAATTTTTACCTTGGACTTGAAATATAGCTCATCTTGAACCACTGTTTGCTGTTCAGCGCGCACCTAATTCTGGTAGTTTCATTGTTTGGTGTTAAAAAGACGAGGAACCGACTTCAGTGTAATTCGTCTCATGTTCATTTCATCAGCTAGAATACATTGACCTAACTCGGATGAAATTCCAGTGATTTCAGAAACTGCATGGACTGTCCGCCTTCTGTCCTTGTGAATCACTTCACGCACTTTCGCGATTGTTTCTGAAGTTGTGCAGGATGACACTCGACCGGACTGTTTGTCATCCTCCACAGACTCCTGGTCATCTTTAAATCTTTTAAACAACTCATATGTTTTTGCTAGGCTCAAACCTTGCTCATCAACACCCTCTCTTAGCAGATAGTGAGTTTCAGTTGCAGTTTTGCAGAGCTTAAAATAAAGCTTAATGCAGATCCTTTGTTCCTTCACGGCGGCCATTTCAGAATTCTTAGACACAGCAGAACACGGAGTAAAGAACTCAGCAACGAATTTCAAATCAATGCACTCACAATGACACAATGTGACAGACTTGCAGTTAAAAGTCATAACTCGAAGCACCTGGCGACGAAAGATTGTTTGGGCGCAATATTCATTCAAACCCTCGAAAATTTTGGGTAGCACCTCCTACTGATGAAAGAGCCAAATGACACAGAACCCATTTAATAAGCAGTCTTGAGCTTTGCAACTAAAGAACAGACATGCATTTCGAAATGTGAGCGTCAGCTGGACTATAATGCCACTGAACACTTCAGCAAACCAAAAGATAATAATTTTATTTTGAACCGTGCACTGCACAATTGTCGAGCACAAGTCCATGAACCATGGCTTGCGTGCCTCAGTGATACAGACAGCCGTACCGTAGGTGCAATCACAACGGATGGGTATCTGTTCAGAGGCCAGAGAATCGTGTGGTTGCTGAAGAGGGGCAGCAGCCTTTTCAGTAGTTGCAGGGGCAACAGTCTGGATGATTGACTGATGTGGCCTTGTAACACTAACCAAAACGGCCCTGCTGTTGTGGTACTGCGAACGGCTGAAAGCAAGGGGAAACTACAGCCGTAATTTTTCCCGAGGGCATGCAGCTTTACTGTATGGTTAAATGACGATGGCGTCCTCTTGGGTAAAATATTCCAGAGGTAAAATAGTCCCCCATTCGGATGTCCGGGCGGGGACTACTCAAGAGGACGTTGTTATCAGGAGAAAGAAAACTGGCGTTCTACGGATCGGAGCGTGGAATGTCAGATCCCTTAATCGGGCAGGTAAGTTAGAAAATTTAAAAAGGGAAATGGATAGGTTAAACTTAGATTTAGTGGGAATTATCGAAGATCGGTGGCAGGAGGAACAAGACTTTTGGTCAGGTTATAAATACAAAATCAAATAGGGGTAATGCGGAGTAGGTTTAATAATGAATAAAAAAATAGGAGTGGGGGTAAGCTACTACAAACAGTATAGTGAACGCCTTATTGTGGCCAAGATGCTGAGGGAATTAGATTAGGAAATGAGACACTTAAAGTAGTAAATGAGTTTTGCTATTTGGGCAGCAAAATAACTGATGATGGTCGAAGTGGAGAGGATATAAAATGTAGACTGGCAATGGCAAGGAAAGCGTTTCTCAAGAAGAGAAATTTGTTAACATCGAGTATAGATTTAAGTGTCAGGAAGTCGTTTCTGGAAGTATTTGTATGGAGTGCAGCCATGTATGGAAGTGAAACATGGACGATAAATAGTTTGTACAAGAAGAGAATAGAAGCTTTCGAAACGTGGTACTACAGAAGAATGCTAAAGATTAGATGGGTAGATCACATAACTAATGAGGAGGTATTGAATAGGATTGGGGAGAAGAGGAGTTTGTGGAACAACTTGAGTAGAAGAAGCGGTCGGTTGGTAGGACATGTTCTGAGACATCAAGGGATCACCAATTTAGTATTGGAGGGCAGCGTGGAGGGTAAAAATCGTAGAGGGAGACCAAGAGATGAATACACTAAACAGATTCAGAAGGATGTAGGCTGCAGTAGGTACTGGGAGATGAAGCAGCTTGCACCGGATAGAGTAGCATCGAGAGCTGCATCAAACCAGTCTCAGGACTGAAGACGACAAGAACAAGTGGGAGCTACAAACGGCATTGGACGAGAGGTGACTGACGCAGTCTCGGGATCACAAGTATATATACTGATGAGATCTGACCTCGATCTTTGTTAATCTGGAGATGCAGCTGTGTCACATCCCCGAACTGCGTAACTGTGGATGTAACTTTCAGCTAGCTACCATGCGTTGTCAAATGTTTTGTAGGTCCTATACTGCTGGCGATACTGCACTGCTGAACTTGCATTCAGCAGGAATGACCAACCGTAGAGAAAGAATCAAGAGACTGGTATGCTCACCCTATTCATATTATGGATATCAGCTATAGATTGCAGCGATCCGTCGCGTGGGCGATCGATCGCTTCGTAGGTCGCATGTGTGAGGGCAAATCGCAGCGATCGGTCGCTGATCGCTGGTCGCGTGGCAATCCCTGGCAATCGGATGGATAGCACATCCTTTTGGTACATTGACAAAGGCTACCAATCTGGCTAGCGGCAATATGTGGCAGTATGGATGCATGGCTCTGTTTCGTTTGTCTAGTTATTAAGCGCGGTTGTATATTTTTGTTTTGTTTCGCTTTGCCCACGTCGAGTAATAGTTTTACTTTAGTATTTATACACTGAAGAGCCAAAGAAACTGGTAGACGTGCCTAATATCGCAGAAGTGCCGCAGGACGACGTTGCATGGACTCGGCTAATGTCTGAGGTAGTGCTGGAGGAACTGACACCATGAAACCTTCAGGGCTGTCGATAAATCCGTAAGAGTACAGGGGGTGGAGATCTCTTCTGAACAGCACGTTGCAAGGCATCCCAGATAAGCTCAGTAATGTTCATGTCTGGGGAGTCTGGTGGCCGGTGGAAGTGTTTAAACTCACAAGAGAGTCCCTGGAGCCACTCTGTAGCAATTCTGGACGTGTAGATTGTCGCATTGTCCTGCTGGAATTGCCCAAGTCCGTCGGAATGCACAGTGGACATGAATGAAGGCAAGTGTTCAGACAGGATGTTTACGTACGTGTCACTTGCCAGAGTCGGATCTAGACGTATCAGGGGTCCCATATCACTCCAACTGCACACGCCCCACACCATTATGGAGCCTCCACCAACTTGAACAGTCACTTGCTGACAAGCAGGCATTCTCCTTACCCGTACACATCCATCAGCTCGATACAATTTGAAATGAGACTCGTCCGACCAAGGAACGTGTTTCCAGTCATCCACAAGTCAATGTCGATGTTGATGGGCCCAGGCGACGCGTAAAACTTTGTGTAGTGCAATCATCAAGAGTGCACGAGTGAACCTTCGGCTTCGAAAGCCCATATAGATGATGTTTCGTTGAATGGTTCGCACACTGACACTTGTTGATGGCCCAGCATTGAAATCTGCAGCAATTTGCGGAAGGGTTGCACTTCTGCCACTTGGAACAGCTGAGCCGTCGTTGTTCCCATTCTTGCAGGATCTTTTTCCAGCCGCAGCCATGTCGGAGATTTGATGTTTCACCGCATTCCTGATATTCACGGTACACTCGTGAAATGGTCGTACGGGAAAGTTCCCACTTCATCGCTATCTCGGAGATGCTGTGTCCTATCGCTCGTGCGCCAACTATAACACCACGTTCAAACTCAAACTGCCATAGTTGCAGCAGTAACCGATCTGACATCTGCGCCAGACACTTGTGTTATATAGGGGTTGCCAGCCTCAGCGCCGTATTCTGCCTGTTTAAATACCTCTGTATTTGAATACGCTTGCCTATACCAGTTTCTTTGGCACTTCAGCTTTGTTATTCAGCGACCACAAACAACTGTGAGATGTGGAGGTCTGAGTTACCGTGTACATTAAGAAGTGAGGAGCATTTTGAACCTTATACTATAGATGTACAATTGATGGGAAATTCATGGTAAGAGTCAAGATACATTGAGCTCAATTTGATGATTTTGAGTTATGTATGGAACAGTTACAATCGTTATAAAATTTTTTAACTTCTAAAGAAAATGACTTACCGTAATATTAAGAGTAGATCTTAATTTGAATGTTCAGGGCAAATCTATTATGCAGCTGCATTCAAGTTCCTTGTTGTTTCGTAAAATCTAACTCTCCCTCGTACAATCTATGTCTTGGTTACCTACTTATTGGGATTCGCTTCCTTTCTCCTACAAAATATCACTCGTAACTCCAAAGCACTCGTTTTCAATTCACTTTTAACATTCCACTTCACTAAACCACTCAGTAGATCCTGTGCTTAGCTTGGCCATGATTAGTAACAGTGCTCTGTGGCGACAGACACACACACACACACACACACACACACACACACACACATACACACACACACACACACGTTACTACTACTACCGCTACTACTACCATGTCTGATATAAATCATTATCGTAGTTCACGCAAGTAAGAAAAGCACAGAAAACCTTTAAATCCATTAGAGTGTAGCGCATGGTGAGTGTGTGTGTGTGTGTGTGTGTGTGTGTGTGTGTGTGTGTGTGTGTGTAGTCTTATGGGACTTAACTGCTAATGTCATCAGTCCGTACGCTTACACACTACTTAACCTAAATTATCCTAAGGACAAACACACACACCCATGCCCGAGGGAGGACTCGAACCTCCGCCGGGATCAGCCGCACAGTCAATGACTGCAGCGCCTCAGACAGCTCGGCTAATCCCGCGCTGCATAGCGCATGGTGAATCCATAATATTGTGAAATAGCGTTAATTTTTAATAATAATTATTGTCTCTAACGGGACTACCGCGAGATTGTGAGCGTTTTGGGTGGGAAGAAACTAAAATCCAACATAACAACGAGGAAATGAAATATGTGATAACACACATGAAACATAAAAAGAACAGAAGAATGAAATATGGAGAAACCGATAAAGAAATCCTCAGAGGAAGGCCAGTACACAAGCAACGAAAGTTCACAAAAGTAACAAAAACTGGAATTGGTAACTAGAATTAAGCTTTGTATGTCAGTTCTAGTTACAGATTTCTACCATTTCATGGTTGATGATTTAGATTGTTTTTCCAGCAGGTGTGTGAACTGAAATGCAATAGGGTTTTTACATTTGTAGTTGCTCTCTAAACTGCTGCTAAAAAGTGATATATTGGAATCAATAACTAGAGCTGACCTGTACGTTTTAATTCTAGTTACCGATTCCAACCATTACACTGTTCGTTATTTAGGCCGTTTCTGCAACAAATGTGCACTACAGTGTTATATGATTTCTACATGAAAAAGAAAATGTTGGAATCGGTACGTACAATGTTTGTTAGTTTTTCGCCGTAGTTCGGAGATCTAATAACTCTAGAAACCCTACAAAAAGCGAGTCAACACGCTTACTGCAAAGATGTTCAAAATTGTGACCCACCAACGAATGTCTGTAATCGGTAACTAGAATTGACTTGTTATATTGCTCAATTCTGGTTACCGGTTCCAACAATTTCAAGGTTCCTTATTTAGATCGTTTTTCCCGCAGGTGAGTACACTAAAGTGTAGCAGTTTTCCTGCATTTATAATTGCTCTGCGAAAAAATTACAAATGTTCGAATCGGTACCTAGAATTAAGCTACATAGGAGGTCAATTCTAGTTACCGATTCCAGCCATTTCATGGTTCATTATTTAGATCGTTTTTGTAAAAGGCGTGTGCACTGCAATGGAATAGCATTTCTGCACTTGTCATTGCTCTCTGAACTACTGCGAAGAAGTATCTAATGATGAGATCGGTAACGTGAGTACATAGGTCAACTCTGTTACCGATTCCAGTATTTGTTACATTTTCTGAATTTTCGTTATTTGTGTATTGGCTTTTTTTTAGGACTTTGTGTCAGTTTTTCACGCATCTGTTTCGTATACTTTATTATTTATTTCACTTTAAATGTTGTTTTGTCACATTTTAGTTTCTCCTCGCCATAAACCCCCATTTTCCTGCGTCAGTTTCGTTAGCCTCAATAATTATTATTATAAATTTACGGTGTATTATGATATCACAACTTCACCACGCGGTATATTGTAGTGGAATTTAAATGTTCTCTGTGCTTTTATTAACCGCATAAATTACGACGGTAATTTATTTTACACACCCACCCACACACTCACTCACTCTCACACACACACACACAGGGTGTTACAAAAAGGTACGGCCAAACTTTCAGGAAACATTCCTCACACACAAATAAAGAAAAGATGTTATATGGACATGTGTCCACAAACGCTTAATTTCCATGTTATAGCTCATTTTAGTTTTGTCAGTATGTACTGTACTTCCTTGATGCTGATGATCAAATTGTAAATTTTCACAATCAACATGTGTGGGCTGATGAGAATCCGCACGCAATTGTGCAATCACGTCATCAACACAGATTTTCTGTGAATGTTTGGGAAAGCATTGTTGGTGATGTCTTGATTGGACCCCATGTACTTCCACCTATGCTCAATGGAGCACGTTATCATGATTTCATACGGGATACTTTAACTGTGCTGCTAGAACATGTGCCTTTACAAGTACGACATAACATGTGGTTCATGCATGATGGAGCTCCTGCACATTTCAGTCGAAGTGTACGTACGCTTCTCAACAACAGATTCGGTGACCGATGGATTGGTAGAGGCGGACCAATTCCATGGCCTCCACGCTCTCCTGACCTCAACCCTCTTGACTTTCATTTAAGGGGGCATTTGAAAGCTCTTGTCTATGCAACCCCGGTACCAAATGTAGAGACTCTTCATGCTCATATTGTGGACGGCTGTGATACAATACGCCATTCTCCAGGGCTGCATCAGCGGATCAGGGATTCCATGCGACGGAGGGTGGATGCATGTATCCTCGCTAACGGAGGACATTTTGAACATTTCCTGTAACAAAATGTTTGAAGTCATGCTGGTACGTTCTGTTACTGTGAGTTTCCATTCCATGATTAATGTGATTTGAAGAGAAGTAATTAAATTAGCTCTGACATGGAAAATAAGCGTTTCCGGGCACATGTCCACATAACATATTTTCTTTCTTTGTGTGTGAGGAATGTTCCCTGAAAGTTTGGCCATACCTTTTTGTAACACCCTGTATATATATCCCTTATCTTCAGTTTGTTTCTATGTAATTTGTGGGTAACAAGTGAGTAAATAATCCCATGAATTGTGATTGTAATTTTATCATATGCTACATTCCTTTGTTTACCAATATCATCTGCTGTTTTCAAAGATTGCCTCTATGAATGGTGCCATTGTTCAAAGCTGACGAGTGGAATCGGACACTAGAATTTATCCGAGATGTGAAACAACATATACGTTAGCTCTTCCCAGTGAGCTCAATAGTTGAGTTCATTGACTCTTCGTAAGATACCTATATCTCTGACCGCTTTTAATCTGTGCTCAGCGATGCAGCTGTGAGGACGACTGGCTGGCACAATGTCGCGAAGGAAAACTGACAACAAGTCGGAGACAAAGACAAGTCCTTCGTTGGCAAAGACGGATCCGTCGTCGATGAGGACGGGTCCGTCTACGATGAAGACTGGGGCGTCGTCGACCGTGTATCCGTCGACTGTGGACTCGACGATCGTTCGCATGCCCTACGACCGCTTCGGTGTTGATACGTTTCATTTCTGGAACGGAGACGTATACGAGGGTGAATTCTGGGCCACAACGGAGAAGACGTACCAGGAATTTCATTTATATCGAGATGGTAAGAGTTAATCACTCAATAGATACCAAAACAGATAGAGTGTTACTTTCGCGAATTTTTCTGATCACCCGAATGTTTGATACTAGACGTCGGCTCTGACCTGTTAACTAATGGCTGCCGTGACGTCACGTTTTGGTGCGTAGTCTGAATTGAATTTCTGTGTAACCTTACACTCTGTCGGTCGTAATCCGGTTAGTTTTTACATAAAGTAATTCGTTAATCGCGAAATATGGAAGCAAGTGCGGGGCAAGGTCTGCTCCTGATTTCGAAGATGTGGAAAATAGTGAGAATTCGGAACAACATATTCCTCACGGTCGTTTCACTATTGTGAAATTAGCAGATGAATTGAGAGAACCAATGAATGTCATCAGTTTTGGCAGGCAGTACAATTTAATTGCTTGCTATTTGTAAGTGCGGTGTTTTGGCAACGACATGACGTTGTCCAAGATACGAAGAAACGCACACACAATTTGTCTATGTGGTGCTACCGTGCAAAAGATCGTGTGTGCCTGTCTATTCGTAGAGGGACGTGTTTGAGAGATCGAGCCTTCTTATGAAAAGCATTTTATTACTATCTCCTGTTTGTCTTGCTGTTCATGAGACAGAAACAGACCGTAAAACTGTTAAAGACTGCTATTCGTTTTGTTGGGAAGTTTGTTCGGATTTTGTTATGAGGGGCAATATTGGTTGGGCAGGGGTTATTATAGAAATTGACGAACAACACGAGAGAGTCCTGATATTGGGCCGTGGGTGTGGGAGGCAGTTGTTTCAGGGAATCTCTCTTCTCCAGAAATAATTTTTAAGGTAATAAAAGGCAGGGCAGCTTGTAATATGTTTCACTTAGTAAAAAGTTAGATAGCAGACGGATCAGTCATAATGTCATATGGGTTAGCATATTTGTAGGTAGCAACTTAGTTCATGTCGAGGAGGAGGTGGTTTGAAAAGAGAGATTTTTATTTAATTATTAGAGAAGTACCGAATTTACGAGAGAGTGGTTACCTCGTGAGCCAATAGAACAGCTTAATGTCGCAATAATAGATTGGTTTAGCCGGAGGTGTAGGTTAGCATGGAATGTGAAGATTTGAATGGCGAAGCCAACGAATCTTGCGATAGAAAAAGTGTTTATGGTGAGATACTGATCTGTAGCGCAACATGAGGTCTAGGTTAGGTTGGAATGCAACATCTGGTTTTGAGTTCTGGAAGCTAACGTATCTGAGAGCAAAAAACCTTTCTATGGTGACAGACACGTCTTTATCGTAGCCAGAGGTCTAGGATGGTTCGAATGCAACTGTCTGGTTATGAGTTGGCGAAGGCAACGAATCTGAGAGCGGAAAAGATTTCTCTGCTGACACACTGATTGCATCGTAGCCTGAGGTCCATGTTAGGTTATAATTCAACAGTTTTCTCTTTAAGGCCACGAAAACCACATGTGGTAAGAGACTCACCTGTGCTAGGTGCAGTGTGCCAGTTTCGTTAAGGGTGTCGAAGGAAACGAATGTACGGTGCCTGGTTGATCTGTATTGTATGTCATGATAAGTGATGCTCTCCGCAATATTCTACTTGTATTTACAATTTTGCGGTGTATTTGGACTATGTAGTTCAATTGTGAGTTATTAGAAGAAAACTACAGCTGATATTATCTACGAATAAGTATTGCTATCGGCTGACTCCATACTAATGATTTAACGTTATCAGTTTGTTTGTTAGGATGCTCGTTTGGTTTAGTTCCTAATATGACTCGATTTACGAGGAATTACTTATTAGAAATATCTCACTGTTTACGAGTATAATATGAGCTACGGCATTCACGAGGCAAACATTATTTCCGAGGATAATGGGACCATTACCAACAGTAGCAGACTTTGGAAAAGTAGCTGAGCCTGTAAGCGTGTTTCTAGTTTATTTTTCGTTTGATGGTTTTGACTCTTTCGTTTAGTAGCATAGTTTTTTACGGTTACATGGGCTGAATTTGAAGAAAATTAATGTGTATTTCTTACTCTGGTAGTTTCTGGCGATTTTAACAGATACCGTTAGTTATAGTTTAGTTATAGTTCTCGGTTATGATTCGATTTAGTGTCCAACAGTTCATCTACAGTATTTGTAAATTCGTAACGAAATGATCATACAACTGAAGTATATTTTTTGATAGTTTCCATTTTTACCAGAACCATTTCTTTCCACTTCGTATTTTACGTTATGACGTCAGTTGTAGCGATAGAGTGTGCTTTTACGATAGGGTCTATTCGATTCCCTTTCCGTTCTAAACTCTGTTTCTGTCATTATGATATTCGTAATCCGAAGTGTTTTTCTTTTTGTGACGATGTTTATTTTTTTAGTCAGTGTTTCCATCTGTTACATTGAAGAAGTCCACATTGATATGACCTCACATTGAGCATAATATTTACGACGCTTGTCCCACGTTTTTAACGTCACTCGCTAAAGCCAACGACTCGTATCGAAGACTCTTCTTTATCCGATCGCTTCGGTGTTGATACCTTTCATTCCTGGAACGGAGACGTATACGTGGGCGAATTCTGGGCCACAACAGAGAAGAAGGTCCAAGAATTTCATATATCTATTTATCGAGATGGTAGAAGTTAACCAATCAACAGATGCCAAAAAAAGATAGAGTATAAATTTGGTGAATTTTTCTGATCATCTTCGGAGGTCGAAAATCATTGAGGTTGCAGGAGCTTGTAGAGCCTGCGTACTTTTTGTTGACCTATTATAGAAGTGGGGCGGGAAGCAGGAACAACAATCATTGCATTCGACATTGTGTTCCTCAAGGAATGGGCCGTCGCAAAAGAATAAGCTGTATATCGGCCACACAGCGTTAACAATGGTAGTAAATGCTTAAATGTTCAATATAACACATATAATATAATAGTATCATTAAATATGGAGTTATTTAATAAAGTAATAGATGTACTTAGCAGTATGTACGTTTTGTAAAGAAATCGTTATTTCACAATAAAAACGTTGACTGAGGACTGATTCTGAGGCTTTTGTGTGTGTTTGTAAGTGTGTGTGTGTGTGTGTGTGTGTGTTTGTGTGTGTTCTTATCATTCTAATAGAGAGGTTTATTAATGACCCATTGTAGAGTCAGGGACTCGTGAATTTTAAAATTTTGCCGGTGAATGGATTACCCGGCTAAAATGCACTTAACTCTGTCCGTGGTTCTTCCGCAGTGTGATGCTGTTTGTGATTCGTTATCGTTAGTCGTAGCCAATGGTGTGATAGGAACGGTTGTCAGTGAGAATCTATCAGTCTTATAACCTTGGTTGTCACGAATATTTGGGTGTTTTTTTTCTGTATATATCACGATTTCCGAGATTGTACAAAGGTATTTCGGAAAGTAGAGATACACCGTACGCCAGAGGAACAGAAGAGTTTTGGCGAGCAAGTTGGCAACACTGGTGTTAACCTTGAACCGTTAGCTTCCTCCTCGCGGTTCGTCGGTCGGCAGTTAAACGTTGCTTCTGGTTGGAGTAGGTCGTGTTTAAAATGGCTGCGCCGATTCCGAATCCCGTCAAATGCGAAGTGTGCTCCGTCATGCGTTTTCTTCATGCAAAAGGTCAGCCCACCGACTTCCATGTCTTCCGTTACCTGAAGTCACATCTTTGTGGAAAATCATTCCACGGCGATGAAGAGATCAAATATGAAGTTGAAATGTGGTTCCGACAACAGGCGGCAACCTTCTATGACTGTGGGATACAAAAGCTTGTGCACCGACTTAACAAAAGTTTGGATAACGGGGGTGGTTATGTCGAAAAATAACAAATAATCCAGTTAATAAGACGTAACTGACATTTTCTAAATAAATTTTCTACTTAAGGACTGCAAGCCATTGTATCTTTACTTTTCGAAATGCCCTCGTAGTTCGGTTGGATGGTATCTCAGCTTAAATTGCTGCAAGTGAAACGAGAAGTACTTATAATGTATAATCTTGCTGTCACAATTATTTGGCGGTTTTTTTTCGAGTATGTCACTATTTCTGAGGTTGTGGTTAGGTTGGGACCTAATGACACAGCTTAAATTGCTTGCGTCAGATTCAGTCGCAACAATGAATTTGTAATATTGATTTTCACAAATATTTGGCTGTTTTTTCCGAATATGTCATGATTTCCAAGGTTGTGGTTAGGTTGGGACCGAATGACACAGCTTAAATTGATCGCAACAAATTCACTTGCACCAATGAAATTAATAATTTTAGTTCCCACAAACAGAAAAATATTTATCTCTTTCTTTCGAATATGCCACTGTTTCCGAGGTTGTGGTTAGGATGGGACCTGAGAGCACAGCCTGAATTGTTGCGAGTGAAAGATGCAGCAAAGATGTTTACAATCACTTTAATCATAAACTTTTCGTTGTTTTTTCGTAATGTAGTCCTATTTCCGGCTATGTGGTCAGGATGCGGCCTAACAGATCAGCTTAAATGACTGTGAGTGAAGTAAAATACTAGCAAAAATATTAACTTCATTTACAAAGTACTTGAAATTATGAACGACCAGTATGATTAGCTACCCACATCCGATTCAGTATTGGGCGTGTTCACTTGACAACACCTACCAGACGAACCGTTACCCCGCAGCATGCAGCGGAGAAGCCACCGACACCGAATAGAACATTCGGGTGAACCACCGAAGACTAATTCTTTGAAGATTCACCTGAGCATAACTAGCAGATAGTTAGTCCTAATATTGTGGAGAGTGATAAACGACGAGCAGCTGCAATACTTTGAACAGTCAGTGACTTTACAGCCAAATACCAGGCGAGCTGCTACTGGGCAGAGGAGACCCAACTGAAAATGTTTTGGAGGAAATTTTCAGTTTCAGCATTTGCCTTACAACCAAAGGAAAACCTTGGTCAGAACTGGGGGATGGGAACTATTTCTAATTTAATTCTGGGACGATACATCCACGACAAAAACTTTTAAAAATCCGACATATGGGCAAGTGTTGCTATTCACTCTATGTGATCATAACTATCTGGACAGAGAATGAAACAACAAGTTTACTGTTATCAGTCACTGTTCAATTATCTCCCCGACGCGTTTCAAAGGCTTAAACCTTCATCATCAGGTTGTTTCACATTTGTTAGTATGATATATGTGTGTGTCATGTCACGATTTTTGGAGGAATTCTGGTACTGTCAAGTGGAGAAACAAAACACTATTTCAGAACTTGATTTTAGGGTTTTTCTACAAAAAACTAAATGTATATCTAACAGTAAAAATAAAATGAGTAACATAGAATACCTACAAAGGTCACATGTTCGTTTCACTGTCGTAACAGCTCAATGCATACTTTCACCTTTTGTAAACAAAGATGGCGTCTGGAAACTATTAGGTGCAAGGATGATGTACCAAAAGAGAAACATTATCAGAAAGTACAAAGAAAATAAACCATTAAAACAGCATTACGGAATAAGTTTTAAAGGAGTTTGGAGATATTTGAATTGAAGTATTGAATTCATGCTTTGGAATAAAGATTTCAGGTGGTATATAAATCCGATTCTGTCAAGATCATATAGCTTAAATTTCACACTCGTTTATATAGTCAGGCAACATGTTGCAGACTTTGACTAGATTAATGATATTGACTACATTGGTAAAATTGTACATAAATAACAATTTTGGTTGGAATTCAGAGAGAGGGATGAAGGGATGGAGGCAGAAGAGAGGAAGAGAAAGAGAAAGAGAGAGGCAGAGGAGAGAGAGTGGAAGGAGTGACTGGATCACAGCAAATTTTTCAAACCAGGGGGTTCTAATATTATATCAGTTACATATACTAACTAGCTAAAGGTTGGGGTAATACATTGGTTAACGCTTTAATACATGCAAATAGATGTAAAGTTTGCGCCATTAGTTGCTGTACATATAGTTTCAAGTTGACAGGGATACAAGCTGTTGGCGTGGTGGTATATTTGTAAATGAGGTCAAGCCCATGTACATTTGGGGGATGTCATGATAACATAACTAAATAATTATGGCAAATATTTATTCGTCTGTGCCAATTGATTCCACACTACAGAAAATTAATGCCAACCTACTAAAGCACAAAAAAACCTTCAACTCACATTACTGAAGTAATGGACCAGCTCGAATTCACGCCTGCACATAACTATTTCAAATTTGACAATAAACTCTACAAACAAACAGCTGGCCTGACAATGAGCTCAGACCTTTCTGGACTGTTAGTTAAAATATTTATAAACAATTTAGAAAACAAAATACTGAATTACAATCATCATCTTCCCAAAAATATCATCTACTACTACAGACATGTAGATGATACCAGCATTTTAATCAGTGGCCCAAAAGATGACATCAGTGAGTTGAACCAATTATTCAACAACTCCCATGAAACATAAAATTCACAGTTGAACACCAAGAAGGTGGCAGTATAAATTTTTTAGGCCTTACCATTAGAACAAAGAATAACAGGCATGAGTTTCAAATTTATCAACAATCCACATTTCCTCCTGTCTCCCCACAGCCCACAAAATGGCAGCATTCCGGTACATGATCAATACAACTATCCAACTACCACTCTCTGAAGATAAATGTGAACAAGAAACTGGGATAATAAAACAAACAGCTGTTGCAAATGGATATAGCAGTTCCATAATAGACACCATAAAACACCCAATAATGCCATAGCAGTCACGTCACAAAAAAAAAAAACAGAAAGAAAATAACATGTTCTATACAATCCAATTGCTAGGTAATATTTCATTTCAGTTACCAACGTCTTCAAACGAAAAGGCATACACATATCCTTTACCACAAACAAGATTGGCAGAAGATACCTCACAACAGCCCCACACGAAACCCACTTATCACACAGGTGTGTCCATACTTGAATGTTTCGACTGTGACTGCTTCTACATATGCCAGACAGGTAGATCATTTGAGATTATATTCAAAGAACACTTGGCAGCACTAAAAAACAAAAAATACCACACATCAGCTACAGTCAAACACCTGTATGAAACAAAGCAGCATGTTAACAACACAAGTATCAGCATCCTACACATCCAACCTAAAGGCAAAAAAACTAGACATTATTCAAATGCTACAAGTATACAAACATCAAACAACAATCTGAAACCATCTTAAATTCCAGTAGTATTATCTCTGTTTTCAACAATTGTCTACATTATTAAATTTGCAGTGCATACACACACACACACACACACACACACACACATAAACGCACGCACCTTAATATTTACCATAAATATTTAGTTACGTTACCATGACATCTCCCAAATGTACAATGGATTGACCTCATTTACAAATATACCATCACACGAACAACTTGTAACCTTGTCAGCTTGAAGCTATATGTGCATCAACTAATGGCACAAATTTTACATCTATCTGCATATTTTAAAGCATTAACTAATGTTGACCCCAACCTTTAGTTAGTTATTACACGCATCCGATATAATATTAGAACCCCCTGTTTTGGAAAGTTTGCTGTGATCTAGTCACTCCTTCCACTCTCTCTCCCTCTCTCTTTCTCTTTCTCTTCCTTTCCCTCAGCCTCCAGCCTTTTACCCCTATCTCTGAATCACAACCAAAATTGTTATTTGCGTATAATTTTACCAATGTAGCCAACATAATTGTTGTAGTTAAAATCTGCAACATGTTACCTGACTATATAAACGAATATGAAATTTAAGTTATATGAACTTGACAGAATCGGATTTATATATCATGTGAAATATTTATTCCAATGCCTGTATTCAACACCCCAAAACAAAGATCTCCAAAATCTTTCAAAACTTATACTGATATAATGTTGTTATGATGTATGTTCTTTAGATTTTGTGATAATATTTCTCTTTTGCCATATGATTCATGGGCCCAATAGTTTCGAGACGCCATCTTTGTTTACAAAATATGAAAGTATACATGTGGTATGTTACGACTGTGAAAGGAACCTGTGGCCACTGGAGGTATTCTGTTTTACTGATTTTATTTTTACCATTAGGCATGTGTTCAGTTTTTTGACGAAGAGAAAACCCAAAACCGTGTTGTGATATAGTGTTTTGTTTCTCCACTAGACAGTGCCACAAGTTCCACCAAAAATCGGAACGCAACACACACGTATGGCATACTAACAAACGTAAATCCACCTGACGATGGAGGTTTAAACCTTTGAAACGCATCGTGGAAATAAACAAACAGTGACTGGTAACAGTAAACTTGTTTCATTCGATGTCAATAAGAGTTACGGTAAAGCCTAACCTAAAATGTTCGCATTTATGGCCTATCTGGACAGTCCTATGTCATGAAGAATCGATTACTAGTTGTCGCGAGTGACAGACTCGCCAATATTAAAAGGAGACGGGGAGTATTGCGAAGACAGTACAGAAGCAGTAACAGAACTGTGGGTTGGTCAGTAGAGCTCACTGACTTCGAACGTGGAGTGCTCACTGGAAGTTACCTGAGTAACGAATCCTTCAGCGTCATTTCAACCCTTCTTAAGCTGCCCAATCCGACTGTTGGTGACGTAATTATGAAGGGGTGACGCAAAGGAACAACGGCAGCTAAACAAGATCAGGCAGACCTCGTGTACTGTTGGATGCGGACCACCGAATATTACTCTTCGTTGATCCATTATGGATCTGTGTCGCCTGGCCACCAAGAGCTGTTGCAGGACGACTGATTCACGGATCCAGTTATATGGCTCCTTTCGTGTATAGCTATTTTACGACTATGACGAGTGGAGCCTGAAGACGGCATCAATGTAATTCCGAAACTGGTAGCACACAGAAGTTCATAAAATAAAATAAATTTCTGCAATACATATGGCTGTTGTTAAATTATTGCATCAAGAAAAACCGAGTATTACGGAGGGTGGTCATAAAAAATCCTATGACATTAGAGGAAGTTATCACTCGTGAGTTTCAAGTACTACCAGCGGTCCAGCTAGCACAGTGAGAGTGCGTAGAGAGTTAAAAAGAAGCGATACAGTGGTCGAGCAGCTCCTCATAAGCTGCGCATTTCTGTGGTCAGTGCTAAGCGACGCTTAAGGTGGTGCAAAGGGCGATGCCGCTGGACAGTGGATGACTAGAAATGAGTTATGGAGAGTGATTAACCACGCTATACTCTGTAGTAATCCGATGGGTGGGTTTGGGTTTGGCGAATGTCCGTAGAACAGTACTTGCCAACATATGTAGTGCCAACAGTGAAGTACAGAAGAAATTATGTTATGGTATGGAGAGTTTCTTGTGATTATGGCGTGATTCCCTTACTGCGCTTATGAAAATGTTAAATGCAGAAGGGTAACGCATACTGCGTACAGTAGAGGAACAGTTCGGAGACGATTACTGTAACAGTATGACAATTTATCCTGACATTCCTGAACTGGACTGGTCTACCAAGAGTCCCGACCTGACCCCAACACAACGCATTTGGGATAAGTTACAACATCGCTGTCATTACAGACTCAGGAGTTCAACACTACATCCTTCTCTGGTTCCGGGTATTGGGGAAGAATAGGCTGCCATTTCTCCACAGAAATTCAGACACCTCATTGAAAGTCTCCACAGAAGAGTTCAAGCCGTCGTAAAGGCGAAGGGTGGACGCATCCCATGTCCACTAACAGCTATCTGGATGCTTTTGATCAGATAGTGACAAAGTCGACAACTTGCTCGACACTGCCGATCGAGTACAAATCATTTGTACAGGGTGGCAACCAGTCAAGGTATATTTCAGGGAACTGCTTTTAAAAAATTATTTCAAAGGCCCCAGTCAAGTCTTCACAAGTTTTCTCCCAGAGTAACTTCGGCTGTGGCTACGTGACTAAAGCTGCCTACCTTTCAGAACCAACGCAGTTTTGTCCGGTTGAAGCTCCTGACAATAGACGCCTTCAGTTCTCTGCTGAATCTGCTAGGGAATTCACGCCATCAGTTTAGTCAACAGCGAGTGTGAGTGGCAGGCCACATGTGTGGATGCTAGAGGATTCTGCAAAGCAGAACTCAGTCGCTTCTCTCACTTGTGATCCAGACCTCGAGTAGAACTGACGTCTTTCTTGAGAGACAGAGACTCTGTTTCTGGGCCCCATGATGGGCCAACAGCAGATCTTGACATGAACCGCCTCCCCTCCCGTGGCCCACTTCGTTTAGTTTGTCCGAACTCTTAGACTTGCCTAACCTGGGGACTTCCTTCCGCAGGAGCGCCCTGCATATCCCGTATACTGAAATATATACTCTGTACCTGACCAAATTTCCTGTTCTCTCAGTTAACATCGGCTCTGGAGCCCCACTCTCAAGTACTGATTCATATAAGAGGCGTGAACTGCGTCAGAAGTTAGCGATCACAGTGCAGGACTCGTAGATAACGGGTACTCGTCTAAGACACTTATCAGCACCTGACATGGTTTGAATGGGACCTCACTGTGGATCTCCATCTGGCTGTATCCCAATTTGTGGGGCATTCAGATGTGGCAGAGACACTTTGTTGGACTGCATGGGAACGAGAGGGAAGGCATACTCATCGTCGAGGTTCCAGTCGACCACAAGGGAAGACTCCCATATTGTGCGCTGTGCAAATCGTAACCCTTTCACATCTGCGCCTGTGTCATTCGAGAACAAATAATCTGCTGCTTGCAATACAGGGCGAGTCACAAGTCCTTGGACACCTTCATAAGTTGGAAGATTAAAGAGAAAATTGAAATGTGATAATGGGAACATAGGTTTGATGTGGGGTCGCAACTTTTGGAGTGAATGTCATTCATGGCCGCCATCTTGAAATCCGCCATTTTGGATTCAAGTCATTTTTTTTTTAAATGGGAAGGGGGGTGTATGAAACATCAGATAACACCCGCTTGAGCTCTGGAATTTAGTGGTGTAATTTGTTTTTGTCTTATCTTGTACAGTTTAGAGGTTATTAATGTTTAAAGTTGGGAAATTACCTTCATACCGACTGCTACAACACACGTTCTAAGTGTTGTCCATCCTGTGCAATGCACAACTGTAATCGCCAAAACCACTCTGACTGCACACGGAGGAGAGCGTCTCCTGCAATTTGCTCACAGGCTTGTTGTATGCATTCCTCCAGGTGTCTCAAATCACGGATGCTCTCAGCATACACTATCTGCTTAAGATGTCCCCATAGATAAAAATCAAGGAGCGCTAAGTCAGGGGACCTGGGCGGCCACTCCACGGGACCACGGCGACCATTCCACTTCCCTGGCAGTTGTTCCTCCAACCATTCACGGACACCAATGCCATAGTGTGGAGGGGCTCAATCGTGCTGAAAATAAGATGGGAAAACGCCGTCAGCGTTCAGTATGGAAGGGAACACAAGGTCCTGCAGCAGCATCAGATACTGTGGTGCAGTTAAGGTGTTGTAAATGAAAAATGACCCAATGATGCAGATGTCCCATATGTCACACCACACCATACCCTTCGCTGGACTATGTTCTCGAACTGGGGCAACCCAGTTCGGATTTGCGTCACTCCAATATCGACAATTATGTCGATTAACCTCCCCATTCAAAGTGACATACGCCTCGTCGCTGAACAATATGCCCTTGGCAAACGAAGCATCCAGTTCGTGTTGTTCAGTAGCCCACAGGCAGAACTCCAACCGGTGATCAGCGTCATCCTCATTAAGTCGATGTTGCATCTGCAGCTTGTAATGATGCCACTTATTGGTGTGCAATATCCGGACAACGGAGGTTTGGCTTATTCCATGTGCTAGGGCCACATGACAGGTACTTCGTTTAGGACTTTTCACGAACGATTCAACAACCGCGGTTGCAGTTTCCTCATTGGTGGCAGTCCTTGGTCGCCCACTACGTGCCCTATTGTGGACAAAGCTCGTCTCCCAGAATTTGGTGATCACGTGAGCTACCGTGCTGTGCGATACCGGTTCTTTGTCTGGGTGCCGTCTGATGTAGTCAGCTGCTATTGTTCGGTAGCTGCATTGCCCTGATATAAGGATGATTTCGATCTTCTGTTCAGACCCATTTTTGATCACCTCGAACAAAGAGACGCGTGAGTCGGTATCAAGGTAACTTTGAACATTAATAACTTCTAAACTTTACAAGATAGACAAAAACAAATTACACCACTAAATTCCAGAGCTCAAGCGAGTGTTATTTGATGTGTCACACACACCCCTTCCCATTTAAAAAGACTGACTTGAATCCAAAATGGCGGACTTCAAGATGGCAGTCATGAATGACATTCACTCCAAAAGTTGCGGCCCCACATCAGACCTATGTTCCCATCATTACATTTCAATTTTCCTTTTTATCTTCCAACTGATGAAGGTGTCCAAGGACTTTTGACTCGCCCAGTATTCTGTGTCATCTCATATCATTAGTTGTAGACTAGAAGAAGCCAGAATAGCGAAAAAACATCCCATACGTAGGATGGCGTTAACACCAGAACATAAACGGTTGCGTCTGGAGTGACACCGTGATCAGGAAGCATGTACTGCTGACGACTTGCGTCGCATTGTGTTCAGTGACGAATCGCGGCTCGGCGCTGCCCTAGATGACCATCGTCGGCGAGCATGTCAGCGACGTGAGGAGTGGTCCCATTCTTCCAACATTTCAGAGAGGCACAGAGATGTTTTGCCTGGTGTCTTTGTGCGGGCGGTCATCAGATATGACTTCAGATCGCGGTTGGTTGTGATCCAGGGAACTCTGGCGTCACAACGGTACGTCGTAGACATACTGCGTGCTCATGTGTTATCTCTCATGTAACTTAAGCGAAGGGCCATTTTCAAGTGGACAATGCTCGTCGACATATGGAATGTATCTCTAGGAATTATCTACACAACGTTCTGGTACTCCTATGGCTAGCGAGATCACTGTATCTGTCCCCGATAGAACGTCCGTTTCAGTGCCAGTGACCAGTGTATCGTTGTCACAATCGAGATACAGCTTGCCTCAGGAGAAGATATAATGACTCTCTGACATCCCTCCCAACCAAATCAGTGCTTGAATCCATGTCAAGGGGTGGGGGGCGGGCCAGATAATTGAGGTTTTACTGCAAAATTCTTTGTAAATTTTACTCGATTTTGTAATCAATGAAGTTAACATCACGTAGCCTCTTAACCAGTGAAGTTTCACTTTGTTTCCTCCTCTACTTCTGGGTGCTTAATTTTTTTTGTCAGGCAATGTGGATATCATCACCGCCTTCAGCCATGGGACGTCAAAAGTTGGGGAATGTCCTCTTCTATAGTTCTCGACGTATTACGGTCTGCAGCCTTATGCATCCATTTTGATTCCTCTTCTTTTCCTAATGTCCATCAACAAGTGTCAGCGTGCGAACCATTCAACGGAACATCATCGATGTGGGCTTTCGGCACAGAAGCCCCACTCGTGTACTCTTGATGACTGCACGAAACAAAGCTTTACGCCTCGCGGGGGCCCGTCAACATCGGCATTGGACTGTTAATGACGGAAGCTGTTGTGTTGGCAGAAGAGCCAACACCGTGTTACTAGAGGAGGCCGAAATGCACGCGTTTTAGCTCACGCAGGCTGGCGTGAGGAGAGAAGGACTATACTGACGTGAGGTCTGGAACATGACAAGGTTCATATGGTTCAAATGGCTCTGAGCACTATGGGACTCAACTGCTGTGGTCGTAAGTCCCCTAGAACTTAGAACTACTTAAACCTAACTAACCTAAGGACATCACACACATCCATGCCCGAGGCAGGATTCGAACCTGCGACCGTAGCGGTCGTGCGGTTCCAGACTGTAGCGCCTTTAAACGCTCGGCCACTCCGGCCGGCCGAACATGACAAGGAATTAGAATTCAGAAAGCGGGTGTAATTAGTTTGATACTTAACTTTAATCCATTAATGATGAACCTCGCTCTTGACGGTACATGATTCACAATATTATCTGTTCAGAATACTTAGTAACTGAATATGGCGCCTTGCTAGGTCATAGCAAATGACGTAACTGAAGGCTATTCTAAACTGTCGTCTCTGCAAATGACAGCGTATGTAGACAGTGAACCAGAATACTTAGTAAATGAATATGGCGCCTTGCTAGGTCGTAGCAAATGACGTAGCTGAAGGTTATGCTAAACTGTCGTCTCTGCAAATGACAGCGTATGTAGACAGTGAACCATCGCTAGCAAAGTCGGCTGTCCAACTGGGGCGAGTGCTAGGGAGTCTCTCTAGACTAGACCTGCCGTGTGGCGGCGCTCGGTCTGCAATCACTGATAGTGGCGACACGCGGGTCCGACGTATACTAACGGACCGCGGCCGATTTAAAGACTACCACCTAGCAAGTGTGGTGTCTGGCGGTGACACCACATTAACATGTTGCCTGGTCAGACGAGTCTCGTTTCAAATTGTATCGAGCTGATGGACATGTACAGGTATGGAGACAACCCCATGAATCCATGGACCCTGCATGTCAGCAGGGGACTATTCAAGCTGGTGGAGGCTCTGTAATGGTGTGGGGCGTGTGCAGTTGGAGTGATATGGGACCCCTGATATGTATAGATACGACTCTGACAGGTGACACGTACGTAAGCATCCTGTCTGATCACCTGCATCCATTCATGTACATTCTGCATTCCGAAGGAATTGTACAAATTCCAGCAGGACAGTGCGACGCCCTACATGTCCAGAATTGCTACAAACTAGGTCTACGAACACTCCTCTGCGTTTAAAAACTTCCGCTGGCCACCAAACTCCCCAGACGTGAACATTACTGAGCATATCTGGGATGCCTTACAATGTGCTTTTCCGAAGAGATCTCCACCCCCTCGTACTCTTATGAATTTATGGACATCCCTGCAGGATTCATTGTGCCAATTCACTTCAGCACTACTTCAGACATTACCTGAGTCCATGCCACGTTGTGTTCCGGGACTTCTGCGTGCTCGCGGGGACCCTACACGATATTATGCAATTGAACCAGTTTCTTTGGCTCTTCAGTGAATAATTCACTCCATTCTGTTGCGCGATCCATTTGCTTGTTTTCCCAACATGCTTCTCCTGCAACCTGTATAAATATATCAGTTTTCCTTATAGCGATTGGACATGGGTAAGGCATAGTTAACACAGCGAACACATTACGTAAAGGACCTGAACGTACTGCTTAAACGAAAGTGAGTCGCCTCGATAAAAGTTCAAGTAATGCAGCTTGTCTAGAAATTACTTATACAAAAGTAGCCTTTAATTATGAAAAACGTAAATAACTTACAGAAACGTTTGATGCACCGCTGAAAGCAGTATATCTTCAAGTTTTATTTACAACTGTTCACTGCAGCCATGTTTGTAACACGACAAATGCCCCATTTGTAATCAATTTCCTGCCAAGTCTTGATGTATGGTGGCAACTGCTTGTGTTATCCGTTGTCGCAGCTCGCCGACGTTCATCTGAAGCAGAGGAAAAAAACTCTCTAATTTAACTGCTGGTCGACCCTGACCCGACATCCTATGAGATATACAACCACTGTCGAGGAAACGATTGTGCCAATTAATAACAGTTTGTCTTTGAAGTGGTGATTTCTGGCTCTAAACTGTAGTAGCGGATTTGGAGTCATGAAGCCATAAATAACACAGCACACATTGTGCACCGTTATGCGACTCGATGATGACCGCTGGAATAACTCATTTGAGCATGCCACCTAGCGGGAACGTCTGTAACTAACGATATTAGGCGGGAATTTTACTTAAGATACTCTGCGTTCAGTGGTGTATCAAACATTTCTGTATGTTATCTACTCTTTCCAAAATTAAAGCTTACTTTTCTGTAACTAATTTGTAAACACCCTGTAATGCAGCCTGCCAACGGATGCTACGAACTAAGAATGACGATATTGATTGTCCGCTGTTTTCGTCTATCTTGCGCGAATAAATCGATTAATCACTCACTGTGTCCCATCGTTCGACTGAAAAGTCAATGTCAACAATATCTGCAAATAACTCACAGTTTTTTGCACAACTCGACTGTATACAACCATTCCATACATAACCTCAACAAGGACTCCTTCTTAGGGATGAGCATTTGCAACTTTATAGTGGTGTGCAAGAAAGCGTGTTCTGCGCAGAGAGAGACACGGAGAAAACTTTGTCGCATCACCAGTGTGCTCCCTGTCTGTGGCCCACACTTGCTTTGCCTGGTTACTGGTAACGCTGGTATACGGACCATATGAGAGTCACTGTTTCTGACTCCCCCCTATAGACATTTACAAGTTCCGAGAACTATCACTTGCTATCGCTAAGCTAGTACTTGACTAGTGCTACTTCTGCAAGGTTCGCAGGAGAGCTTCTGTAAAGTTTGGAAGGTAGGAGACGAGGTAGTGGCAGAGGTAAAGCTGTGAGTACCGGGCGTGAGTCGTGCTTCGGTGGCTCAGATGGTAGAGCACTTGCCCGCGAAAGGCAAAGGTCCCGAGTTCGAGTCTCGGTCGGCCACACAGTTTTAATCTGCCAGGAAGTTTCATATCAGCGCACACTCCGCTGCAGAATGAAAATCTCATTCTGGAAACATCCCCTAGGCTGTGGCTAACCCATGTCTCCGCATTATCCTTTCTTTCAGCAGTGCTAGTTCTGCGAGGTTCGCAGGAGAGCTTCTGTAAAGTTTGGAAGGTAGGAGACGAGGTACTGGCAGAAGTAAAGCTGTGAGGACCGGGCGTGAGTCGTGCTTCGGTAGCTCAGATGGTAGAGCACTTGCCCGCGAAAGGCAAAGGTCACGAGTTCGAGTCCCGGTCGGGCACACAGTTTTAATCTACTAGGAAGTTTCATATGAGCGCACACTCTGCTGCAGAGTGAAAATCTCATTCTGGAAACATCTCCTAGGCTGTGGCTAAGCCATGCCTCCGCAATATCCTTTCTTTCAGGAGTGCTAGTTCTGCAAGGTTCGCAGGAGAGCTTCTGTAAAGTTTGGAAGGTAGGAGACGAGGTACTGGCAGAAGTAAAGCTGTGAGTACCGGGCCTGAGTCGTGCTTCGGTATCTCAGATGGTAGAGCACTTGCCCGCGAAAGGCAAAGGTCCCGAGTTCGAGTGTCGGTCGGGCACGCAGTTTTAATCTGCCAGGAAGTTTCATATCAGCGCACACTCCGCTGCAGAGTGAAAATCTCATTGTGGCATATCTAGTTTATGTCACCTGTAACTGACACCATATTGGCTAAGTAGCTTCGCCATACTCAAACTCATATTAAAATCAAAGCTATTCGGACCCCGAAGGGCACGCTCCATTATGGCAGAATAACGCTACTGGCTGATGCGTCGCATGATATAGTTGCCTTTAATTCTGCTCATCACCCAGCTACCTCTTGTGAGCACACCACTCCAATCCGTGTCCTTTGAGTGAGATGCACGGTGGTACACTTAGGGTGCGGTATCTTCTGTAGCAGAAAGTGTGTATATAGGCCAAAGTTCTAGGTTATATGGATGCTGTTGTGACTTGGCAAGACAGCCAAGCCACTAGGAGAGGAAGCTGAAAGGCACGCGTTTAAGCTCACGCAGGCTGGCGTGAGGTCTGGAACAGGTTAGGGACTTTATAGGAGCAAAGAACGTAAGTAACTACTGGAATACTTAACTTTAATTCATAATTGGTGAACATCGGTCTGACGGTACATGTATCACAAGATAAATAGCAAATGATAATGTCGCCTTGCTAGGTCATAGCAAATGACGTAGCTGAAGGCCCCAACTGGGGCGAGTGCTAGGAAGTCTCTCTAGACCTGCCGTGTGGCGGTGCTCGGTCTGCAATCGCTGATAGTGGCGACACGCGGGTCCGACGTATACTAATGGACCGCGGCCGATTTAAAGGCTACCACCTAGCAAGTGTGGTGTCTGGCGGTGACACCACAGATGCTCACTAGTTGTCTCGTCCAACACTGAATTACTGAGTGATTGCTTCACCGTGACGTCTCTGCTTGTGAAATGCGCGACAGTCGGCGGCGAAGCCAGAACCTGCGACCAACGGATATTTATAAGTTTCGGCATATTAGTCGTCAGCCTCTCCAAAAGTAGCTCCTACGAAAGGGCTTAGGTCACTACACCTCTGTCTTCGATAAAAAAAATGGAGATCAACGTTGAATGCACATGATCTGTTTGACACCAGGTGGAATCGTTAGAACACTCGAAAATAAGGATCTTTTGTGTTTACATACAAGACCCAAGACACGATAGTTTTTGAGAAATTGAAGACTTGCTCTATTTGATCCACTGCAGACATACTTCAGTAGCAGCTAAGACCTGCATTGGATCATGGTCACCTCGTCACAACGTTTTTAATGATTGGCGAGAGAATGAAAGCTGCCACGAAATTTAGATATTGTCATTTTCAATTAAACAATTTTTCTTGTGAAGGAGGAAATGAGTGATTGGTACAAGTGCATACCAACTTTAACAACATATGTTTACTTCTTGCTGCAGACCATGTTTTTTCCCACAAAATGTATTATTTCTTTCAAGAAATGTCAAGATGAAGTAGTAAAATTTATATATTGTTATTTTACACAAACAATTTTATTGTGAAAAAGAGGAGGGGGATAGTGTTCGGTGTTGGTGCTACGGACTTCGCTGACACATGCTTGTTCCTGGCTGCATATTTGTAGCGCTTTTCTGTGTTTTTTCCTCACGAAACGTAAATGGTGAATCAAGTTTCATTATTTTTTTCATGCAATATGAATGTTCAGTGTGTCCCCATTTCTCTCTTCAGCCCATACCACATCCTCATAGACACCGCACTAGCAATGATATGATAAGAAGATTGCAGCACTACATTGATAACAATGGTCATCACTTCAGACACCTTCTGCCAACTTTTTGACCTTCGTTGACCTTCGAAGACCTTACTGTTACACACCATTGGATTCGTCTCCATCGCTGCTATCAGAAAATAAGTACCAAATTATATCATTGCATTTAAAAAACAAAGTTGACCTTCATATCTCTGAAGCGACCCCACCTAGCAACAATAAATGGTCATATTATGGCCCCCGTTGTCCCATGTAACTTTTCTCCCACAAACATTTCAGTTCCTATCACACTTTCGGAGTTATTGTAGGTGGTAATAGTTGTGACTCACTCTGTATGTATATACAGACGTCTAGGACTTATAGAGAAGAGTGAGTACATAATATTTTGAATAGGAATTCATGTAAGGAAAACACCAATTCAGATGTTTAGCTCATCCACTTCTGCTTGAGGAACCGAATTAGGCGTGACACAATACAATTATTAAGTAACAATTCGAAAGGAAACATATCGAAACACCCGTTTATCACTTAAGCACATTTCTTTCTATTAAAACTTAAACATTGCGTGTTCAAATTCTTCCCAAAGAAAAAAGAACCCAGCATACTCTATGTACAGAGGGTAATGTTTAAGTGTTAATAGTAAAAAATGTGCTTAAAAGATAATGGATTTTCGTTATGTTTCTTGCGAATTGTTACGTAACAATTGTAGAGCATCATACTTAATTGAATTCCTTAAGTAAAAGTGGATGATATGCAGTGTTCACCCATATTGGGAACTGAGAATCTCGACGATTTTTGCCTCTTTTCCCTATGGATACTGGCAAGATATCGGTCGTGGAAATTCCAAGACTATATAAAAATCTCTACAGTAGTTTCTCAAACTAGCTCAAACAAACAAAAAGAAGTGAGCAGGGGACTTCAGTTTATATATATATATAGATACAGAAGATTTAATAAAATATGTTTATATACTTACTAAAACATGATTACAACTTACACTTTACATCTGCTTGCAGCGACGTTCGTTTAGCGTGCTTTTGACGGATGATTAATGCACTGTATGTTCTAATCGCGAAAAGCTGTTTGTTACTGGTATAATTACAATTTGACAATTTTCAGGCTTTTTTTTACTTTACTTGTACTGTGGAACCTTGCTTCTTGCTGAATTTCATTCCATGTCAACGGAACGCACCCTGTAGGTTTTAATGAGTAGGTTAGCTAGTTTCAAAATGTGTGACATAAATGGCCGAATCTTTTGATTGCATCGACTTAGAAGCTCAAAATTTTACCCTGCCAAGGGCCCATAGAGCTTAATATATTACATAAATTCAAACTTGAGACGTTTATCCGTTCCTGAGAAAAAGGGTTTTTAACGGTCATGTTCTGCTTTTTCACGGAACCCTGAAAAGATAATTTTTTTACGTTGTTTTCTGAAAGGACATGGTGTAGTATGGTTCATATTGTGGGTTCCTCTTTTCCTGTCCTAGTTCATGAACCACGGGCAACGTATGAGTGGCCAAGTAAGTGGTCCTGACAGTCAGGATACCAGTTACCTTGGAATAAGGCTGGGATTCTCGGACATATTCTGAGTCGTGGTCACCTTTGTGCTCAGACTGCAAAGACTACCAAATCCACCGGTTAGTCCCCCAACCGTTAGGGGTAAAACTCAATGGGGCCGGGGCAAGTAAGGCTAACAACTTGCTTCCCTCGTACTATAAATATGATGCTGGCAACAATCAGAGCAAAATGCCTCGGACCTTTGGAGGTGACGAAGTCCCACCTCTAATTGACAAACCAGGGACTCCTAAGATACGACTCGCAATCGAATGGTGACGAGATGGGGAGCTATTAATATCAATGGGGACTACTCTGGGAAGAAGGTAGAGCTGGCAGAGGCTGCAAGTAAGATGGGGTTGGACGTTTTAGCTGTTAGTGACATTCTGGTAAGGGGTGAGAAAGAAGATGAAGTGGGAAAATACAAGGTCTACCTGTCAGGAGTCAAAGCAGGAATAGCACAATGGGGTGTAGGGCTTTACATCAGGAAAGAAATGGAACCCAGCGTAGTTTCAATAAGGTATGTAAACGAACGACTGATGTGGATAGATTTGACAGTGTCTAGCAAGAAAATTAGGATTGTGTCAGTATATTCGCATTGTGAAGGGACAGATAAAGATAAGATAGATAGTTTTTATGACGCACTCAGTGATGTAGTTGTTAGAGTAAAGGACAAGGACAGTGTTCTGCTCATGGGTGATTTTAATGCCAGGATTGGAAATCGAACGGAAGGGTATGAAAAGGTTATGGGTAAGTTTGGAGAGGATATGGAGGCCAACAGGAACGGGAAACAACTCTTGGATTTCTGTGCCAGTATGGGCTTAGTAATCACAAACTCCGTTTTTAAACATAAGAACATTCACCGGTATACTTGGGAAGGTAGGGGAACCAGATCTGTCATTATAACAGATCAGGAATTCAGGAAGGCTGTGAGGGGCACACGTGTATTCAGGAGATTCTTTGATGACACTGATCACTATTTAATCTGCAGTGAAATTGGTATTGTGAGGCCGAAAGTGCAAGAGGTCAGGTCCATATGTCGGAGGATAAGAGTGGAGTAACTTCAGGATAAGTAAATCAGGCACAATTACATAACAGTGATCTCAGAAACGTACCAGTTAGTTGAATGTAGTCAATTACAGTCATTGGAAAAGGAATGGACAAGGTACAGGGACACAGTACTAGAAGTGGCTAACGAATGTCTTGGAACAGTAGTGTGTAAAGGTAGGATGAAGGAAACAGCTTGGTGGAATGACACAGTCAAGGCGCCTGTAAAAGGAAAAAGAAGGCGTATCAAAGATGGCTACATACTAAAACTCAGGTAGACGGAGAAAGTTATGTTGAAGAAAGAAACAAAGCCAAACAGATAATTGCAGCATCCAAGAAGAAATCTTGGGAAGACTTTGGAAACAGGTTGGAGACTGCTGGAAAACGATTCTGGAGTGTAATTAGCAGTCTTCGAAAGGGAGGTAAGAAGGAAACGACAAGTATTTTGGACAGGTCAGGAAAACTGCTGGTGAATCCTGTTGATGCCTTGGGCAGATGGAGGGAATATTTTGAAGAGTTGCTCAATGTAGGTGAAAATACGATCAGTAATGATTCAGATTTCGATGTACAATGGGATAGGAATGATGATGGAAATAGGATCACATTTGAGGAAGTGGAGAAAATGGTCAATAGATTGTAGTGCAATAAAGCGGCTGGGGTGGGTGAAATTAAGTCGGAACTCATCAAATGCAGTGGAATGTCAGGTCTTAAATGGCTACACAGGATAATTGAAATGGCGTGGGAGTCCATCAGACTAGACGAAAGCAGTAATCACATCAATCTTTAAACATGGAAACAGAAAAGATTGTAACAACTACAGAAGTATCTCTTTAATCAGCGTTGTGGCTAAAATCTTCTCAGGTATTGTTGAAAGGAAAGTGCGAGTGTTAGTTGAGGACAAATTGGATGAAAATCAGTGTGGGTTTAGGCCTCTTAGAGGTTGTCAGGACCAGATCTTTAGCTTACGGCAAACAATGGAGAAGTGTTACGAGTGGAACAGGGAATGCTTTATAGACCTACAAAAGGCATATGACCGGGTTCCTAGGAGGAAGTTATTGTCTGTTCTACGAGATTATGGAATAGGAGGCAAACTTTTGCAAGCAATTAAAGGTCTTTACATAGATAGTCAGGCAGCAGTTAGAGTTGACGGTAAATTGAGTTCATGGTTCAGAGTAGTTTCAGGGGTAAGACAAGGCTGCAACTTGTCTCCACTGTTGTTCATATTATTCATGGATCATATGATGAAAACAATAGACTGGCTGGGTGAGATTAAGATATGTGAACACAAAATAAGCAGTCTCGCATATGCGGATGACTCAGTTGTGATGGCAGATTCGATTGAAAGTTTGCAAAGTAATATTTCAGAGCTAGATCACAAATGTAAGGACTACGGTATGAAGATTAGCATCTCCAAAACGAAAGTAATGTCAGTGGGAAAGAGATGTAAACGGATTGGGTGCCAAATAGGAGGAACAAAGCTAGAACAGGTGGACGGTTTCAAGTACTTAGGATGCATATTCTCACAGGATGGCAACATAGTGAAAGAACTGGAAGCGAGGTGTAGCAAAGCTAATGCAGTGAGCGCTCAGCTACGATCTACTCTCTTCTGCGAGAAAGAAGTCAGTACCAAGAATAAGTTATCTGTGCACTGTTCAATCTTTCGACCAACTTTGTTGTATGGGAGCGAAAGCTGGTTGGATTCAGGTTACCTTATCAATAAGGTTGAAGTTACGGATATGAAAGTAGCTTGGATGAATGCGGGTGCTAGTAGATGGGAACAATGGCAGGAGGGTGTCCACAATGGGGAAATCAAAGAAAAACTGGGAATGAACTCTATAGATGTAGCAGTCAGGGTGAACAGGCTTAGAAGGTGGGGTCATGTCACACGCATGGGAGAAGCAAGGTTACCCAAGAGACTCATGGGTTCAGCAGTAAAGGGTAGGAGAAGTCGGGGTAGACCAAGGAGAAGGTACCTAGATTCGGTTAAGAATGATTTTGAAGTAATAGGCTTAACATCAGAAGAGGTACCAATGTTAGCTCTGACTAGGGGATCATGGAGGAATTTTATAAGGGGGACTATGCTCCAGACTGAACGCTGAAAGGCATAATCAGTCTTAAATGATGATGATGATGATGAACCTGAAGGCACGATTTTACACTTATGGACATTTAAAACAAGCTGCCAAACTTTGCTCCTCTTATAAAACTACAACAGCATATTTCCCAGCCATTTTTCAGTAGTACTCCGTTATAGACAATCACATCATCTGCGAAAAGTCTGAGGTTACCATTAATTTTGTCTGTCAGTCGTTAATATACAAGCCCAGGGAATCCGGCAATGCTTCGCAATTGCTAACTATGTATGGGAGACGGATATGTGTTCTAATGTCCTTCTCCCCCCCCCCCCTCTCTGTCAGTCTTCTCTTCCTCCATATCTCACTCCACCTTCTCCTCACCCCTCTTTCTGTCCATCCCCTCATGCCCCCTATCCCCCTCCACCACCTCCTTCCCTCTTAGTGTCCATCCCCTCCTCCCCCTATCTCTCTCCACCTCCTCCTCCCCTCTTTCTACCCATCCCCTCCTTCCCCCCTCTCTCTCCACCTCCTCCCCAATCTGTCTGTCCAGCTCTTCCTTCCCCCTCTATGTCCACCTTCTCTTCCCCCCTGTCTCTGACGCTGAGCCACGTTTATTGTCACTGCTGACGAAACTTTCATTGGGAGTTGAATTCGCTTAAAACGCATTAGAAAATGCTTGGTGTCATCGTCATATGAGAGAGAGAGCTCTTCTGCTGAGAGCTGCGAGGATAATAGCTTCCACGATAGTTTTTCACGTAGTTTTAATCTGCGAATGGGTTGAGTTACAAAGTTTCAGACGATTCAGATTCCGTAGTAGTATTCTAATCATAAATCGATAAGTCATAAATACAACTTTCTGTTAAAACAGATTGTGACGAAGAAAACAAAACAGTGCGTAATTGTGGCCACAATGTTTGTTTAAAATTATGTATTAGGAGAAAAAATACATAAGAGAAAAACAATCCGTTTGATGAAACTTCCTAGCAGATTAAATCTGTGCGCCGGACCGAGACTCGAACTCGGGACCTTCGCTTTTTGCGGGCAAGTGCTCTACCAACTGAGTTATCCAAGCACGACTTTCCAGGAGAGCTTCTGTGAAGTTTGGAAAGTAGGAGACGAGGCACTGGCGGAAGTAAAGCTGTGAGGACGGGGCTTGAGTCGTGCTTGGCTAGCTGAGATGGTAGAGCACTTGTCCGAGTTCGAGTCTCGGTCCGTCACAGTTTTAATCCGCCAGGAAGTTTCATATCAGCGCACACTCCGCTGCAGAATGAATATCTCATTCTGGAATCCGTTTGATGTTTAAATGTGCTGCTATCGTAGTTAAAACCGATTGCGAAAAAGAAGACGAAACAGCACCTTTTTTTTCAGCACAGTATGGAACATCAATTTATTTCTCGCTGTCAGTTTTAACAGGAAACCTGTGCACTGTTGTTCGCCAGAGAAGTGTACTACTACGCTTGCTTTCTATATAAATATAAGTAGTAGTTTAATGTTGTTACCAAAAGTCTCGAAAAGTTATTGACAGTTGAATTATATGAAGTAAAATCGTCAAAACTTCTGAACGGTTTGCATTACAAAGTTCAAACTGGAAGGCTGGCCACGGAGCATGATGGGAATTCATACGTTTGGTTGAGCGACGAAACCAACTTTCATTTGGATTGGTTCGTCATAAAGCAAAATTGGCGCATTTGGGAGACTGAGAATCCACAATTCGCCATCGAGAAGTCTCTTCACCCTCAACGAGTGTGCAGTGTCCAGTCACGGAATAATCGGTGCGATATTCCTTGATGGCACCGTGACTACCGAATGGTAAGTGAAGCTTTCGGAAGATGATTTCATCCCCATTATCCAAAGTGACCCTGATTTCGACAAGATGTGGTTGATGGAAGACTGAGCTCGACCCCATATACAGGGTGGTCCATTGATCGTGACCAGGCAAAATATCTCAAGAAATAAGCGTCAAACGAAAAAACTACAAAGAACGAAACTCGTCTAGCTTGAAGGAGGAAACCAGATGGCGCTATGGTTGGCCCGCTAGATGGCGCTGCCATAGGTCAAACGGGTATCAACTGCGTTTTTTAAAATAGGAACCCCCATTTTTTATTACATATTCGTGTAGTACGTTAAGAAATGTGAATGTTTTAGTTGGACCACTTTTTTCACTTTGTGATAGATGGCGCTGTAATAGTCACAAACGTATAAGTACGTCTCCAGAATGAGATTTTCACTCTGCAGTGGAGTGTGCGCTGATACGAAACTTCCTGGCAGATTAAAACTGTGTGCCCGACCGAGACTCGAACTCGGGAACTTTGCCTTTCGCGGGCAAGTGCTCTACCATCTGAGCTGTCGAAGCACGACTCACGCCCGGTCCTCACAGCTTTACTTCTGCCAGTATCTCGTCTCCAACCTTCCAAACTTTACAGAAGCTCTCCTGCGAACCTTGCAGAACTAGCACTCCTGAAAGAAAGGATACTGCGGAGACATGGCTTAGCCAGAGCCGGGGGGATGTTTCCAGAATGAGATTTTCACTCTGCAGTGGAGTGTGCGCTGATACGAAACTTCCTGGCAGATTAAAACTGTGTGCCCGACCGAGACTCGAACTCGGGACATTTGTCTTTCGCGGGCAAGAGCTCTACCATCTGAGCTACCGAAGCACGGCTCACGCTCGGTCCTCACAGCTTTACTTCTGCCAGTACCTCGTCTCCTACCTTCCAAACTTTACAGAAGCTCTCCTGCGAACCTCGCAGTTTTAATCTGCCAGGAAGTTTCACATCAGCGCACACTACGCTGCAGAGTGAAAATCTCATTCTGGAAACTTCCCCCAGGCTGTGGCTAAGCCATGCCTCCGCAGTATCCTTTCTTTCAGGAGTGCTAGTTCTGCAAGGTTCGCAGGAGAGCTTCTGTAAAGTTTGGAAGGTAGGAGACGAGGTACTGGCAGAAGTAAAGCTGTGAGGACCGGGCGCGAGTCGTGCTTCGGTAGCTCAGATGGTAGAGCACTCGTCCGCGAAAGGCAAAGTTCCCGAGTTCGAGTCTCGGTCGGGCACACAGTTTTAATCTGCCAGGAAGTTTCGTATAAGTACGTGGTATCACGTAACATTCCCGCACTGCGGACGGTATTTGCTTCGTGATACATTACCCGTATTAAAATGGACCGTTTATCAACTACGGAAAGGGTCGATATCTTGTTGATGTATGGCTATTGTGATCAAAATGCCTGACGGGCACGCGCGTGCTATGTACGCTGCTCGGTATCCTGGACGACATCATCCAAGTGTACGGACCGTTCGCCGGATGGTTACGTTTTATTTAAGGAAAGAGCAAGCGTTCAGCCTCATGTGAAACGTCAACCACGACCTGCAACAAATGATGACACCCAAGTAGGTGTTTTAGCTGCTGTCGCGGCTAATCCGCAAGGCAGTAGCAGGCAAATTGCGCGAGAGTCGGGAATCTCAAAAACGTCGGTGTTGAGAATGCTACATCAACATCGATTGCACCCATATCATATTTCTATGCACCAAGAATTGAATGGCGACGACTTTGAACGTCGTGTACAGTTCTGCTACTGGGCAGAAGAGAAATTACGGGACGATGACAGATTTTTTGCACGCGTTCTATTTAGCGACGAACCGGTATAATACGCACTATTTGGCCACGGAAAATCCACGATGGCTGCGACAAGTGGAACATCAGCGACCTTGGCGGGTTAATGTAGGGTGCAGCATTATGGGAGGAAGGATAATTGGCCCCCATTTCTTCGATGACAATGTAAATGGTGCTATGTATGCTGATTTCCTACGCAATGTTCTACCGATGTTACTACAAGATGTTTCACTGCATGACAGAATGGCGATGTACTTCCAATATGATGGATGTCCGGCACATAGCTCGCGTGCCGTTGAAGCGGTATTGAATAGCATATTTCATGACAGGTGGATTGGTCGTCGAGGCACCATACCATGGCCCGCACGTTCACCGGATCTGACGTCCCCGGATTTCATTCTGTGGGGAAAGTTGAAGGATAATTGCTATCGTGATCCATCGACAACGCCTGACAACATGCGTCAGCGCAATGTCAAGGCATGTGCGAACATTACGGAAGGCGAACTACTCGCTGTTGAGAGGAATGTCGCTACACGTATTGCCAAATGCATTGAGGTTGACGGACATTATTTTGACCATTTATTGCATTAATGTGGTATTTACAGGTAATCACGCTGTAGCAGCATGCGTTCTCAGAAATTATAAGTTCACAAAGGTACAGTCGTGGACAAAACGAGCGAGACCCCCCGCCTTTTCGTTATGCTGATCTGCACAGCTCTAAAGTCTGCTACACAGCATAACAGGCAAGGCGACGAGGTGCTACCAACATACTGCGCAAGTTCGCTCAGCTGATGTGCTGAGATAGCTAGCACTGGAGAAACTCGCGCTTCGGAGACGCCACAGCATCGTCTGCCACCACTTCGTTGGAAACGAAATACCTCAAGTATAAGCAAATGTGTTGTATTCACATATCTGTGACTATGACTTGGATCTAAAGTGTAGTTATGGATAGTACGTATGCTCAGATTGCGAATCTAACATCATAAATAAAGACAAGGGGAAATGAATTAGGTGTTCTTCCTCTTCAGTAACATCAAATATATTTTAGTTATTTTATCTTAAATGAACTGCGCGGAAAATCATTCACCAGAAGTCAATAACTTTTTAGCAACAGCAGATGATATTAACAGCTTGCCGGTGCGGGTTAGCTGAGAGTTGATCGACGTCATATCGAGGACCGCGCGACTGCTTGCGCTGTCAGTTCGAATCCTTCCCCGGCCATGGATGTGTGTTAGGTTAGATAGGTATAAGTACTTCTAGGTCTAGGGGACTGATGACCTAAGCAGTTTGGTCGCATAGTTCTTAGAGCCATTTTTTGACCTTTCGCATAAATTTTCTTTACATGAACGGCCGTATCTTTAGATTTCGTTGACATAGCTCACTTTTTTACACCACCAAGGGACCGTATACCGCAGGAAGTGCGATACATTTCCGTTTCTTATGTGTACCCGTACTCGAGGTAAAGAAGTTCTAAGGTTTTGGTAGACATCTAGACGATCAAGAAAATGAGACTAGTAGGGTTCCATTTTTACCTATTTACGTGACGAAGTCCTAACAACGAAAAGAACTACCACAGTTACTGAGGAGGAGGGCCGCATAATAATTTACCCTACTCTTTATTCGAAATGTTCCAGTTGCAGTCGATATATTAGCGTATTAATGCTAGCTACGCTTTCGATCCAAATCACGTTTACAGGAATGCAAATAAAATCCATTTGCCTATACACGTGGTAATTCAGATCCCACTATTAACGCCACCGCGTTTTAGATGTGCGACCATTCCCATTGCTAGCTACGTTAACGAACACTTCGGCTGATGAGCGTTTTCTGGCTGGGGCACGTCTAATGGAGAATTCGAAACATTGTAGAACACGTTTGGCAGCTGCGTCGCCGTTTATTTCCTGGGGTGGTGCAGAATTATCCTACTAAATTTACTCGCTAATAACAGTTTTTTGTTATTTCGATAAACATCCCGGATGATTGTCACATAAGCGGTGACATAAAGGTAGACAATTCATGTTTTTGAGTCCAGGAAGCTCTATGCAACAGAAACTGCCGATCATTTTGCCGTTTTCATTGCGAAATTGCCGACTTGTTCATGTCTGGGGTAATAATAGAGGGCTGTTTGCCTGGGTTGTCTGCTAATGTAGTGAAAGGTGTTTGCTACTGCAAGGGAGGTCTGGTTTGTTTTCATTTCTGATCTCGATGGACGCAGATAGACTATCATTAAAGGAATTTTAAGAAATTCTTGTGCCATCAATACGTTTTATTGCTACCTTTATTCTGTACTGGCGCCCTGTGGGTGTCGATATGAAGCTGTTGTAGAATTTCATACTTGTTACTGCCTACTTTTTCCGCTTCTGTCAGTAACTGAACTGACTTAAGTGTGGCACTGGATGATTTTTAACTGAATTTCGTTATGAATCTTCACGCATTGCTAAATTTGCACACTTTCATGGTAGGTCAGCAACGGTAATCCAGTATGACTGGTCTCAACATTGACACAGACCATTTCGCGGCCGATTGCGCATAATATTTTGCTAATTCGTAACGATCAGGGGTTCTTTGCCTTACTAAAACAGTTATGTTATCTCGATAAGCTGAAATTCATTTTTATTAGTACAGTTCATACTAACAAGCGTTTCTTCTTTCATTTATATCTTATATTTAGGTGTTGTGGTTGACACACTAATCAGCATTAATATAGTCTTACACATGATTGAAAACAGTCTGACAAATTTCGGATAGTTTTTCAATTTCACGCCTGTGCATGGTATGTTGGTAGCACTTCGTCGCCTTGCCTGTTATGCTGTGTAGCAGACTTTAAAGCTGTGCGGATCAGCATAACGAAAAAGCTGTCCACGACTGTACATGTATCACTCTGGAACAACCGAAATAAAATGTTCAAACGTACCTACGTTCTGTATTTTAATTTAAAAAACCTACCTGTTACCAACTGTTCGTCTAAAATTGTGAGCCATACGTTTGTGTCTATTACAGCGCCATCTATCACAAAGCGAAAAAAGTGGTCCAGCTAAAACATTCACATTTCTTTACGTACTACACGAATATGTAATAAAAAATGGGAGTTCCTATTTGAAAAAAACGCAGTTGATACCCGTTTGACCTATGGCAGCGCCATCTAGCGGGCCAACCATAGCGCCATCTGGTTTCCCTCTTCAAGCTAGACAAGTTTCGTTCTTTGTAGTTTTTCGTTTGACGTTTATTTCGTGAGATATTTGGCCCGGTCACGATCAATGGACCACCCTTTAAAGCAGCAGAGGTCTTAGTACACTTCTCTGGGGAACACATGAAGTTATTTCTACTTCTGTCGTCGACCCTCTGTGCAAGATAACATGTTGCGTCCTCTGCACCAAGAAATCCTCAACCCAGTCGCAGTTTGGCATTTGCAGTAAGACGAGTGACGGCTGGCAAACGTGTGCTCGGCAGGCTACGGCGAGTACCGCACGGCGGACGGCCAGATGTACGTGACGGTCGAGTGGCGGCAGGACGTGGTGCCTCCCGGCGCCTGGATGGAGATCTACTACCCGGACGGCGGCCGCTACGCGGGTGAGGTCCGGGACCTCGCGTACAACGGGCTGGGCTCCTACGTCTTCAGGTGGGCGCTTCCTACCTCCTGTGCGATGGCTGGCCGTAATGAGAGGTCCCCAGGGGAGGGGGGTTCGACGTTTTGAAATCATCCGCACGGTGATGTAGGTCAAGGTAGCAGCTATCAAACCCTGCTGCCACTCATTCTAGTGGGCCCACGTTTGCGGGTAACCGACGAAAAACGAACCCGAAATTAGACGTGATGCTTTTCACCTTTAAAAGAAGAGACTTTTTAAGAGACTCGTTGTACAGTTTAACGGGTAAGGTATATACCTCATTCTCGAAAGGTTGTGGGTCAAATCTCGTTAGACCTGGTGATATTTTTTATTTTTAAATCTTTATCGTATTGACCTTGACCATAATTTTTACCCAGTTAACAGGATTAAATGTATTTTTATATTTCTATTACTTAGTCACATCATTTTAATCAACATATTAACTTTTACAGTGGCTCCAATCTTTTCTTCCTATCATTCTTTCTCCACTTGGGATCTCTGAGTATGGGAATTTAACTTCCTTTATTTATCTATCATAATATTTAAACGTCTGAAAGCACCGATATAACATCTAAAAAACAAAAGACGAAATAATCTATTTACATTGACTGTGCAATTGTGTCAAAAATGTATTTTTCGGTACAAGGTGTACATTTCTTTTGACATAAAAAACATTTACAACATTAATTCTTACTCCATTAAGGACAAAGTAACTCAGATGATGATTTACAGGAAAGAAGGGATTGTAAATAAATCGAAATTCAGGCAGAATGAGAAACGGAAATAATGACTACAATAACATGTACAAAAATATGAGATGATAAAACAGGAGAAATTAAATCGAAATTAATACTTAAAAATAATTAAATTCACATGCACATAGGTTCGAGGTCGAAAAGGCATGAGAGGAAGATAAAATGAGAGAAATTTGAAACTGTTAATATTTTGATTAAAACGATGTGGCAAAGGAACAGAAATAAAAAATATATTAACCCAAATTGATTGTATTAAAATAATGATTAGCGCCCTTTCGATACAGAACTAAAAATAAAAAATTTCAGTGCACCTGATGAGTATCGAACCGACTAGCTCTTGCATATGAGGCCTATAACTTAGTGCTCAACGAGTCTGTTAGCGATCCTTTTTTTAAAGTTGAAGAGTATTACGCTAAATTCCGAATTTTTTTCGTCGATCACTCGGGGCTTCACCAGGGTCTAAATCACTTTGTAGATGATTTCAAACAGTCGCACCCATCGCTGTGGACGTCTCCTCGTTAGTTAGTTAGTTAGTTAGTTGCATGTGCCACAGAGCACCTGAACGATTCTTTTATCGAAATGACGTGGAACGATTTAGTTTATAGGATATGCCTACATTATAAGCGTTAAAATTAATGAATACACTATTATTTTAATCCTACTCATAAACTACACTTAAAACAAGTCTTTTTCTGACTAAAAGTGCTTAAGTGGAAATTCATCAATGGAATGGAAAGATTTTCCATGAGAAAAGATTTAAGTTGCTTTGCTACTTGTCAGGCATTTTATGTTGTCGGTCAAATGGTTAAAGTTTTTATTGTTGCACATTCAAGTTCTTCCTGAGCCAATGACGGATTTAATAATTGGTAATGTTCATTTTCCCCACTGATTTGTAAGTATGGGCACTACTCTGCTTCAAAAACTGTAAAGCATTATTTGTTACGAATTTCATCAGCGAATATATGTACTGCGATGGTGCAGTTAAAATACCATTCGTGGGTGAACATCCCGTATTATGCTTATTGCCCTCTTTTATGTAATCAGCACATACTTTTTTAGTGACCAGTTACTCCAGAAAATTATTCCATAATACATAATTGAGTGCAAACATGCTAAATGTGTCAGCAAAAGTAGCTAAATTTAATTGTTTGAGAAGCCCAGTAATATGTTCCTCCCCGTACAAGTTGTTATGAATATGTACACCAAACAATTTGTAGCATATTACCCTCTTTACTGTCTCCTGCTCATGTGCTGCATCACGTGTTGGAATTACTTTATTTATTTCACTGAACTGAATATAATTTTTTTTTCAACATTCACAGAGAGTTCATTTTCTGAGAACCACTTAATAACTCTTTGTGAAACATCATTAACAAGGACTGGCTCTCCCAAGGTTGTCAGTAGTTCTAATGGAATGTTGTCTACTCCCAGAGCCTTGTTTCGACTTAGGTCTTTCAGTGCTCTGTCAAACTCTTCATGCAGTATAATATCTCCCATTTCATCTTGTTCTACATCCTCTTCCATTTCCATAATATTGCTCTCAAGAACATCGCCCCTGTATAGACCCTCTATATACTCCTTCCACCTTCTGCTTTCCCTTCTTTGCTTAGAACTGGGTTTCCATCGGAGCTCTTGATATTCAAGCCAGTGTTTCTCTTTTCTCCAAAGGTCTCTTCAATTTTCCTGTAGGCAGTATCTATCGTACCCCTAGTGAGATAAGCCTCTACATCCTTACATTTGTCCTCTAGCCATCCCTGCTTAGCCATTTTACACTTCCTGTCGAACTCATTTTTGAGACGTTTGTATTGCTTTTTGCCTGCTTCACTTACTGCATTTTTGTATTTTCTCCTTTCATCAATTAAATTCAGTATCTCTTCTGTTACTCAAGGATTTCTACTAGCCCACGTCTTTTTACCTACTTGATCCTAGATGCCTTCACTATTTCATCCCTCAAAGCTACCCATTCTTCTTCTACTGTATTTCTTTCCCCCATTCCTGTCAATTGTTCCCTTATGCTCTCCCTGAAACTCTGTACAACCTGTGGTTATTTCAGTTTATCCAGGTCCCATCTCCTTAAATTCCCACCTTTTTGCAGTTTCTTCAGTTTTAATCTACAGTTCATAACCAATAGATTGTGGTTAGAGTCCACATCTGCCCCTGGAAATGTCTTACAATTTAAAACCTGGTTCCTAAATCCCTGTTTTACCATTATATAATCTGTCTGAAACCTTCTAGTATCTCCAGGATTCTTCCATGTATACAACCTTCTTTCATGATTCTTGAACCAAGTGTTAGCTATGATTAAGTTATGCTCTGTGCAAAATTCTACCAGGTGGCTTCCTCTTTCATTTCTTAGCCATAATCCATATTCACCTACTACGTTTCCTTCTCTTCCTTTTCCTACTGTTGAAAATGGTTCAAATGACTCTGAGCACTATGGGACTTAACATCTGTGGTCCTCAGTCCCCTAGAACTTAGAACTACTTAAACCTAACTAACCTAAGGATATCACACACATCCATGCCCGAGGCAGGATTCGAACCTGCGACCGTAGTGGTCACGCGGTTCCAGACTGAAGCGACTACAACCGCATGGCCACACCAGCCGGCCGCACTGTTGAGTTCCAGTCACCGATGACTATTAAATATCCATCTCCCTTCACTACCTGAATAATTTCTTTTATCTCATCATACATTTCATCAGTTTCTTCATCATCTGCAGAGCTAGTTGGCATATAAACTTGTACTACTGTAGTAGGCGTGGGCTTTGTGTCTATCTTGGCCACAATAATGCGTTCACTATGCTGTTTGTAGTAGCTTACCCGCACTCTTATTTTTTTATTCATTATTAAACCTACTTCTGCATTACCCCTATTTGATTTTGTATTTATAACCCTGTATTCACCTGACCAAAAGTCTTGTTCCTCCTGCCACTGAACTTCACTAATTCCCACTATATCTAACCTTAACCTGTCCATTTCCCTTTTTAAATTTTCTAACCTACTGCCCGATTAAGGGATCTGACATTCCACGCTCCGATCCGTAGAATGCCAGTTTTCTTTCTCCTGATAACGACGTCCTCTTGAGTAGTCCCCACCCGGAGATCGAAATGGGGGACTATTTTACCTCCGGAATATTTTACCCAAGAGGACGCCATCATCATTTATTCATACAGTAAAGCTGCATGCCCTCGGGAAAAATTACGGCCGTAGTTTCCCCTTGCTTTCAGCCGTTCGCAGTACCAGCACAGTCAGGCCGTTTTGGTTAGTGTTACAAGGCCAGATCAGTCAATCATCCAGACTGTTGCCCCTGCAACTATTGAAAAGGCTGCTGCCCCTCTTCAGGAACCACACGTTTGTCTGGCCTCTCAACAGATACCCCTCTGTTGTGGTTGCACCTACGGTACGGCTATCTGTATCGTTGAGGCATGGAAGTGTCCCCACCAACGGCAAGATCCATAGTTCATGGGGGTTGGGGGTCTTCAAGTATGCCTCCGATTTTATGGTTGACCCTCTTTGCCTCACGATCCACGTGAATGACGCCATCACAATCCCAGAAGACTGTCACCGTGACTATACAGGCAGAGGGGTTGTCTTGAATTCCTTCTTTTGTAGTGGATGAGGATGATGCCATTCCATGGACTGCCTTTTTGTTTCCGGCGCAAAGTGGTGCACCCAGCTTTCGTCCACCGTAACGATCCGTGACAGAAAGGCCTATCTGTCGGTCTCGAAAAGCTCCAGCAATTCAGATGAAATGCCCTTTCTTTGAATCTTGTGTTCCGCTGTGAGCAATCGTGGAACTCATCGTGAGCACATCTTTGAATATCCGGGAGTCTCGATCATTGCAGACGCACTTCCAATGCTGTCCGACAACTGTAGACCCAATTGTCGAGTTGTGATGGCCGGTCGGCACGAATAATGGCATCCGCACGATTCAGCGTGTTTGGAGCAGTGGCTGTGACAGGACGTCCCGAGCGTGGCTAATCATGGACATCTGTTTCTGCTTTTTCTGAGGCTGTAACTTTCTTTAACCATCGCCCAACTGTACTCCTATCAACTGCAACATCGCCATACACAGCACACAAACGTTTATGGGTGTTCACCACGGTTTCCTTTTCTGCACGCAAGAATTCAATAACAGCCCGTTGCTTGTAACGTGAGTCGTATGTGGACGTCATTTTGACACTGTACTACGGCTCTGCTACCTGCCAGAACGGTTCGAAAAACACCGGCGCACGGAACAAACATCACATGTGAGGCAACAACAAGGACGCTGGTCTATGTACATTAATGGCTTTTTTTTTAATAAAAATGTGGGGTATTACTTATTGAACGAACCTCATATATCGGGTGCGAGATGTTGAAAACTAACCCATGAGTGGTTTTCACTTTTGCCACTATCGCCTCTATTAATATGCAGGTCTTCGAAGCCCAGGGTCTACTCCCCTCATGATTACCGTGTTTTCCAGAGAGACGATCTGTCACTTTGTTCTTCATCCGTGAGACTTGTTTGCTCTCGATAGAAGCATCTAAGTCATCTAACCACTGGCCCACATGATGGTGCACGTCCACCAACTTAGCATGGATTTTTACAGTGTTGTTCCGTTTAAAATGCCCAAAACGAATTACCACACAGCATTCTACTTCATCAATGGAGTTGTAACGGTTCTTTAAAAATATTTATGTCTGTTAATCAATATACTATGCGACATGTTTGTCCTACGGAAAGTTACTGTGTAATGTGTTGTTGGCCAACGAGCATGCTATATCAGTTTTACTGTAATCCAAAGAAAATTTAAACAATTTGCAAAACCAGTAATGAAATCACTCCCTCTGAAATTTACTCAGTCTCGTGAGCCCTGTGCATTAAACTGATAAAATTCCCTATGCAAATAAACAATGAAATACAATTTTCTTAGTTCTTGAGTCGCATTGGATGTAATCTTGAGTAGTAGGACAACCTGTGTGTCACCCCATGCTCCATTGTTGCCAGATGTATCCAAGATGGTGGCGATGACGCCAGCCAAGATGGCGTCATGTAGACTTGGCAACAGCGCATGACGTCATCCAAGATGGCGGATTTTGATGGGGAGTTCGAATTTTGGTGGAAAGATAGGTCAGCTGGGCTACCTCAGCTAACGTAACACTCCAGAAAAAAATTGGTGGGAAATTCAAATTCCAGCAGGATAATGTGTCACATCACGAAAATGGCGGGAAAATAGACCAATTGGGCTACACCCACTAATCTAAACCCCCACCCCCTAGAAAATGGCGGTAAGTTCAAATTCCAACAGGATAATGCACCAAACCGCTCCTATCTCTACTAAGCAAAGAAAATCACAGCAAAATAGCTTACTTGGCCTACCTCCAGTAACCTAAGTCACCCGACTGCCACCTCTTCCTACGAACTGGCACCAACTTTTAATTTTTCCAGTAAACAAAATCCAATTCCAATATATCTACTAAGCTAACAAAAATAGCACGAAAGAAGAGACACTTTAGTAACCTCAGTCACCAGACTGCTACCACCTCCTAAGGATTCGTGGGAAATGAACTTGGACATAAGACTTTATTTAAACAATTTCATGCCGGTGTGTTCATCCCAAGGTCAGGACTCCTACTGACTTAGTACATATCGTTGCCACCAGAGGGCACTCTCATCTGTGACGTAATCCAAGATGGCAACACCCAGTGTATTCACCATGAGGTCTTGACTCCAACTGACTTAGTATACATCGTCGCCACCAGAGAGCGCCACCGTGACGTCATCCAAGATGGCGACCATGACGTCTATCAAGATAGCTGCACCCTGTGTATCCACCATGTGGCTTAAGATTGTACACTTGGCCTACCTCCACTAACCTAACCCCCCCTCCCCAAGAAAAATGGCGGGAAGTTCAAATTCCAGCACAATAATGGAGGGAAAACCGGACTTGTCTTTATTATTATTTAAACAATATCAAGTAGTTGTGTTCACCATGAGGTCCAAAGTCCAACTGGCTCAGTACACATAGCCACCAGCAGAGTACTTCATTCAAGATGTCGGATTTTGGCGGGAATTTTTAATTTTGGCGGGAAGATAGGCCAAATGAGCTACATCCACAAACCTAAGCCTCCATAAAAAAAAATTGGTCACAAATTCGAATTCCAACACGATAATCGGTCACACCTACGGAAAAATGGTCTGAAATAGGCCAATGGTGTCACATCCACTAACCTAAGTCCACTTCATCCTACGAATTCTCGCCAAGTTTGAATTTTGGCGGTCAGTTATGTTTTCGCTGCTAAGCTGTTAAAATCAAGTCAAATAAAGTACACTTGTACTAACCTAAATCACCTACAGTCGATTGGCGGGAATAGGACTGAAGTCTCTATTTCAACGGTATGGTCATCACCTATACTCCAACAGACTTAGTACACATCTTCGAGATGGCAACACCCAGTGCGCTCGCCACTAGGTCCAGACTCCAGCAGACTTAATTCAAATAGTCGCTGGCAGAGGAGGCTACCCCTGGCGCCACTAGTCAGCAGTAGCTCGTGCACACGCCACTGGTCCAGCGATCGCTTAAGTCACAGCCCTTGGTCGGATGGCGCCAAAGTTGTTTTGCTGGACAGTGGAATCTGCCCTGACATCACACAACCGCTGGTCCACCACGTGGCTTGCTCGACAAAGAACGCTCTCCCTAAGTTAACTGATCACGCAAGTCTCATTATTCAACCCACATGGCCCGATTACCTAATCCAAGATCATCACGAAAACACACACGCGTATGCCTGAGCCATCGCTCGCGCCAAGCTACCTACCTCCACAAGTCAATCTAACAGAAAGTTCCCAACTCAAATCCCTATCTAGAAAAAAATAACTCATATAGGTAAGAAAACTTGTTCACTATACTTTCAACTATCTGTTTGAACTACTTTTCAATGTCCAGACAGCCACCTCTTCCCAGGAACTGGCGCTGAGTTTGAATTCTGACGGTAAAGAAAGGTCACTTGCGTTTTCGCTACCAACCTGAGAAAACTGGAGCAAAGAAAGCACAGTTGTACTGACCTCAGCCACCTGACTGCAACCTTTTCCTAGGAACTGGCGCCAAGTTTGAATTCAGGCAGTAAAGAAAGGTCAGTTACACCTCCGCCACCAACCTAAGGAAATTGTTGCAAACGAAGTTGACTATCACCAAGCCTCCAGGACGCAACCACTTCCTAGGGGTTTTTGGTAAAAGGACTCAGCCTGCACTAGGCCCTTGGATGGAGGAATGAATGTACTTTATTTAGGGATGAAGTATATGTATCACAGAACACACACACCGACATGTCCCACAGCATAAAGACCTGCAAACCACTCCTACATAACTCATTTATAATGCTCTACACACACACTTGCTAATTGTAAACCGTTAAAAATAACACATCGCACAGCCTACAGACATGCGAACCGCTCGTAAATAATGCAAAACATTTACGTTCAAATAGTCAAACAGCTCCTAATTTTCCGAAGTAATTTCAGTGCAGACCTGGAAACTGCTCCTAAGTACTCGCAAACTATTCAAATGGCGCATATAAAGGCCTACAGACCCGCTCCCGAAATAATGCAATCAATGCGCGCGAGCACAGTCCACGGCCCTCCCCCCCCCCCCCCCCCCGTCCATTGAGTACACAGGAGGTAGCGATAAGTGACGTATACCTCAGATGTCAAACTGCACACAGCCCCTGCTCGGCTTCCGCAAGCATGAGGTGGCGAGACCACCCATTCATACGTAACACCTGCGAAATTCCTATCCAAATACGTATTCACCTACACCCATGTGCTGATGTGATCGGGTGGGAGCAGAACCGCGAGCTGCAGCTGAATGCAGGCCAAAGTTGTATGTGGGCGCCGTTAATGACCGGGCGTTTATTTACGCAGCGCGCACTGCAATCAGAGCCGTGCGGGTTCGGCAGTCCTTGCTACCCTCACTCTAACTGCGGTCCGGCGAAGACGCTTCAGAATTCCATTCCACAATAGCAGAAGCTGCTTTCCCCCCTTAGCGATTCTAACGGACCATAAGTGACGAATGATTGATGCTTTACCACGCACGCCACAATGCCTCCGAAGTGAGGCAGCCACAGCTCGGGCCCCACATGCTCTGTCGCACCCGCCAGCCGCCGCCACCGAACACCGGTGGAAGTTACATTCCAAGCAGCACTCACACCAGTCTCATGTTCGAGGCATCTCCAGGTGCTCCTTGTCTCTGCTGTTGAAGGCAGAACAGCACAGATCATGTTAACACATGCGCTCAACCGCACGTACCAGTCCCCCCCCCCCCCCCCCCCAGCATGACCGACGCAACGACGCCACACCGCCAAGTGCACGTGCATAATTACAAACTCATCTAACAACCTTCCCAATCTCATTCTTACGTCACATCTCTTTGTAAAAAAAAGATAAATAAATGACAGCCAAGTCGACCTCTCGGGAATTGTATAGTGTCCCAAAATAGTTAATGCCCGCTTTGTTCATGCCTCAGCTTGTCTGCACGGAAATTCTTACCCTAACAGAACCTGTTTACCAAAATATCACCCAATCAAGTCTTCCTCCCGGACATAACATGATAGCCTTCCTGCTCTAAAGATACATAAATGTTCTCACTGCTCCTATATGCTTACCGAATCTACACGCCGAATTACCTATGCCACAGGTATTGAAGCACCATCCACCTTTTCTTTCTCCAATTTCCAGCGGTTATTATCCACAGATCGTTAAATTGCGCTGACAGTTAAACTAGCAATATTGTCTCCAGCTTATAAAATACGTACCAGACCGACAAGAATATTCGAAGCCCGGAATATATTTACCAATGTAACTACAATTAAATATCACCATTTCTGCTGCAGTCTGACACCGATCATTGTACACATAATGTCTCCTATTGACGACTGTGCTTCATTATCTATAGCGCTTATAATTTTACACCTAAAAGCTCTCTCTCATACCCTAGTCTTTGTCGATGTGCTCAATCTATACATCCCTCATCCTCTCTAGTCAGGCCATAACATAAACAATATTAACTTTACGATGCAATATATAGACATTGTAAACAATGTAAGCCAGACTAGAAACTTTGCAATACAATATATACACATTTTACAGAAACAGTGCACTTATTTTTTATACCTGCATAGCACCCAAAAAAATTATATATTTCCTGAATAAGTGTTTGCCTACCATACGAAATGATACTGACCCAAAATCAACTATTCGTGTGCATGTGTCTTACGTTCTTCTTGCGAGCCTTAGCACCATGTCATAGACGTAATCGATCGGATGTTAAAGCAAAAAATTCTATCCCAACAGCTAATGCATGTTACTATCACAAGCGGTCTTCGTTCTACAGATGCACACAAGTACCCATGTTATATGCTATACCCGCTTTACAAATCGAGGTACAACATTACCTCTGAATGAGGTGGTGTTTTCTGTGCAAATAGCGTGACAGAGATCGTACGAATACATATCAGCCAACGATTCAACCTCGTCATAAAATCAATGAACTTGTAAGTGATTCCGTTAAGGAACGTGGTATGTAAGAGGGAGGTATTTTCGACTCCCTCAAACGTATAATTCTATACCATTTCCATCGCATTCTGTCTCTAGACCACATCAGACGTACCATGATATATCCAATGAGTTATAGTCGATGAATGATTGACAAGGAGCACAAACAGTAGTAGTAGGTGATGTGTCGATTGAGGTCCCAAGGGGGAAAAATGTACACTATCTACTCACATCTCTAGTCTTACTCTATATGTTAGAAATTATATTCATCATTTGGAATGAGGTCTCTCCATTCAAGCACATACTTGCATAGCCTCACACTCACATGTCAATCATATTTCATGCATTCTCATATCCCTAAATGAGTCACCTTTCTCGAACCTATCTGCTACAGTAAAAATCCAACATAGTCTTAGTCAGTCCCTACACATCTAGCAACTGCCCCCATTTAAACAGCTTTAAGCATGTGATCATGCCATTTTAAGTGTGAACTGATCAGAAGTCGGACAAAGCCATATCCACCACCTTCGGCAGTCTGTCTAGAAACAGAGCTACTGCGACAGGACCCTGTTTTGACCATTCGGGGGAAATGCGCGCATTGTGGTGCGTTCCCAAACTACATACAAGTACTACAGATCCACGTCCATTCAAATCTAAAAGCCCGACATTCTATCATCGTTATTCTTTACACCCCCCCCCCCCAGCAGACAAAAATTAACAACTATAGAAGCTCAAAGAACTTCATCCGATATAGAACTCACATAGACGCCATTACTCGCGCGACGGCGCAAAGCTACGTTGCGGTCCAGCGCAGAGAGAGAGAGACAGAGAGATGGAGAGAGAGATTTCGCAGTGCTTCCCAGAATAGCACAGCGCGCAGCTCTCCAGCCATTCCTAACGGCATACTTCGCCCCTCAAACAACTGCTGCTACTGCTTCCTGTGTCGAACAAATCTATTAAATACACACTTATTGATACACTACAGAGGGTAGTTTAAAGTTTCATCACCTCTACTCAAGGAGAATGATCGTATCCCAGGTACTATACTGTAAATCGCAAGAAACGCCCACTGTGGCCCTGTTTAGTTGTTTGAAACACTGTTTTCAAGCGCTGTATTCTGCTGGTGGCTATGTGTACTAAGCCAGTTGGACTTCGAACCTCGTGCCGAACACACCTGCATGATATTGTTTAAATAATAATAAAGACAAGTCCGGTTTTCCCGCCATTATCGTGCTGGAATTTGAACCTCCCGCCATTTTTCTTGGAGGGGGGGGGGGGGGTGTTAGGTTAGTGGAGGTAGGCCAAGTGTACAATCTTAAACCACATGGTAGATACACTGGGTGCAGCCATCTTGATTGACGTCACGGTCGCCATCTTGGACGACGTCACGGTGGCGCTCTCTGGTGGCGACGATATGTACTAAGTCAATTGGAGTCAAGACCTCATTGTGAATACACTGGGTGTCGCCATCTTGGATTACGTTACAGATGAGAGTGCTCTCTGGTGGCAACGGTATGTACTAAGTCAGTTGGAGTCCTGATGAACACACCTGCACGAAATTGTTTAAATGAAGTCCTATGTCCAAGTCCTTTTCCCACGAATCCTTAGGAGGTGGTAGCAGTCTGGTGATTGAGGTTAGTAAAGCGTCTTTTCTTTCGCGTCATTCTTGTTAGCTTAGTAGACATATGGTAATTGAATTTTGTTTACTGGAAAAATTAAAAGTTGGTGCCAGTTCGTAGGAAGAGGTGGCGGTCGGGTGACTTAGGTTAGTGGAGGTAGGCCAAGTAAGCTATTTTCCTCAGATTTTCTTTGCTTAGTAGAGATAAGAGCGGTTTAGTGCATTATCCTGTTGGAATTTGAACTTGCCGCCATTTTATAGGGGGTGGGGGTTTAGATTAGTGGACGTAGCCCAATTGGTCTATTTTCCCGCCATTTTCGTGGTGTGATGCATTATCCTGCTGGAATTTGAATTTCATGCCAATTTTTTTCTGGAGTTTTAGGTTAGCGGAGGTAGCCCAGCTGACCTATCTTTCCACCAAAATTCAAACTCCCCGTCAAAATCCGCCATCTTGGATGACGTCATGTGCTGTTGCCAAGTCTACACAATGCCATCTTGGCTGGCATCATCGCCACCATCTTTGATGCATCTGGCAACAATGGAGAGTGGGGTGACTCACAGGTTGTCCTACTACTATCTTGGTATTTTGTCTCTCCACAGTACGCATACAAAATATTGAATCTTGGCTCAGCGAAGTGTGGTTGATAGGAAAATGCCGAGCCATATCATTCGTTGTTCTGATGGTGTGGTGTGAGCCTAATGACCATTATTCAGACTGTTACTTCTGTCTTACAAATATTTCGGGACATTCAAGCAAAACTACACATAAAATGAAGTATTCAAATGTATCTTCAGTGCATTTGCCTGTGTCCCATGATGAGGGGTTGCCTGTTCCTGTCTATAACTTGAAAGCCACCGAACCAGACACCATCTCAAGTGAATCAGAACGTATTGAAGATATAGAAGAGTACGATTTGGTTCGCGACCTGAAACTTTCGAAACAGCAAGCTGAACTCTTGGGGTCGAGACTGCAACAGCGGAACCTTCTAGCTCCAGGGACAATAATTTCCTGTTTCAGATCAAGAGGTGCTTCCCTCACTTAATATTTCGATCAGCAGAATTCAATGTGTATATGTAGAGATGTCAATGGTCTGATGATTCAGCTAGGTGTACTACATAATCCAGAGGAGTGGCGACTATTTACTGACTGCAGTAAAACCAGGTTGAAAGTAGTACTCCTGCATAATGGCAATGCATTTCCATCGGTACCTTTGGCTTATGCAGTAGACATGAAAGAAACTTATGAAACCATGGCTTTGGTGCCAGAGGCAATCAAATATAAGGATCATGAATGGCAGCTCTGCTGTGATTTAAAAGTTGTCGCACTCTTTAAAGGTTTACAGGTGGGATTCACGAAATACTGCTGCTTTTTGTGTCTTCGGGACAGCTGCGACACCAAGAACCACTATACAGTCAAGGAATGCCCTATAAGGAAGTCATATGTGCCTGGAAATGTAAATGTGAACAATACCCCATTGGTTGAGCTCGATAAAATCATTTTGCCTTCCCTTCATATCGAGTTGGGCCTTATCAAGAACTCTGTAAAAGCTCTGGCTAAGGAAGGTGAGGCCTTCAGTCACTTAAAAGAAAAGTTTCCCAAATTAAGTGAGGCAAAGCTGAAAGAGGGTATATTTGTTGGACCACAAATAAAAAAATTGCTGAAAGATCCAACCTTTGATACCAAACTCACAGATATCCAATTAACTGCTTCGTTTTCTTGTAAAGCAATTGTGAAGGGCTTTTTGGGTATCAGAAAAGACAAAAACATTGTTACCATTGTGCATGATCAGTTGGACAATTGTAAGAACATAGGGTGTAGAATGTCGCTTAAAATTCACTTTTTACACTCTCACCTTGATTTCTTCCCGGAAAATTTGGGAGCCGTAGGCGATGAGCATGGTGAACGCTTTCACCAAGACATTCTTGCCATGGACCACCGTTACCAAGACCATTGGAACCCTTCGATGGTGGGTGACTACTGCTGGAGTCTTGTTAGGGAGAGTGATGAAACGGCAAACAAAAGAGCTGCGTCGTCCCATTTTTCAAAAACCAAAGACAATCAAAGGTCAAAATGTCTTCTGAACTAATTTGGACCTTTTATTGGCATCATGACCGTATATACATACAAAATAGTATTGATTTCAAACGTTCTTAATGTGTATTTTTGTTTGACTTAATTATGTCATTTTTCGCTATTACCATTTTTTATTCTGCTGTGTATCTAGGAAATGTGACGTCATAGAGAAAAATTGATTTTACCAGTGTATTCAGCACCACAAAATTAGGTAAATCCACCCATTTACAAACCAGATGCAGAAAAAAAGTTTAAATTTGTTAACTAGTGGTATTAGCGATCATGGAAACGGCACATAGGTGGCGCCAAGTTGGAATGTGGACCGACTGGGGAGTGTGCGGAGACAGAGCGCGGATTTGTGATAAACGCTGTGTACGGTTGTCGCAGTGGTTAAGGCAGAGCTATCCCAGGTTTAACTCCTGGTCCAGCACACGTTTTCACTCATCGCTGCTGATTCTGCGCAAAGTCCTACTGCAGCTGACATTAGTTCCTTCCCTTTCATTTCCTTTCTCCCCCGTTCCTCATCAATTTACATAATATTCATGACACCATCGCCACACGCATCACCCAAATGGCGATGAATTTTAGTGGGTCGCACGCCATGCAAAATGGAGAACACTGATTACTCGCTGTTCTTCCAGTGAAAACATTCCCACGTCTAGTTTCAACATCACTCCATATTCTCGCTGCAGCCTCCAGAGAAGGATGACTGCATGCGGTCCAAATCAAGGATCAAAGCAGCCAAAGAAGTTAGCATGTACCACACGATTGGCAATAAATAAATAAAATGAAATCCGTAAAATTATTTTTTTGTGAAGTTGTTATAAACTGAGTAATTTCAATATGAAACTCACGCAACACGATGCTACCCTTTAACTGGTCCATCTGTTTCTGTTATTGTTAATGTTAAGTACATTCGATACCATTCGTAATGACATCGATTTTAATGTCATTTGGCTATTACGGCGAAATCTAACGATCCTGTCTGAATCATATGCAAACGGTATATTTAAAAAAAATCGCTTAGTTAGACATCGCTTATTGCGACTAATCATATAAAACGAAGTATTATTACATATCTGCTATAACGTCCAATGTTAATTTTTCTTTGTTACGCATTTGGGGGTTATCAACAGCAATATAACATTATTTTAAACATAGCTGCGTAACAGCAACGGTTCCACGTAATTAGATTTAAAAACAGCCGACCCGTTGCAAAGGATAAAGTAATCTTTACCTAGGATTCGATAAGTTTAAACCTATCTTCTTCAGAAGTCGGCACTATTATGCGCTTATGCGCTCTCCAGCTTCCATGTACTTAATTTTATTTATCTGACAAACCCTACTCTTAGGGCAATATCTGATTTTGACTAATGGAGCTACGGAGACGTTTGTAAAAATGGCAACGACGTATTACTCCATGTTAATATAATAGTGCCGACTTCTGAAGAAGATAGGTTTAAACTTATCGAAACCTAGGTAAAGATTACTTTATCCTTTGCAACGGGTCGGCTGTTTTTAAATCTAATTAGCAATATAACACTTATTTTCGAACCCTTGTTTTGTGCAGATTGTAGGTCTCAATCCAGTATGTGACTTTGTGTTTGTGTTCTTTATTTCTTATTTATTTATTTACAACATGTTCCATTATAATATTTGTAACACTAGATGTATGTATTGAGTGTGTTCAACGGTCAATGCAACTATAGCTATAAGAATGTCGCAAAAAAGATGAAAGTAATTTTGAAGAAAAGTCACACATAATGTGATTAGAAATGTGAACACAGCGATCCTTCGCACACTCAATGATTTCAGCAGTTTGGGAGGACAGAGAGAAAATAGTCTGTAACAAATGACAATAACGAGGCTTTAAACCAATGCTTCGTCGACTGCAAAATGTGTATACACATCTCAAATGCAAAAAGCAAACAAAGATAACAGATTATATTGGCCGTGTACTGTAGTATGCGTTATGGCATTCCTTTTTCAAGTTAAAGCAGCAGTTTAAAAACCTAAACAACATTTTCCTTGCTACGATTGTAGAAAACTAGAAAATTAATTTCCAATATGAGTTATAAGTACAAAAGTGGAATAATAGTTTATTCGTTATTCATGTTTTGCGGTTATGTTTGTAGGATATTTTCAATGTGTTAGGTACAGTACATTACACATGTGCAACATTTCAAAGAGAAATATAGGAAAAAGGGGCCCTTGTGTAATTTGTGTATACAGCACTATCTTTTCATTTTGGTACTGTTGATTAATTTCTTTTAATACAGTAACCGGAACGAACTTGTGTCATTCATGACTATTATGCTACATGACACTTACAGTAACATTCAAACATGCTCAGCATTTAATCCCATTATTATACAAGACTGTGTTTGACATTAAAGAACAGTTTATTTTGTTTGCTACTTTTTTTTACACTTACTAGAGGTTTTTACATTTTGCTGGTATGTTATTGCTGCATGCACTGCATAAACTTAAGAAAAATTCCTCTCCACAAATATTGTATTGTAAATACTGTAGGTGCATTTATTTCTGCTACTTTGAAGTTACTCTACAGCAGCTTACAATTTACAGATACGAAATTTTTATCAAAAAACAATGAAAAAACTCGGGCTGTGCAACCATCGGCTGTAACGACTGCAAACGATTGGTCCCTTCGACGTCGTTATAATTGGTTTGTATTGTATAAAATGTGCGGCCCAAAGATACTCATCTTCTTCAGTGTCACCCAGGTAAGCTAAAACGTTGGACACACTTGCCGTAGACTCTTAGACTGTTGTGTGCCGTACAGTGCTGCCATCTACATAATGCATACACGAAGATCACCCACCTGTTTTAAGCCATACTGCATGTTTCCGTCTGCTTCCGGTCCTGAGAGAGAAAATCATAGACCTTAGAATTTGAATGCATGTCGTAGGAATAGAGGAACAGAGCGCAAGAGTGTGTCGCACTGTATGTAATTTTTGCAGGGACTGCTCGATGCTGCACTGCTGGTGGCAAGATGGCCGCCCCAGACCCCTTCCGATACCCACCATCACAGATCCATACGGTCGGCGCTGGCTGGCTCTCCCGCAGGTACGTGTCTCTCAGTCTTGGCATACAAAACATTGGAAGGATATATTGCAGGGTAAGGAAAGGTGCACAGTTTTGTAAGAGATCACTCTCACCGAACTTACAAAGATTTTATGTAAAGCTGTAACTAACTCATTTCTTAACCAACACTTTGAAAATATTTCTGTTGAATATTCAAATAACATATGGGAATGCAGTTATGTAACGTCCTTGGCAACCGCCAGTACTTCTACGTGTGACTACCCCGCCATTTTCAAGACACAAATGAAATGCCACATCGTCCTGCATGACAAATTAACCACCTGGTGGCTAGTGCTACGCAAACCTTGAACCAAAAGACTGCTTATACAGGAAGACAACTAGTACCACAACACAACCAAAGATAACCAACGTCGGATGTTATCAATGGTGAAATATTAATTGACAACTGCTGTGCATCTCAGTTCAATCCATCTCAATGTTTGCATCACTATGGAGGTGAAGGGTGGCCATCTTCTCTTCCTAGATATGCCAGTCAAGTGGAAGCTTGAATATATTTTGGGACATGTCATTTATAGAAAGCCAGCACACACTAATTGGTATCTTCTAGCTGATAATATCACCGCTCAGTTCATGTGACGGAGTGCCACATCGTTCATAGTGCCTCCGCCATCTCAGATCCTGGAAGTTTGTCTGTTGAGTCAGCCCACCTTGATGTCTGCCGTTCGTCAGAATGGATATAGTGAGAGAAACATCAGACGAGCAGTTGTGCTAGCGACAAACCATAGATGGGATTACTGATGAAAATAATGACGTATCGCCGAAGTGTACAACTTTTTTGCCTTGCGCTGGTAGTATTTCCAGCAGAATTAGTCATATTTTACGGAAACACGGTGCGAAATACATTATCCATTTCCATCCAAGATTAAAGTTATTCCAGGGTCTGTAGAGGACGATCTTCTTTTGCACAAGGCGGGTTTTTACCATACCCCGTGCAGTTGTGGCATTTTGTACATTCATACCTTATGGAGCCCAACATTCAAAAATTGATCAGACCATCACGACCGTGAAGAACTGATGTATAGAGCATACACTTTTAACAACCGAGCAAATCTGCGATTGAAGAATATTGCCTTGGTACCGATCATCCGATGGTAAATAAAAATACAGAGATTCTGGCATGCACTCACAGCTACTGGGATGGTGTTATTAAGGAAAACGTTGACAGCAGAGTGACGTGTTGTCACCTTGCAAATAGAGACTTATCTGTTTTTCTTAAATTCTGCCCAGAATCCTGCTCTCATCCTGACACCAGAACCGATAAGGGTGTTATTAAGGAAAACGTTGACAGCAGAGTGACGTGTGACCTTGCAAATAGAGACTTATCTGTTTTTCTTCAATTCTGCCCAGAATCCTGCTCTCATCCTGACACCAGAACCAATAAGGGAATCACTGAGTGGGTCTATTGGAAAAAGGTAAAATGGAAACATTGGGTCATTTTAAATTCAGTAGTAGCTGCCGCTTGGAAACATGACAAATAAGAGACGACAATTACCCTCTTCTTCTTAAATGTTGCACACGGTCTTTGCTTGTGCGTATTGTGGCCACAATGAATTGTGGAAGTCATGTGTTGCTCTTTGCTGATTGGGGGTCTAACAATTTGTTATAGTTCATAGCAAATTCAAGACACTTGACACTTTGACTCTTTAGACAATGGGACTGTACCCACACTGTAACAACGATTTCAGCACGATTATGCTCCTTTTTATGAAGCAAATTGGGTTTGAAGAAGATCACATTGGTTTGCTAGAATTAGCTGCTTGAAGATTTTGCCTCAAGCCTATCAGACATCTTTGCATCAGTCCGATGCTACATAAATATACCGTTAAACTATCAACGACTGCTCGCAATGCTTAAGTAAGAATGGAAGAAAGTTCTTTCATTAGTTAATCAAAGCTTATTGGGAAATATTCCTCGAATATTTATTAAACGCTATAATGGAACGAAAATGAGGTCAGAAATGCAATTACCTATGTGGCAAGTGCCTTCTGAAGGAAAGCAGACATTTGGCTTGTGGTGCGTCTTCATTTACTATTGACCGTCCATCTAGGATAATATACTGAATTCGATCTGTCCAAAAATTCTCAGTCCTGCACCCTCTGTCATACACTTGAGGGTGATTAGCAGAGTACAGAGGTAAGTATAGGTACCTAACATATTCTACAAACACTTTTAAATGGTAGTGTAGAATAATGCAAGGAGCGGCTCAAAAGTGAAGTACATTCGGCTAGGGGACACGAATGTCTGCAGTGGCCGTCTTTTGCATCAGCATGCTTTCTGAGTGTTTCTGTGAACCATCTGCCAAGTACTTAAGTGTGAATTGCACAGTAGTCACCTAGATTTAGATGCAGATGTTGCGAGTTAAAATAGCTACAGAAATATTCTATGGATTACTACACTCCAATCCACGAACGATGGCGGTTCGCGCAAGTCGAGAAACGGACGAGGATTGAGGGAAAATACGCCAAAATGCGGGGAAATTGAGAGGGAATGAGGGAGTAATTGCATGTCTGCTTGGTGCAGGAAAACTCCTTTACATGGAAACGATTATGTGGGAGCAAGAGCAATACGGGAAAAAGTTGACATAGGAGCACCACGAACCAGGGAAACAGTGATGTTTCGTCGACAACGATAAGACGGCTGGATTAGACTGTTTAACGTGGAAGACTACCAAATGTAGAGTAATAAGTTTATGTAGATCGGTTCACAGGCCCAGGTCTGACCTCAAAGTTACCGGCAACCACCTTGTAAATTTTTGTAAAGTGTCCTTAGCTAAAGAGCGTTGTATTACCTGCTGGGGAACTGCTTTATACAACTACAGAATGGATCGCGGGTTTGATCCTGTGCTGGACCGTTTAGGTGTTTTAAATCTTAACTAATAGTATTACGATGTGCTTCTCTGTACTCTCCACCAATTACAACCATACAGCCTCAGCTAAGAAATATCTTACAGAACAGTTGCCGTATAGTTTAACAACATTCTGGTGAATGCCTATTGAGGCAATAGATACAGATACAAGTTGACTGCTGTCTTTGATGCTTTCCTGGGAAAGAGAACCATCTGCGTCTAAATTGACATGGATTTGCGTTATAGGATGATATACAGTAGATAGAGTAATCGGTTTTAACAGGTTGTGACGAGGTATGATTTAAAGGTAGACTGATGATGTATTCTAGAGAGAGTGAAATGGTGCTGCGGGTCATTTATTACGCATTTAACCACTTTTTCTGTTGCCCTTTCGAGGTGCATCTGTTGTGTGCTGCAACTTGCATTCGAGTTGTACACAGTTGCGTGTTCTGTGTGTGAGTTAGAGCACTATCTACATGCAGCCATTAACAGCACATATCTCCATACAGCAGTCAACATAGGGCCTCCAGAGGGTGCATGATGAATCATGTCCATCGATGAAAAATGTATTTCAGTAGCCTCCTCTAGATGAACGGAGACGTTTGTGAAGTACTCCATTTGTCTGCCACATCTTGGACATAATCGAGTCTTCAGTTTCATAACTGCAGTGATTCTAAGTTAGTGACTGGGGTTTGTGAGGTACTGCAATCCCTGTGTATACACTTGCTTAACAGATTTTGCTTGTGTTGAAGAGACTGTGTTCTGCCCAATGGTTTAGTGCAGCATGGCGTGTAATTCCACATGTCAAACACCACTGCTATGCATTTCTGTTTTTGTTCTACGATCATCTCTCCCTTCCCAGTACCTTCTTTGTACGGAATCGAAACACTATAATAATTCTACAGAATTGATAGCAGCCGCTCAGCCATGAAATCCAAGTTTTCTCATCTCCCACCTAACCGTCATCGTACTTGCAGTGGATCCTGATGCAGTTTGCAGTTCCTGTGTGATGGTCTGGATAGATGTCAGCCTATTACACATTACGACTGTCTTCAACTGTCGGTGGTCTCTGTCAGTCAACAGACGAGGTCGGCGTGTACGCTTTTGTGCTGTACGTGTCCCTTCACGTTTCCACTTCACTATCACATCGGAAACTGTGGGCCTAGGGATGTTTAGAAGTGTGGAAACCTCGCGTACAGACGTATGATACAAGTGACACCCAATCACCTGACCACGTTCGGAGTCCGTGAGTTCCGCGGAGCGTTCCATTCTGCTCTGTCACGATGTCTAATGATTACTGAGGTCGCTGATATGGAGTACCTGACAGTAGGTGGCAGCACAATGCACCTAATATGAAAAATCGTATGTTTTTGGGGGTGTCTGGATACTTCTGATCACATAGTGTAGGTTTGACGTGGTTAACTGTGATATCAACGCATTGAAAAGTATATCCAATCATAATGGGTAACAGATTCATTTCGTAAACAGCTGCACAATATAGCAATGCAAGGGTTCAAATGCATCTGCTGTAGAGTACAAACAGAGTGGGCAATACGGCTGTAACAAAATGAATACACAGAACGTCCTCTCATCGGCTCTGCTAAGCAGACTTTCACATGTTTGTCGCAATATAGACTGCGATGTTTATTATAGTAAATGAACCTATATCGGTGATGTCTTTACATCCATTTCGTCCGCGGGAGCGCTGTTGATTATGATAAGTGCTGGACGACTGTGCTTTACACTCGTTTGAGAGAGTATTGGCGGGATGCAGCATCTTCCAGAAGTGTTGATTGAAAATATCTGCAGTCTGTTCTCGAATCTGATTGGCTGGAAGACTTAAATGTCAAACATTTTCCTAGAACTGAAGAGAATCGAGATATCTAGGCAGTGTGAGTGTGGACATATCGTAATTTCTTTGGATGCTGCACACATACAAACAATAATTGGAAACGTGTATATTTTAGAGTGTAAAGTTACTGTTGTCAGTATTCCGACATGTTCAAAGAAAATGAGTATGTCCAGTTGTAAGGGAGACATAGATTTGACGTAGAAAATTGCGATTTCAGCACTTTGATAGCTGTAAGGAAACTTGTGGTAAGGTCTTATGGGACCAAATAGCTAAGGTCATCGGTCCCTAAGCCTACACATTACTTAATCTAACTTAAATTAACTTACGCTATGGACAACACACACACCCGTGCCCGAGGGAGGACTCGAAGCTCCAACGGGGCAGCCGCATGGACCGTGACAAGGCGCCCCAGGCCACGTGGCTACCCTGCCCAGCTAGCTGTAAGGGAGAAGAAATATTTCACCTGGAAAATTATGTTCACTCATTAGAAGGATATAGCTTTACGTGGGCAATTTATATTTCCAGAACCACAGTCGTTAGGAGGCGGTTCCTGATACTTATCTCACTGTCGAATGTTACCAGATTTGGGCTGCAGTCGTAATGTTTGATTCCAATTACACTGGTTAAAGTGTGGCTCATTTCTTAGGATGACTCTGCTGCTGTCCATGTGCGTGGCAGAGGTAACCGAGGACTGAAACTAATGGGAATATTCAGCTTAAGACATGAGCCACCGCTGAGTCTCCCGAACTGGTAAAGTGCGGTACAACCGTGTCGCCCTCTGAGCAGATGAGTAGCGAACCAATAATCAGTATGTGTTGGCCTCCGTGATCGTGTGTATTGTGAGTAGTCTCTGATTTTTACATGGATATTTGAGAAGATTCAATATCGATCACTGACAAGTGTTGGTGCTGGACCTATTGATAACATCCAAATTCCTACTGCTCCCATCATCCTGGATGCCCTATGTAGAGGGGATGTTGGATGTGGATGGAACTGTCAGGATGCACCCTATTAAAACTCGTCCGAGTTTCCCAAGTGATTTATTATTTCCAGCTACAGTGCCCCTGTTCCTCTTGGTCTTTGTCACCGGGTCCTGCAATGCAGAGGACACCACTTCGCTGTGTGCAAAAAGGCTTGGCATGGAATGGCTGCCTGAGCAACCGATGCAACACCCTGCGGCCCTCGCCTCTGGCGTGTGTCTGGAGCCAATAGGATTGCCCGCAGTAGCGAACTGTGGCTTGGCTCGCCACTGGCTGGCTGCGGACCCTGTGTTGGCCTCAGAGAGTCGAACCACCGACCAGTCGTGGACTGCAACACTGGCGCCCCACCTGCTGCTGCGTGTAGCAAGTGGTGTGACATGCCCCGCCGTGCAGGAGAGCTGTCACACTTGAATGCCTTGTTAGTGAACTGGCGCCTATTGATATGCGGCTGCACGCCTCTGCCGCTCCGAGTCATGTACTCATAAGACCTGCGTCAGGCCAGTGGGCCCCTTCTGCCTGTAACTTGTGCCATGCAAACCACTGCATTTACTCTTTTCAATGGGTCTACAGCTCTGTGGCCTCCATTCTACTTCGCAACCACTGGTATCATAACTTACTGACAACAGTACTGGCTGTAACTTGTCTGCTCAGAAATATTGCACCAAAGCTAACCTTTCCCATCTTAAACAGTGGTTCCGCTACACCTGCATGGCCGGGCAGTCCTCTCCAATGGACTGAGTCTGGCTGCAGACCTGGCACGATCACTGATACGTGTGTCCAAGGCGGCAACTGCCACTGGGCGACTCTCTGCATGTCGGCATCAGGACATGAGCGCGCGTTATGTAGAAGTGTTTCAGCTATCTTTGACATCTAACCATGACAAATGTTACTGAGAAATGAAATGTGATTTAAGTGTGTGGTGTTTACTGCTTCTCAGTACAGATCAGTGGACTCTGTCTTGCAGAGGTATTCATTGTTGTTACTATCCTATCGAGTGATAGGCGCCGGCCGGAGTGGCCGTGCGGTTAAAGGCGCTTCAGTCTGGAACCGCGTGACCGCTACGGTCGCAGGTTTGAATCCTGCCTCGAGCATGGAAGTGTGTGATGTCCTTAGGTTAGTTAGGTTTAATTAGTTCTAAGTTCTAGGCGACTGATGACCTCAGCAGTTGAGTCGCATAGTGCTCAGAGCCATTTGAACCAAGTGATAGGCCCTTCCTCCTTCTCCTCATTCTTCATCCAGGCGTAACTGTGAGGACCAACTTAGGAATTATATAGTGCTTTAAAAACCAATAGTGATGTCAAATTTCCGATTGATCAATTTCTTGTTTCCGATAGAGGTATTGTGAGCACACACGCCAGTCAATCTCCTGCCCCCCATCTCCTGCAAATCATTTAAGGACATAGCGCAACTGAGCTGAAATTTGAAATTTTCTGCTACCTCCAACTTAATGGGCTTACTGCCCAATGACCTACCTGTGCCAATATCCACCAACAGGATGCAAGGAAGAAATCTGGAAGGAGTTGTTGTGGTTTTCAGTCCTGAGAATGGTTTGATGCAGCTCTCCATGCTACTCTATCCTGTGCAAGCTTCTTCATCTCCCAGTACCTACTGCAACCTACATCCTTCTGAATCTGCTTAGTGTATTCATATCTTGGTCTCCCTCTACGATTTTTACCCTCCACGCTGCCCTCCAATGCTAAATTGATGATCCCTTGATGCCTCCGAACATGTCCTACCAATCGAACCCTTCTTCTAGTCAAGTTGTGCCACAAACTTCTCTTCTCCACAATCCTACTCAATACCTCCTCATTAGTTATGTGATCTACCCATCTAATCATCAGCATTCTTCTGTAGCACCACATTTCGAAAGCTTCTATTCTCTTCTTGTCCAAACTATTTATCGTCCATGTTTCACTTCCATACATGGCTACACTCCATACAAATACCCTCAGAAATGACTTCTTGACACTTAAATCTACACTCGATGTTAACAAATTTCTCTTCTTCAGAAACGCTTTCCTTGCCATTGCCAGTCTACATTTTATATCCTCTCTACTTCGACCATCATCAGTTATTTTGCTCCCCAAATAGCAAAACTCCTTTACTACTTTAAGTGTCTCATTTCCTAATCTAATACTCTCAGCATCTCCCGACTTAAATCGACTACATTCCATTATCCTCGTTTTGCTTTTGTTGATGTTCATCTTATATCCCCCTTTCAGGACGCTATCCATTCCGTTCAACTTCTCTTCCAAATCCTTTGCTGTCTCTGACAGAATTACAATGTCATCGGCGAACCTCAAGGTTTTTATTTCTTCTCCATGGATTTTAATACCTACTCCGAATTTTTCTTTTGTTTCCTTCACTGATTGCTCAATATACAGATTGAATAACATCGGGGAGAGGCTACAACCCCGTCTCACTCCCTTCCCAACCACTGCTTCCCTTTCATGCCCCTCAACTCTTATAACTGCCATCTGGTCTCTGTACAGATTGTAAATAGCCTTTCGCTCCCTGTATTTTACCCCTGCCACCTTCAGAATTTGAAAGAGAGTATTCCAGTCAACATTATCAAAAGCTTTCTCTAAGTCTACAAATGCTAGAAACGTAGTTTTACCTTTCGTGAATCTATTTTCTAATATAAGTCGTAGGCTCAGTATGGCCTCACGTGTTCCAATATTTCTACGGAATCCAAACTGATCTTCCCCGAGGTCGGCTTCTACCAGTTTTTCCATTCGTCTGTAAAGAATTCGCCTTAATATTTTGCATCCGTGACTTATTAAACTGATTGTTCGGTAATTTACACATCTGTCAGCATCTGCTTTCTTTGGGATTGGAATTATTATATTTTTCTTGAAGTCTGAGGGTATTTCGCCTGTCTCATACATCTTGCTCACCAGATGGTAGAGTTTTGTCATGACTGGCTCTCCCAGGGTTGTCAATAGTTCTAATGGAATGTTGTCTACTCCCGGGGCCTTGTTTCGACTCAGGTCTTTCAGTGCTCTGTCAAACTCTTCAAGCAGTATCGTATCTCCCATTTCATCTTCATCTATATCCTCTTCCATTTGTATAATGTTGTCCTCAAGTACATCGCCCTTATATAGACCCATTATATACTCCTTCCACCTTTCTGCTTTCCCTTCTTTGCTTAGAACTGGGTTTCCATCTGAGCTCTTGATATTCATGCAAGTGGTTCCCTTTTCTCCAAAGGTCTCTTAATTTTCCTGTAGGCAGTATCTATCTTACCCCTAGTGAGATAAGCCTCTACATCCTTACATTTGTCCTCTAGCCATCCCTGCTTAGCCATTTTGCACTTCCTGTCGATCTCATTTTTGAGACGTTTGTATTCCTTTTTGCATGCTTCATTTACTGCATTTTTATATTTTCTCCTTTCATCAATTAAATTCAATATTTCTTCTGGTACCCAAGGATTTCTACTAGCCCTCGTCTTTCTACCTACTTGATCCCCTGCTGCCTTCACTACTTCATGCCTCAAAGCTACCCATCCTTCTTCTACTGTATTTCTTTCCCCCATTCCTGTCAATTGTTCCTTTATGCTGTCCCTGAAACTCTGTACAACCTCTGGTTTAGTCAGTTTATCCACGTCCCATCTCCTTAAATTCCCACCTTTTTGCAGTTTCTTCAGTTTTAATCTACAGTTCATAACCAATAGATTGTGGTCATAGTCCACATCTGCCCCTGGAAATGTCTTACAATTTGAAACCTGGTTCCTAAATCTCTGTCTTACCATTATATAATCTATCTGAAACCTGTCAGTATCTCCCAGCTTCTTCCATGCATACAACCTTCTTTCATGATTCTTGAACCAAGTGTTAGCTATGATTAAGTTGTGCTCTGTGCAAAATTCTACCAGGTGGCTTCCTCTTTCATTTCTTACCCCCAATCCATATTCACCTACTACCTTTCCTTCTCTCCCTTTTCCTACTACCGAATTTCAGTCACCCACGACTATTAAACTATCGTCTCCCTTCACTATCTGAATAATTTCTTTTATTTCATCATACATGTCTTCAATTTCTTCGTCATCTGCAGAGCTAGTTGGCATATAAACTTGTACTACTGTAGTGGGTATGGGCTTCGTGTCTATCTTGGCCACAATAATGCGTTCACTATGCTGTTTGTAGTAGCTTACCCGCACTCCTAATTTTTATTCATTATTAAACTGAATCCTGCGTTACCCCTATTTGACTTTGTATTTATAACCCTGTATTTGCCTGACCAAAAGTATTGTTCCTCCTGCCACCGAACTTCACTAATTCCCATTATATCTAACTTTAACCTATCCATTTCCCTTTTTAAATTTTCTAACCTACCTGCCCGATTAAGGGATCTGACATTCCACGCTTTGATCCGTAGAATGCCAGTTTTCTTTCTCCTGATAATGACGTCCTCTTGAGTAGTCCCCGCCCGCAGATCCAAATGGGGGACTATTTTACATCTGGGATATTTTATCCAAGAGGACGCCATCATCATTAACCGTACAATAGAGCTGCATGCCCTCAGGAAAAATTACGGCTGTAGTTTCCCCTTGCTTTCAGCTGTTCGCAGTACCAGCACAGCAAGGCCATTTTGGTTAGTGTTACAAGACCAGATCAGTCAATCATCCAGACTGTTGCCCTTGCAGCTATTGAAAAGGCTGCTGCCCCTCTTCAGGAACCACACATTTGTCTGGCCTCTCAACAGATACCCGTCCATTGTGGTTGCACCTACGGTACGGCTATCTGTATCGCTGAGGCACGCAAGCCTACCCACCAATGGCAATATCCATGGTTCATTGGGGGAAGCTGGAAGGAGGTCATAAATCAATTAAGAGAACAATAGGTTTGCCCCTTAATGTATGAAATCTACACTAACAAAATGTGCCATGATGAACTTTGCCCTATTACTCACATGACTATTGGTACTGGACATTTGCACAGCGGCAACCCATTGCATGGTCTGATGAATTCCAATACCTTCATCATCATGTCAATGGGAGGATGTGAATCCGTTGTCTTCCAGGGGAAGAGCTCCTTGACACATTTTTAACACTTTTACAGGACGGAGACAAGTTGCCAGTGGCTCCATTATGCTCTCTGGAACATTCACGTGGCCATCCATGGGATCAGTGGAGCTCGTGCAAGGCACCATGAATCGCACACTGCTTGCAGACCACGTACATCCCTTCATGGCGATCATGTTTCCCGACAGCAGTGGCATTTCTCAGCAAGATAGTGAACCGTGTCACAAGACCAGGAGTATGATGGAGTGGTCTGAAAAACGCAATAGCGAATTCCAGTTCATGCGTTGGCCCCTCAGCTCGCCAGAACCGTACCCGACCGAAAACATCTGGGGTGTTATTGAACGTGGCGTCAGAGATCATTGCCCCCTCTCCGGAATTTACTGGAGTTGTGTGACTCGTGTGGGCAGATGGAGTGCCAGTTCCCTCCAGCGACCTATTAAGTCCTCACTGCTTCCATGCCGCGAAATGTAGCCGCTATTATCCATGCCAGTGATGGACATACCGGCTATCAGGTAGGTGGTAAGAGTGTTCTGGCTGATCAGTGTATTTACAGATGATGCTCATGATAGCTTTCGCTCTTTCTTAAAGAAACGTATGCACTACATTTGACTTGCACAGTTTATGAGTTTTGTTCTTTGCTTGACATTCCGATCTCTTGTTCGATTTAATATTAGTAGGTCTCTGATTTTGTCTAGGACCTGACTCCAATCTGAGGCTGTTGTTTTTAGTGGGCAGCTATAGATTATAAGTAATGCAGTGTGATGCTCCACCTGGTTGGTCCACGCTATGTACACATTACTGTGACCCTTCAGGTTTAAAAAAAAAACTTTTCTTTATTTTCGTTTCCGCTGCGTTACAGTAAAGCAATGTCCGCCCCGATAGCTGAGTGGCCAGCGTGACGGACTGCCGTCCTAAGGGGCCCGGGTTGGATTCCCGGCTGGGTCGGGGATTTTCTCTGCTCAGGGACTGGCTGTTGTGTTGTCTTCATCATCATTTCATCTCCATCTGACGGGCAGGTCGCCGAATGTGGCGTCGAATATAATAAGACCTGCACCAAGGCGGCCGGACCTGCCCCACAAGGGGCCTCCCGGCCAATGACGCCAAACGCTCGTTTCCGTAGTAAAGCAATAACATTTCCATGAACTGGATAGTGTCTTCATTGCTCCTTACTATGACTCCAACAACGTGAGAGGGATTCTGGAAAAAGACTAAGGACTTTTCTGTGGGACTCCATTGAGAAAGTGATGTCGTTGCTACATGGTCTGATAATCGAAATCTTTGTTTTTATTTCTCTTACGACGCTCTTTAAAATGGTCATGTAGGGAGACAAGACTGGTGGCAGCCAATTAAATTTACACTTACGCTGGCCACACAACTCCCCAGAGGTGAACATTATTGAGCATATCTGGGATGCCTTGCGACGTGCTGCTCAGAAGAGACCTCCACCCCATCGTACTCTTACGGAATTATGGACAGCCGTGTAGCATTCATGATGTTAATTCCCTCCAATACTACTTCAGACATCAGTCGTGTTGTGATGCTTCTGCGTAATCGTGTTGGCCCTACATGATATTAGGCAGGCGTACAAGTTTCTTTGGCTCTTCAGTGAAATATTTATTGCTATATTCTTTTCCATTAAGTTGATTTTTAGTGTATCACATTCCACATTTAGCTTTATGGTCTGAATGAACTTGCTGATATACTATCGGGCGTTTTTTTCATGTTCTGCTCGTCTCGATTATTGAATTGTTTATTCTGTTAGCTTACTGTAATATTGATGATATTCTTGCAGACAGAGAACTCCTAACAATGGTCGAATGTGCAGACTGCTATCTCTGCATGCAAAACAACTCCAAACACGAAAACCAAATATCGGGAACAATTATCAGCTGCCGTGTTTACTTTGGATTTTGCTAGGCCTGTAAAATTCGTTTCCCTGATTAACAATTGTTTTACGTGAATGACCTCTGGTGATGAACTATCCGGGTTTCCAATTTAGCACAACAGTTATTTCTCACCAGTTCAATATAGGAAATGGATAACTTCTTCCTTAATATAATATTTCTATCTCAGTAAACAGAAAGGGTTTTGTTGGTACAAGCCGGTTAGGCTATCGTTCGATGATTTAATCCTGCGTGTATATCAGTACAGCGAAACTGAAATACACGAAAAACTCCCTCGTGCAATCATACTTAATTGCAAATGGTCCCAGGAGAAACGTTGAAGAAATATAATAGTTTCTATGAATATAGGCTCGCAACTCAGCGTTACCCTGTAACTATGCGCTAATAAATAGGCATGAAAGATGTGAAAACATAAAAAGCATAAATCAAGGGATAAAAAAACCAAAGGACATATGGCAAATGACGTATGGCACTTGAAACGTCCCCTTCGAAAAATTAATGAATTACTGTGCTGATAAACCTCTTACATTATTTGATTTTCAAACAGCTGAGCAGAACTGAACGTTGTCAGACGTTTCGCACTTTACCTATTCTAATCAACACTAAACTGACACACAATATTTTTAGCGCAACGCAATCTGACTTTCAATAATCACTACAAGAGAATGGCCCTGACTAATATTAACCTATACGTTTCACAAATCACTTACCTCACAAAAATCTTCGTTACTCGAACTACTGCAATACAGCGGGAGCCACTAATGCCAGCTAAATAAAAGATTCAAACTACTGAAGGCACGAACTACTGATAGGCATAGTTAGCAAATGAAAGATTTTGATAGAGAACAAACAATGTATTTACCTTAATAATGTTCAAAAGTCATTATATATATATATATATCAGTTCATGACATCCAGTCTTACAAATTTACTGTCTCTGATGGACACACGTCCATATCATCCTCTCTCAAAACTGCTGGTGGCACACCACCAACTGCGCAACGCTACGCGCTGTTAACATCCAGCTGCCCAACACTACAATAGCAAGTTCCAACAATTCCATCCAGCCACAGACTGCACACAGCACAGCCAGTGGTTTTGATACAGAGCGCTACGTGGCGGTGGCGTTACCAATATAAGAACCTAAAGAGCCTACTTGCATAGCTCCCCACAAAAAATTTTACAAATTGTTTTGGGCAGTGGCCAATAATGATTTGATAAAATTTTTCATAATTACAATAACAAAGATATCAAATGCACACACTTATTGACACAATGTTGGTCAAAAGCTAAAATTTTCTCACAGTCCATAAACACAGTCCTGATCATTCATCACAGTATTAATTACAATTTTATGCACAAAGTCTGAGCAGTAAAAGAAAATGCACACGGAAGTAGTGGATTGCCATGCAGTCTTGAAGAAGTAGCGTTGTCCTTCCAACGGAAAGACTGTGCTGACTCTTGACATGCAGACAGGTAATGGTCCACAACAGAGCAAACCCACAGCAGTCAGTCGAAGTTTTGAAGATTATTGGTAGGTATGTCATCACAGAGCAGACCCACTGTAGTCGTGGTAGAGATTACGGTATTGGTGGGCCACCAGAGGTGCAGACTGACTGCAGTCCTTGTAGAGATAATGGTATTGGTGGGCCATCAAAGGTGCAGACCCACTGCAGTCCTTGTAGAGACGGCCAGCAGCTACCTGTTGCGACTGTGCAGGTGCACAATCACCATCAAAGGGTCTTGTGGATAATATAGCAAGTCCATAAACCACCACTTGTGCACTCACAAAGTTTTTGGAATTGTCCTTAGAACCAGCAATGCTGTTAACCAGCCCCTTGCTGAATTATTAACACACGTGCAAACACTAACAGTTCCAACTTCTCACATATTGTGCATATACTATGACAAACAGAAACGTGTGCAGTGAAATGTAACTTAATTTGAAGAACTGGCGTCTATACAATTATAAATTTACAACATAAGAATACAATTACAAAGGTACAAAATACATCATTAAAGAACATAACAATACAGATAACATTTGTAGTAATAGCGGCTTTACAAAAGAACAGAAATAAACATATACATCAGTGATACAGGAATTATGGTAGCTCAGTATTAGAAAAATTCTACAACATAAGTCTTATCAGATAAACGCATAAAGACAAGAAGAACACAATTACACAAGGTACACAGACACATAGTGAAATAACACAAAAGGACAGGACAGGATTTGTTTTCAGTGTGACGTTTGGTACTGCAGTCCAACCCAAAACTTCATTTCATAGATGTTTCCTCTTATTTCACTTTTTTTTATACCTTGTCAATGCATTTCTTCCAATTCATCACAACTCATTCTCTTATATAGCCTACCCCCATTTAAGCTAACTTAAATCTACTGAGCTCAGATGCTAAATTAAGGGACGAGGCAATGCAGCAGCACAAAACAATTAACACAAGCAGCAATGACAAAAAAATGGAAATTGGCAAAGCAAGCAGCAGTATATCTAAATTACCAAAGCAAATGCAACATTACAACTAATATGCCATAATGTGCAGCAAAAAGAAAAATAAATCAGTAGCAAAACTGGCTTAACAGAGTAATAGGAAGTGAAATTCAGTAGCACTACGCCTGGCAAACAGCAACAGCAAATGCTACAACTTATATCTAAACATGACATAGCTCAAGCAGAAAAAATAGTACACTAAAGACAACAATGCAGATAAGCAAAGTGTCTATTCACATCTTAATATCTATGTAATTAAAGTGGTGCACCACAACAACTTGTCCTACCATAAAAATTACCAAGTACTTGAAAAGAAAATTATGTATACAGTTACTGTTACTAGTCCCTTCTTATTGTTCTTTCCTTTCCAAGTGCTCCTTTTTTGAAGAATGTGGATCATAAAATTATTATTTAATAGATCTGTTGGCAGAAAGTGTTCACATTAGCAAATGCATTTAATTTTATTTTATAGAACCATTCTGCAACACAGCTGGAAACCAGATATCAAATGAAATAACCAACTATGTAAAGCAAAGCATAACAATATCATTCAATAGTCATGTGGCATTTCATAAGTTAGTAGAAATTCTCTCAACTCTCACAGAAAGACAATTGTCATAATCAGGTGTGCAGATGTAAGAATATTTCCCATCAATTCATAAACATTTCAGTAAGTAGCACGAAGTACGATATGTTTCCAAGTAATGAGCGTGTCGTATTTGCGATACTTTCTACAAAGGAATGTCAATAGCAAGGTTAACGGCCTCTTTTTTTCTCCACCTAATGGCTTTTTCTCCAGGCAGGTGGCACAGCTGGGCACCCACGATGCATTACGTCAAGGTCACTTAGCTTTCTTACTGCAATATTTACTACACCAGTTTGCACTACAGTGACAGTCTCATATAAAAAATTTCACAGGTCAATAACTTGAGTTGCAAATGTGTAGAAACAAAAATCCTATAAATAGAACAGTGTCCAAATAATTTTCATTGGCATTGTAATACATTCACGCATTTACACACATTTCATAACTCTTAAAGTACGATTCTTTGTTTCCAACATCCTTTTTCACAAATCAGCGTCCCTAACCACTACTCATTATTCCTTACCTTATTACACATATATATATTCGTCTACACTTCTTCAATATTTCATCATAATAAATACGTAGCATAATCAAATTCCTCATATAGCATCAGCTTATTGATCATAAACATACCTCAACAGCATAATACACATCGTCATCATAATAATATCATAAAACCTCAGCCAAATCTCAAAATCGTTGTAGCTTCCTCCAATAATTTCAAAACCTAAAAAAATTCTCTGCTCATTTCAATAGTGTCATCTACCTCAAATGTACTTTAAAAATCATGATCCCTTACCAAATACATCATTCAAAGCTCTCGTGGTATCACAATGGATCCGAAAAATATATGAACAGTTCACAAAGTACATACAAAATACAATTTCATAAGTGTGAAGTTATCCAACTGTGTAATTACGTAAACATCTGTCACTGATGTAGCAAAATAAATGTTTGTCTCTCTCAGTTAAATGATCAGATAGCTGTGTAATTTATGTGTTAGAGAAATATGGTACCGATGTGTAAAGTTATATAAGCAAATACCATATTAGCTTGGGCTCCTTGTGCTTGCTACACACATGGTACACAAAGTAAGCGTGTACCCCCCCTGAGGATTAATGTAATTATACCCACAGGTGTTACAGATCACAGCAATGGAATGAAATGTATCACAGAAAACCTTTGTATCATTGTAATTCAAAAATCTTTAAAAATAAATGTTTTAAGAACAAAATTAATCACTCAAATACGTGTACTGCAGCGACTGTGCGTCTTGTTGTAACATAATCTCTGTCATTACTTAACGGTAAAAATGTGCCAAGTGTTGTAATTATCGTCCTCCGTAAGCAAAGTTCTGTAGAAGTCTATGTACTTACCTCGTAATAAAAAAAAGTGAAATGCTATGCGTATAGATATCGCAGTTATTATGTACAGTATCGTGATCAAGTAAGTACTGTACTGTAACGTATTGTTGTGCTACAGAAAAGGCTGTCTCATTGTAGCTATGCCACAAAAGTTACTACTAAAACATATTTTACTTTCCAGAAGAATTCAGAAAAACTGTGCAGGTATAAAACAGATACAGCACAAAAGCAACAATGTAGATTGTGTCACACATTAGTAGCGTCGTGATATAATCTTGTAGCTGTCAAAGAAACCAAATACTAAGTCATCTTTAATCTCACAGAAAGTACTTCAAATAAAGAATGTATTTTCAAGTAAACCAAAATGTTGCATTAGATCTCATTAGCAGTATATGTTCTAAGTATGTAAGCCTTATATTCGTTACGTAACCGTGCTACTAACAAGCAAGAATGTACACACACAATAATACTGCGTCCTCTGTTCACTATAACAATGTATTTGTAATTACTTGTCTAAATAAGTTCCCTAGGTTCTTGACTGGATACTTAACTTTGAAACATAGTTGCATGTTAACAGTTTCGAAGTCTGACGAAGCGTAATAGTAACGTGAAGTGAAAAATTTTATAGCAAAGACTAAGTTAAAAAGCAGATTATCTCTCAATAAACGGTTTTACAGTGAAATATGGTGTAAACCTTTACTCTTCCTAGTACACAGAGTTTCAACTTCAGCGCAATTATCATGTTTTATACGTCGGATTCTGTAAGGTCCATTGTAAACCAGAAAGAATTTGTGACTCAAGTGTTTCTTCTTATGTGACAATGAATGAGCTTTAATGAGAACTTTCTGACCAATATATAATTTCTTTGCATTTGCTTTACCGAGTAGTTTTCTCCTTTTGTCTGCTGCAGAATTTATATTTTTAATAGTCAAATCAATTATGTCTTTGTGTCGAAGTTTATGTGTATTCGGGAAAGGTACAACCTCTCTGATTCTGTTCGGTGGTTCTTCATTCTTCAGTACAAGAATAGATGGTAAAGCAGTGGAGTCATGAGGCAGTTCATTCAGCACGTTTTGAAGTAAGTGTAAATATCTGTCCCAATACTGATGCTTTCTGTGACAATGAAGTCTGCAAAGCTTATTGATTTCTTTCATAATCCGTTCAGACGGGTTACAGTGTGTTGAGTACAATGAAATAAAAACGGGTTTGATTTTATGATTCCGAAGCATGCGTGACCAAACAGCAGACCTGAATTGCGGTCCGTTATCTGAAATGACTTTACTAACGTGTCCAACTTCACGTAAGAAATTTTTAACAAAGGAGTTGGATACAGACCGTCCAGTGGCTTTACGTAACGGTGCGAAAGAAACAAATTTTGAAGTAAGCTCAACAGCGACTAGAACGTACGAAAATCCATTAGATGTTCTGACAAGGGGTCCCAAGAGATCAACAGCAGCAAATTCTTTTAATTTAGAAGGAATGATAGGAAACAACGGAGCACGATGTGAGATAGTAGATGGTTTAGCTTTTTGACAAAGTTTACAAATAGACAAGACTCTTCGAATTCTCTTTTCCATATTGTTAAAATAACAAGTCGTCCGAAGAATATGATAACATTTTCGTGGACCAAAATGTGCATAGCTGAAATGAATGTACCAAATGAGCTTATAAACAAAATCGTCAGGAATGCAAAGTACCCATAGCTTGTCATCAACAGTGCAGCGTTTGAACAGTATGTTGTTCCTAACCAGATAATAATGCCGAATCCGTGTGTGTGTCGTTTCTTGCCATTTGCTTTTGATGTCTTTCCAAATCGGATCTTTATCTTGTTCATGAGCAATGTCCTTTAAAAGGTGTGGTAATGAAGGTTTCAAAGGCGACTTTCTGAATGTAAAGAATACTGAAATTTTTCTCGAGGTTGCCTTCTGTGTTACTTTTCTCAAGCCCAGCTGGTGCGCGTGACAGTGCGTCCGCAACAATGTTCTCCTTGCCGGGAATGTAGACTACTGTGAAGTAGAATTCTTGCAGAAACAATGCCCATCGTTTTAATCTGTCATGATTTAATTTTGAAGACATAAGAAATTGTAATGCACGATGATCACTGTATACTTTTACGTTCTTACCAGAAAGAAAGAAACGGAATTTGTTAAATGCCCAAACTATAGCTAAAGCTTCTAATTCAGCAACGGAATAATTTTTTTCAGATTTTGTTAGCACTCGGCTAGCAAAAGCAATGGTTTTCTGAACAGTACTGTCATTTTCTATGGCTTCTTGAAATAAATGGGCACCAAGACCAACTTTAGAAGAATCCGTGCTGAGGCAGAATTCTTGTGACAGATCTGGATGAGCTAGTATTGGCGCGTCAAGTAGCGCTTCTTTTAAAGAGTTGACTTCCAACTGTGCCAGTTCGTCCCAGTTCCAAATAGTATTTTTTCCAGTGAGAGAACAAAGTTTTGGTGTAACTAGAATTTGCATATTCAGAAAACGAGACCTAGAAAACTGCGGACTTGTTTTTTTTGTGGATGGAACTGGAATGGCTCTGATTGCTTCTAACTTTTCAGGATCCGGCTGAATGCCTTCAGAAGAAGGTCCCAAAAATCTCACCTTTGACCTACCGAATTCAGACTTTTCCATGTTAACTGTAATTCCATATTCTGCAAAAATACGTAACAAACTGTTGAGGATGCGATTATGTTGTTCCCATGAAGCTTCTGCTATTAGAATATCGTCCACATATAAGGTGATGTGACGTTTTAAGAACTCAGGTAATATGGAATTTAGCCCACGAATGAACGCTGCCGAAGAAATGTTCAAACCAAAAGGAAGTTTCCGAAACTGATAAAAAACGCCGAAACAAAGGAAAGCTGTGTATTTTCTACATTCTGGATGAAGTTCGATCTGATAAAAGCTGGATCTGCGATCAATAGAAGACAACACTTTTACACCATTAAAATTTTGAAGAAGTTCTTCCAACGTTTGCGGCCTGTCTGTTTCAGAAATGATGATAGTATTGATTTGCCTCGAATCTAAGACAAGCCTGATCGATCCATTTTTCTTCTCAACAACATGTAATGGATTTTGTATGAGCTTACTGCAGGCTCAATAATGCCCTCATCAAGCATAGTTTGTATTTCTGTTCTGTCACGGTCCCTATAATGTACCAGAATTACGTATAGTCTAACACAAAATTTAGTACGCTCACGAACACGAAATTGGTATTGAAATCCCTTGATTGTTCCTGTTTTGTGAGTAAAAACTGTGGAATGTGCTTTTAAAATCTCAAAAAGGTCCTGCCTATCGGCGTCATTACAATTCTCAATTGTTTGAATTTTATTCTAAATTAACTCATTAGTATCAAATACGCCGTCGGTATCATCCCTGTCAGTACTTGCAGAGTGATTGTTAGTGTCAAGTTCCGTCGAAAATTTAGAACTGTTGTCTAACAGGAGGTAAAGCCAATTAATTTCCTTGTCATGGTTTGAGAACCAATCTTCAAATTTCAAAGCTATTGACTTACCTTCTTTCTCTAAACTTATTTCAGCATCGTGAAAGTTTAAGATTGCTTTGTATTCATTCAAAAAGTCTACTCCAAATATAATTTCTGTTGACAATAATGGAACGATAAGGAAGTTCATAGAGAAACTGTGGCTTTGACAAAAGAATTCTAAGTTGGTTTATTGGTGTACATCTACACTTTTTCCAACGATTGCACCTTGTAATTTAATCTTACGTAACAGAAGTGTGGGGCAATCGTTCGATTTGTTGCATTTTCTAAAGGCTGTTTCACTAATTACTGAAATGGGACTGCCAGAGTCAAGTACTGCCGTAAATTTTACCTCATTTACTGTAATGTGAATCACAGGATATGCAATGTTGTTATGTTTTACGTCGTGTTCCTGGAGTAAGACGTCCCTAATGTCTTCCATTTTTACATAATTACTAGCCACGGCAGCTACGTCGTCAGTTTCATAAGTACGTTTTGTGGCTGCCAGCGGTGTGAGTCGTTGCCTATTGTCTCTTTGTTAGCGTGTGTCGATATTGGGATATGGAGATCTAACTTCAACAAATTCACCTTGTCGAGAGGGCCCTGCCCTGTTTGAATCCCGCCAGTTCTGATGGAATTCAGGTCTGTCGCTTTGTTGGTAGTTTACATAGTTTCTTGTTTGTCGGTCATTTGGTGGAGAATTTCTCCCGAAATCGTAACTGCGAGGTGGACCGTTGCATCTGAAGTTATTCTGTCTCCCTTGATAATAATTATTTTGGTTCCCATATTGTCTGTTTCTATGGTTGTCTCTGTCACATTCATTACTACGGGAGTGTGATCTTTCTCTGTAATTATTGCTACGCTGCCAATGGTTGTCATACGGGTGGTGTCTGTTTTGGTCACGATTTATGTTGTAAGAATAGCTTTGTCGTGTCCAGTTATTATTGTGACGGATGTGACCTGTAATTGTTGTGCTCCTGTTTTCGCGTTCCGCGAATGTCAGTGTCAATTTCCAGTTCTTGTAACAGTCCCTGAAATGCTTCAATGTCGCCTTTGCAACGTCCTGCCAAAATAATGTGTCGCAAATGTTCAGGCAATTTGATTAAGCAAATGCGGATGAGTTCTGAGGGGCTGTATGGGTTTGACAAGTACTGATTCATGTGCAACATGTCTTCAAAATAGTTCACAAGACTGGAAAATTCAGATTGTTTGAGATGTTTCATCATTATAATGCTATGTTTTACTCGGTCTTGTGTAGCTTGAGACCAATATGCTGAGAGGAAGGCATGATAAAATTCTCCTTCGCTGTGACAATCGTGAATGACCGATCGCATTCTTAGAGCTGGTTCATTCTCTAAATAGCCACACACAAATTCTAATCTGTGCTCTAATGACCAGCTGGGAGGGAAACAATGAGAGAATTGATGAAGCCACGCTTGTGGATGAATGTCGTTGCCGGAATTCTTAAATGTTTTCAATTTACGTGTAGTAATAAACAGCTTATAGTCAAAATCATCACGTCGGCAATTCGCATATTGGTCACTGTTACTTCTTTTCGGCGGTTCCATCTCAAAATTCGGTGTACCTTGCCAATTTCTTTCATAATTTCCGAAGTGCCCCGTGTTATTATTTTGTGGCTGTTCCGTACTTCTATGTCCCTCTTCCCGTATTGGAGCGCGAGTGTCCTCTGAAATATGTAATTCTTGTGTTACCTGTGTCAACTGATCTTGTACTTCCAGGATTTCTATTTGGTGTTGCGTATTAATTTGATTCTGATTTTGTTTGAATTTCCTAATTTGTTCGTACTCTTCTGTGTCATTAAAGACTACCAATCTTGTGTGATTCAGATTATAATCTACCTTCGTAAACAAATTATTTAGCTGATCCGAAAGTTCGACTACTTTCTCTGATAATGAACTAATTTCCTCCATGTGTCTTTCTGAACCAATTTTCAGAGTATCTATTGTGTCCTTTAAGTTCTCGTGAGTTTTTGCAAGTAGCGTAACCGAATCGGTAGATGCAACAGAGTCAATTTTAGCCCCCAAGGTCTCGTGATTTTCATGAACAATAGTTTGCAGTTCTTTTATACCTGCTTCGTGATTCTGTAATGCATTTTCATGCCGCGAAAAATAGGTTGAAAATGCTCACAAATTTGTGTTTTACGTCATTACAGACTTTTTGACATTTCGATTCAATGATATGTAACTCAGTAGTTAAATCTTCACGTGTTTGTTCAAACGTGGTGTCTAACTTTTGAAGATTTTGTTCCATTGTGTCTAACTTCCTTACATTTTGTTCCATTGTGTCTAACTTTTGAAGCTTTTGCTGTGTTTGTCTCTGATTTTGTTCCATTGTGTCTAACTTTTGAAGATTTTGTCCCATTTGTTTCCGATTTTGGTTCAAGCGTTGTGTCTAACTTTTGTAGCCTTTGTCCCATTTGTTGCATTAACTGTAATAACAATGCACTGCTGTCTGAAACATGTTCCTCAGTGCTATTTGGCAGTGCATTTGAACCGGTAATGCTCGCATTTTGAAAAGCAGAAAATATGTCTTGACTTACCTGAGAAAACGGTGTTGATTCAAAACCTGAATCTACAGTATTTGCAAGATTGTGTCCTGTCATTTCGGATTCCTGAGGGGAGCTGTTGCCGACCGATCGATCAATAATGCTTCCCTGATCACTAATTGTTTCACTGTCCACACCATTATTTGCAGCCCGCTCCATTTCCCTATGCACAATTACCAAATTACTACTTTGGACATTAGTTAATTCATTACACGGTGGCGCTAACACACTGCTTTCGTCTTCACTGTCATTTCTTAGTTTTCTTTGGAGCCTAGTATTACGTTTTTTACACGCCATTATTGTCACAATATTTCACACGATAACACAGAAAAGCACAATTTGATGAGCAAAATAAGAAAACACATTAACATAGCATTGAAAATAATATCTCCTTAATTGCAAGCGCAGCTGCGAAATACTTGGTGCAAATCTACATGCATGCCACAACTGTTTTACTGTACAACAGTGAAAAATTACAACTACAAGAGAAATTCTCTCTATAATTACGCTCCAGCAATAAACAATAGCTACACTAATTACAGAAACTACAAGAAAAAATCAGAAGATTCCAGTGAAGTATACTCGGCTAAGGGTCGACATATGAAACGTCCCCTCAGAAAAATTAATGAATTACTGTGCTGATAAACCTCTTATAGTATTTGATTTTCAAACAGCTGAGCAGAACTGAACGTACTCAGACATTTCGCTCTTTACCTATTCTGATCAACACTAAACTGACACACAATATTTTTAGTGCAACGCAATCTGACTTTCAATAATCCCTACAAGAGAATGGCCCTGACTAATATTAACCTATACGTTTCACAAATCACTAACATCACTAAAACCTTCGTTACTCGAACTACTGCAATACAGCGAGCGCCACCACTGCCAGCTAAATAAAAGATTCAAACTACTGAAGGCACTAACTAGTGATAGGCATAGTTAGCAAATGAAAGATTTTGATAGAGAACAAACAATGTATTTACCTTAATAGTGTTGAAAAATCATAATATACATAGCAGTTCATGACATCCAGTCTTACAAATTTACTGTCTCTGACAGACACACGTCCAGATCATCCGCTCTCAAAACTCCGCCATCTCTCTCCCCACATCCACCACTGCTGGCGGCTCACCTCCAACTGCGCAACGCTACGCGCTGTTAACATTCAGCTGCCCAACACTACAATAGCAAATTCCGACAATGCGACCCAGCCACAGACTGCACACATCACAGCCAGTGATTTTCATACAGAGCGCTACGTGGTGGTGGCGTTACCAATATAAGAACCTAAACAGCCTACTTACACATTAAATGTTTGGCAGCGCAGTGTTTGTAAACGCAACACCTTGTAACGACAGACAGTAGCTACAGTTCCGTACCTCAATCGGTAAAAACGGAACCCTTATAGTCTCACTTTGCTGTCCATATGTCTGCCCTGTCCGACTGTTAATAACCCTTTTATCAGAAACGGATAGAGATATCAAGCTGAAACTTATATCACATACTAATGGCTATGGTACCTTGACTACGTGAAAAATTTAAACTTCAAAGTCAGTGTAATCAAAAGAAACGGCAGTTTTGATCACAGACGCAAACTCACTCATCAGTCCCTGTAGGATACTACCCATTGACCTAAAATCGTGAAATTTGGCAAGAAGCGAGGTTTCACAGTACAAGTGAACGAAAAAAATTCCAAAATTGTTAGCTTGTTATTATATGGCAGGAAAGAAATATTTTTTGTCATTTGTTCCCCGTTTGCCTGTCCGTCAATTAAGACACCTGTTTCTCAGGAACGAGTGGATAATGTACCAGGTTGAATGTACCAAGTTGTACTTTATGTCAAATACTAATGTCTTGCTGGTATAAATAATTTAAGCTTCTGAGTCAATGCAATAAAAAGATAAGGCCACATATGTCACATATGTTGATATTTGCAAATTCACCCTTCAAAACCTACACTGAGATGACAAAAGTCATGGGGTAGCGATAGGCACATATACAGGTGGTGGGGTAGCGATAGGCACATACGCAGGTGGCAGCAGAATCGCACATACAAAGTATAAAAGGGCAGTACATTCGCTGAACTGTAATTTACAGTTGGGTGATTCGTGTGAAAAGGTTTCCGACATGATTACACCTGCACGACAGGAAAGGACAGACTTTGAACGCGAAATGGTAGTTGGAGCTAAATGCACGTGACATTCCATTTCGGAAATCGTTTGGGAATGCAATATTCCGAATTCCGCACTATCAAGAATGTGCCAAGGGTACTAAATTTCAGGCAATACCTCCCGCCACGACGGACTTCACTTAACGACCGAGAGCAGTGGTCTTAGCGTAGAGCCGTAAGTGCTAATAGACAAGCAACACGATGTGAAATAATCACAGAAATCAATGTGGGACGTACGACGAACGTATCCGTTAGGACAGTGCGGCGAAATCTGGCACTAATGGGCTGTGGCAGCAGACGACCGACGCGAGTCTTTTCATAACGTCGCGACATCAACAGCAACGCCTCTCCTGTGCTCGTGACCATATCAGTTGGACCCTAGACGACTGGAAAGCCGAGGACAGGTCAGATGAGTCCCGATTTCAGCTGGTAAGAGCTGATAGTAGGATTCGAGTGTGGCGCGGACACCACGATGCCATGGACCCAAGTTGTCAACAAGGCACTGTGCAAGTTGGTGGTGACTCCATAACGGTGTGGGCTGCGTTTATTAGGAATGGACAGGGTCCTGTGGTCCAACTGAAACGACTAGTGACTGGAAACGGTTTTTTTTCGGCTACTTGGAGACCCAAACAACGATGCAGCATATAACCAGACCATAACCATTCGCAATTGGTTTGAAAACTATTCTACACAATTCGAGCGAATGATTTAGTCGCTATGATTCCCAGACATGACTCCCATCGAACATTTAAGGGGCAGAATCGAGAGGTCAGTTCGTGCACAAAATCCTACAGCAGCAACAGTTTCGCAGTTATGGACTGCTATTGAGTTAACATGGCTGAATATTTCTGCAACCGAGAGAGGTGGCGCAGTGGCTAGCACACTGGAGTCGCATTCGGGATGACGACGGTTCAATCCCTCGTCCGGCCATCCTGATTTAGGTTTTCCGTGATTTCCCTAAATCGCTCCAGGCAAATGCCAGGATGGTTCCTTTGAAAGGGAACGGCCGGCTTCCTTCCCCGTCCTTCCCTAATCCAATGAGACTGATGACATCCATGTCTGGTCTCCTCCCCCAAACAATCCAATCCAATCCAATCCAATCCAATATTTCTGCAGGAGGCTTCCAACGACTTTTTGAGTCCATGCCACGTCGAGTTACCGCACTACGTCCGGAAAATAAGGCCAGTTACAACATTATTAGGTATCCAATGACTTTTGCCACCTCATTGTATAAATGAACTACCTACATATATGGCCGATCGCGTGGGGTAGCAGTAAAGTGCAGCCTGGAAACAGTCAAGTCGCTGGATTGAATGTCGTTCGGACCACGGATTTTTTCAGTCTTTGTTTTAACCTAGCCTTCATCTGTCAATTATGTGAGGAGTCACCAGAAACAACGCTTAGATTGGACTCCACATTAAACTATAGGTCCCCTTTTCGTGGCTTGATAACTGTGGCAGGTTAGGGACACACAGGAACCGAAGTGGCATCCAATACAAAGACTTGCACCAGGCCATTGAGCCAAACGAATTATTATTATTATTATTATTATTACCTACGTACTTAATTAAGTTCGTACGGAACACTCAGAGCGCGAATGCTGCTCGCCACTTACTCTTTACACTGGGAGCGAAAATCGATTATGAAAGAGGAAATCGGGCACGTTGAATTACATTTGCGCTGGAGTGTTGGAACATTGGTTTACAAAACACGGTTTTAGGAACCCCACATAATGGTCGTATGTAAGGGATAATTATAAAAATTTAAAGATAACTTTCAAAAAATGAAATTGTAAGATTAATTTTTTATTTGTTAATACGAGGCCTGTTCAAAAAAACTCCGGAACATACGTAATTTCGCACCAATGGCGTGTCGGAGCGAAATTCGGTTGGCATCCCTGCACACGCCTGTGTTTAACGAGTAACTGCTGGAAGATTCATTGTTGTATGTCTGTTAGTTATTGTTCAGTGCTGTATTGAGTAGAACGTTGTGTCGCACAGTTTGTGTATTTCGGAGATGGCAGAGTTTGAGGAGCAACATGTCTGCGTTTAATTCTGCATGAAAGTCAAGAAAACCTGTACCGAGACACACGAAATGATGGAGCAAGCCCACGGTGATGAGTGCTCGGTGTTACGAATGACTCACACGGTTTGAAAATGACCGGACGGAAGTTAAAGACGTCCTCGTTCAGGACACCTTTCGACGTCTACCGACGTTGCTCATGTCAGGAAGGTCAACGAAATTGTGCTTGCCTATCGAAGACAGACTGTCCGAGACACTGAAGAAGAATGTAACATTACAGTTGGATCATATCATAAAATACTGACCCAGAATCTTGGCATGCATCGTGTTACCGCCAAGTTCGTCCCACGGCTCGTGTCTCAAGACCAGAAAGACCTTCGGCTCACAATCTGTGAAGAGCTTTTGCGTCGCGCATATGGAAACGAGATGTTCCTTTAGGGGGGTAGGACGTCAGATGGGCCGTCTTGGAGCAGGAGAGACACCACAGGACATTTTATTTTCCACTGTCTATATTTTTACGAATAAATTCATAAAACTTTGTCAGCATGACCAGGAAGGACCCAGGATTCGCAATCATAGCAGTGGAAGTTCAAAAAATAACAAAATTATTTTTTTTTACATGCGAAAGTTCATCATTTTTTCACTTCTATTGGCTGCGTTTGTTGCTATAGGCACACGTTTCTTCATAAGTAAGAGAGATTCTTCGATGAATTTTGCACAGCATACAAACCACACTTACAGGTGCATGAAAGTCTAGAAATTATTTAATTTTTGAAAAAATGAATGTGCTGTTACATTTTAAACTTCATATTTAGAAAAAACTCAAATTTTAGAGTTAATTATCTCAATTTTTACGACAGTTTTTAATAGATTTGGAAAATTCTAGAGTTTCATACACCTATAAGTATGGTTTGTATGCTGTGCAAAATTCATCGAAAAATCTCCCTTACTTATGAAGAAAAGTGTACCTATAGCAACAAATGCAACGAATTACCATTCAAAAGGTGAAATACAAATGTAAAAAAAAAAAAATAATTTTCTTATATTTTTGAACTTCCACTGTGGGAGGGATTTATGATGTTCCCAGTTGGAAGGACGAAGATTTGCAACGATAGACAAGATGAAATAAAATTCGCAGACGGCGCTTTGCGCGATCCAGCAAGAGGCGTACCAAGACTTCCTCCAGAAATGGAAACGGCGTTGGGAGCCTTGTACACTACTGGCCATTAAAATTGCTACACCAAGAAGAAACGCATATGATAAACGGGTATTCATTGGACAAATATATTATACTAGAACTGACATGTGATTACATTTTCACGCAATTTTGGTGCATAGATCCTGAGAAATCAGTACCCAGAACAACCACCTCTGGCCGTAATAACAGCCTTGATACGCCTGGGCATTGAGTCAAACAGATATTGGATGTCGTATACAGGGACAGCTGCCCATGCAGCCTCAACACGATACCACAGTTCCTCAAGAGTAGTGACTGGCGTACTGTGAAGAGCCAGTTGCTCGGCTACCATTGACCAGACGTTTTCAATTGGTGAGAGATCTTGAGAATGTACTGGCCAGGGAAGCACTCGAACATTTCCTGTATCCAGAAATGCCCGTACAGGACCTGCGACATGCGGTCGTGCATTATCCTGGCGAAATGTAGGGTTTCCCAGGGATCGGATGAAGGGTACAGCCACGGGTCATAACACATCTGAAATGTAACGTCCACTGTTCAAAGTCCCGTTCAATGCGAACAGGAGGTGACCGAGACGTGAAACCAATGGCACCCCATACCATCTCGCTGGGTGATACGCCAGTATGGCGATGACGAATACACGCTTCCAATGTGCGTTCACCGCGATGTCGCCAAACACGGATGCGACCATCATGATGCTGTAAACAGAACCTGGATTCATCCGAAAAAATGTTTTCCCATTCGTGCACCCAGATTCGTCGTTGAGTACACCATCGCAGGCGCTCCTGTCTGCGATGCAGCGTCAAGGGTAACCGCAGCCACGGTCTCCGAGATGATAGTCCGTGTTGCTGCAAACGTCATCGAACTGTTCGTGCAGATGGTTATTGCCCTGCAAACGTCCACATCTGGTGACTCAGAGATCGAGACGTGGCTGCACGATCCGCTACAGCCATGCGAATAAGATATCTGTCATCTTGACTGCTAGTGATACGAGGCCGTTGGGATCCAACACGGCGTTCCGTATTACCCTCCTGTACCCACCGATTCCATATTCTGCTTACAGTCGTTGGATCTCGACCAACGCGAGCAGCAATGTCGCGATAGGATAAACCGAAGTCGCGATAGGTTACAATCCGACCTCTATCAAAGTCGGAAACGTGATGGTACGCATTTCTCCTCCTTACACGAAGCATCACAACAACGTTTTCACCAGGCAACGCCGGTCAACTGCTGTTTGTGTATGAGAAATCGGTTGGGAACTTTCCTCATGTCAGCACGTTGTAGGTGTCGCCACCTTGGCCAACCTTGTGTGAACGCTCTGAAAAGCTAATCATTTGCATATCACAGCATCTTCTCCCTGTCCGTTAAATTTCGCGTCTGTAGCACGTCATCTTCGTAGGGGTAGCAATTTTAATGGCCAGTAGTGTATCAGTTGTGAAAGAGAGACCGTGCACAATAAGGTAAGCATAGAAAAATTTTGTGGTCAAAGTTCCGGAATTTTTTGAACAGACCTCGTATTGCATGTCTACTGTATCGGTTCAGACTGAAATCCCCATGTCACAGTACCGTAGTATGCCACTCGATTGTATGCTCTTCCGTATGACTGAAGGCCATACCGTTTTTAAAGCAAATTTCTGAATTCCACACAGGTGCAGACTAAGGAGAACGATCTGTGCTTTGTGGCGCCTGTGCGGTTCTTGCCAGTGGAGCCAGAGGAGGAGGAAGAGTTCATAGAGGAGGCAGAGGGTGACATCGTGAGCACCGAAGAAGAAGAAGAGGTCCCGGAGGAGGAGCTGGCTACGGAGCCCGAAGTATCCCCCAGGCAGCCGCTCTCCACCCGAGCCGCCAGCCGCCGGCCCTGACCAGCACTGCCCACTGTCTCATTTAGCTACCTAGATCATTAAAAGCTCTCCTTTCCGCCTCTCCAAAGCTTTGTGCTGCGAAGCACCTGAGTATACAAGTGAAACATATTATTACGAGTAACAGCTATTTTGCGATATGACCGCCATCTCTAAAACTGGGAGCAGGTAGACGGCACTGGGTGTGGTCCCAGGATTCATCACAAATACCTGCCTGACAGAAAAAGTAAAGTACACAGCGCAACAGGAGGAAAAGAAATGAAACTTCACAGATTGAGAGCGTGTGTGTTTACATAACTGAGTCAAACTCACGAAGAACTTGGCAGTAAGAGCGCACTTCAAATGGTTCAAATGGCTCTGAGCACTATGGGACTTAACATCTGTGGTCATCAGTCCCCTAGAACTTAGAACTACTTAAACCTAACTAACCTAAGTACATCACACACATCCATGCCCGAGGCAGGATTCGAACCTTCGACCGTAGCAGTCACGCGGTTCCGGACTGAGCGCCTAGAACCGCTAGACCACCGTGGCCGGCAAGAGCGCACTTACCAGTATGACATTGCATCCGTTTGGCCTGAATGCATGTATTGATTCGGATGGGAAGGGTGTAATAAAGCCGTTATATCTTCTCTTGAGGCAAGCTCAGCTACAATCGTTGCAACTGTTCCTTGATTTGCACTGGGATGGACTTGATATCTGACGTTAGCCTCTGCCGAATGGTGTGGGATGACACGCAGTGTTAAAGAGAGTCCATTACTTGTTCTGGGATGGCAGGCACAGATGTAAAGGGATTTGCTCGGTGCCAATACATCAGTGTTCCATTGTGGTGGTTAGACGTGGTCAACTACAAACCCTACAACAAAAAAATAAATAAATAGAAAAAGTTGGCTGCTGCGTGATTTAATCAAATGGAGACTCACAATAGCCCCTTTTCAAACTCTGTAAGGCTTTGATAATGCCGTTTACACAAGAATGCAGCATCACCACCTCCTTCACGGTGATACTGAATACCTGTCGCCGTTCATGGCCCTTATACACCCAACCAGACCCGGTAACAACAGTAAACACAAACATCTCTAATGCACTTTGATGGCCATACCACCTATCACAAAGAATTCCATTCTAGTCATTTAAATATCCACCGACAGCATGGACGTGTACAACTTTTCGCCATACAGTCTATATGGGACCATACAGCATACAATACATTATCGGATTTCGCAGTTCCAGTAAGATGTGTGCCAGAAGTGAATACAAAGTCTGAAATATCACCATCCAGACTCAAGTGGATTCATGTTGAAAATTCGTATAGCTCACCTGTTCTGCTCATCTTTCACACAATTTTACTAGTTATTTAGATGCAACAAACGCTTCTATAGTACGATGCACGTCTTGAATGTTTTCATTATATCTATGCTCAAACTTTTATGAGCCTGTTGCGGTGTCAGCGCAACTAACTTGGAAGTCTCCCAATATTGTATTCAATTCTCGTCATTTCCTTGTTTTCCCCCTAATCTTCCACTAAACACTTATTTCGCTACAAGAAAAGGATTAATAATAATAATCATCATTATCATGATCGTCTCTGTTCCTTTCTTAAGACAAATTATATGCTGCAGCAATACAAGTGTTTGGTGCAAGTATAGACATAACAAGACTATGAGAGTCTGACCTAGTGCAAGCAGACCTCTAGTCTGCCACTTAAGCTGGTTGGGCTAACGTCACTGCTCGATGGCTGTTGCTCTCATACTTTGAATGTTGATTTTAGGAGACAATTGAGAAGTACACTATCTGATCAAAAGTATCTGGATACCTACTGGTGAACATTTACACTAAGTGGTCAAAAATATCCGGACGCGTCGAAAAACGTAGGTTTTTCGTATTAAATGCATTGTGCTGCCACCTACTGCCAGGTACTCCAAATCAGCGACCTCAGTAGCCTTTATAGACATCGTGAGAGAGCAGAATGGGGCGCTCATCAGAACTCACGGACTTGGAACGTGGTCAGGTGATTGGGTGTCACTTGTGTCCTATGTCTGTACGTGAGATTTCCACACTCCTAAACATTCCTAGGTCCACTGTTTCCATTTTGATAGTGTAGTGGAAACGTGAAGGGACATGAACAGCACAAAAGCGTACAGGCAAACCTCGTCTGTTGACTGACAGAGATCGTCGACACTTGAAGAGGGCCATAATGTGTAATAGGCAGGCATATATCCAGACCATCACACAGGAATTCCAAACTGCATCAGGATCCACTGCAAGTACTAAGACAGTTAGGCGGGAGGTGAGAAAACTTGTATTTCGTGGTCGAGCGGCTGCTGATAAGCCACACATCACGCCGGTAAATACAAAACGACGCCTCGCATGGTGTAAACAGCGTAAACATTGGACGATAGAACAGTATAAAAATGGTGTGTGGAGTGACGAATCACGGTACACAATGTGGCGATCCGTTGGCAGGGTGTGGGTATGGCGAATGTCTGGTGAACGTCATCTGCCAGCGTGCGTAGTGCCAACAGTAAAATTCGGAGGCGGTGGTGTTATGGTGTGGTCGTGTTTTTCATGGAGGGGATTTTGCTACCCTTGTTGTTTTGCGTGGCACTATCACAGAACAGGCCTACATTGATGTTTTAAACACCTTCTTGCATCCCACTGTTGAAGAGCAATTCGGGGATGGCGATTGCGTCTTTCAAACACGATCGAGCACCTGTTCACAATGCACGACCTGTGGCGGAGTGGTTACACGTCAATAACATCCCTGTAAAGAACTGGCCTGCACAGAGTCCTGGCCTGAATCGTATAGAACACCTTTGGGATGTTTTGGAACGCCGACTTCGTCCCATGCCTCACCGACTGACATCGATACCTGTCCTCAGTGCAGCACTCCTTGAAGAATGGGCTGCCATCCCCCCAAGAAACCTCCCAGCACCTGATTGAACGTATGCCTGTGTGAGTGGAAGTTGTCATCAAGGCTAAGGTTGGGCCAACAGCATGCTAAATTCCAGCATTACCGATGGAGGGCGCCACGAACTTGTAAGTCATTTTCAGCCAGGTGTCCGGATACTTTTGATCACATGGTGTATATGAGTTACGTCAAACCTTTGCCTTCATAAAGGTTTGAACTTTGCTGGGGACACCTTTAATGAGGCGGCTAAATGTCTGTGGATGAATGGCATCCCATTCTTCCTCATGAGCGGAAACCGGATAAGGAAGTGATGTTGGATCCTGGGGTCTGCATCGAAGTTGACGTTCTGAATCAGACCAAAGATGAGGCTCTGGATGGACGCCTCGCAGGCCAGTCCGTTTCAGGAATATTACTATTGATAAACTATTGCAACACATGTGGTGCTTTATGAGAGGGTGCGCTGTCATGCTGGTACAAACAATCGCCATCTCCGAACTGTTCCTCCACTGTACACAAAACAAAACGCTATAAAATGTTTTCATAGCCTTTCCTTGCCTTCATTTTCTTAAGCACAATAAAGAGACTACACCTTGACCACGAGAAACACCCCATTAGTGTAACACCACCTCCTCCGTATTTCACTGCTGGTACTACCTACGATGGTAGGTAATGTTCTCCAGGCATTTGCCGAACACAAACCCTTCTATTGGGTTGCCAAAGGGTATGGTGTGATTGATCTCTCCAAATCACTCACTTAGAGCCATACGTAGTCCAGCAGTGCAGCTCTTCACAACACCTCAAATGTCACATAGCATTGACTGCAGAAATGTCGTGATTTACGAGGAAGTTCTCGGCCGTTGTACCCCATTCTGTTTAACTCGCTATGCACAGTTTTTGTGTAAATGGACTGCCGGTAGCACTTTTGAACTCGCGAGTGATTCCTGCTGCTCCTTTCATGCATTTTTCCATCTACAGTCGACTTGAGCAGCTTTATCAGGGTTGGAATGTCCCTGATGGGTTTGTTACTCGGAGGACATCCGACGACTAGTGCCCGTGCGAAGTCATTGAGCTTTCCTCACCAACCCATTCCTGTGTTACTGCTTCTCTGCTGACAACACAATACTCCCCATCCCCTATTATACTGGTAGGTCTGCCTCTTGTAACAGCTAGTGGTCAATTCTGCGTAACACAGGGGTATCCTGGTACTTTTGATCAAGTGGTGTACATCGTGCTATTGTTACATTTAAGTATGTACTACAACCATGTCACTTTTTTGATATGTGCTTCCCCTGCTAGCTGCAACCTAACATGTCATTATTTTCCAGACACACTTTTATTCAGCAGAGGAGTGTGCCCAATTTTGAAATTTCCCACAGTTTAAAAACTGTCTACTAGACAAGGACTCAAACCTAGTATCTTTCCTTTCATGGTTAACGTTCTTATCGACTGTGCAATCAAGACACTACTCATGACCCTCTCTCAACTTCATTTCTGTCAGTTCCTCTATTCTCCTGATAGATGATGTTGAATTGGTAAATGCCAAATGACTGTCAGAGTCGTTTCTAATACTACTGAGCTCAAGTCAACCCAGGTTATTGATGTTTATAGCATAATACATGTAGCAGCACAATTTTTTCTGAAATTGTTCAGAGCTGAATTAACATCAGTCAAAAGTTACTGAATAAAATTCGTGATGAACCTGAATTGTTCATAAGAGTAATAACTGCTGATAAAAGACATGTATACATGAGAATAAAGCAAAATTAAGGCCCAGTTGTCCCAATGGAAGCTTCCTGAAGAGCCAAGACTGAGATCAAGTTTCTGTTCATTGTGTTCTTTGATTTCAACTGTGTAGTGTTTCACGAGTTCTTGCCAGCACACCATAAGTTCAGTAAGGAGTACTACCAATAAAGCTCTGCACCGTTTGTGAGCATGAATCCGAAGGGAACCTCCAGAAATGCAAACAGACAATTCTTGGTCATGTTACCACACTAATTCACCTGCACAAACTTTATTGCCTATTCATCAATTTTTAGCAGAAAATAACAGATGTATGATATCTTGTTGCCATAATCACCAGATAAGGGGCCCCTGTGCCTTCTTCTATTCCTACAGTAGAAAAGAGCCATGAAAGGATGGCATATTGCTAACCTTGAAGAGGAGGTAAGTGCCATACCAAAATATGCAAGCCATCAGTGCTTCAAAGGTTGAAAGAAAAGCTTTTGTAAAAATATATATCATCTCGTGGGAAGTACTTTGAAAGAGAGAAAGTTAATATTGAACAAATGAAGATCTGAAGTAACAACATTTGTCTACTCTGGAAACTAACACTTGAATGGCAGACAACATTCAACAAACAGAACTTTTTCACAAATATTGCCATCTTTCCCTTCTGGGATAAGAGGGAATATTTTTTTCTCATTCTCCTCTAGAATATACTGTATTGCTTTTTCTACTCAAAACTCTGAGTAAGATACAATAAACAGCACACCCCATGCAAATTTTAGTTAAAATGTTTCATGATTGATGGAGGAGGCAAGATAGATACAATTTCCATGTGACAACAATGTCACAGATATTTAATTACAGAGCTGTGACTTGAGGCCAATATTTTGAGGTGCTACCCATTACACTGCACCTGTGCCCTTGCCATTATGCCCATATTTATTATATTTCACTGTAAGACACAAAATAAAATGTCACTACCAATAATGAGCACAAGCTTGCAGTTATGGTTGGAGTTCATCGTGGTGGGAGTTCAGAGGGTAGATTTTTATAAAATTGGTAATTGTACAAAGGCACCTGCATGGAAATGCATCGTGAGAGAAGGCTTAAAAGTCATAAATTGCGATGCTTCTGATGGAGGAGTGTCCTTGACTATCATCCATGCAACATAGCCATGTTCTTCCCATTAATGGGTCTGGTATGGTATATGCTCAGGAACAGTTCCCCTAACATATTGGTCATTTGCTACTTTAATGTGTGGATCACCCTTTCAGCTTCTTCATTACCCTGAGTGTGGATGCTAACAGGGAGACATTTTGAAAATGGCTTGCGAAGTGAGCTGGAGTCTGTTATCCCTCGTGATGCTCTGGGGGATGCCTTCAGTTGCTAGAATCTTTGTTAGTGTCTCAGTGATAGCCTCTGTGGTAGTGGAAGACATCTTAAAAAATATAGGGAAACTGTGCAGTGCATCCCCAACCACTGACCACTTGGATTTAGAGAGAGACAATGAAATTTAAATATACCTGCTTCCTTGGCTGTGCAGTGGTGGGCTAAGGGGAAATGCGACTCGTAGCATTTGTTGCAGCTCTACAGACCTGTTGCATTTGTGGATGAGCGCCTCCACTTCACTGTCCTTCGTCAAATCAAGTCAATGAACATTCTGGCAGAGTGGCTTCAATGTAATAATACTAGGACCTCTGACTACAGAATTTGGGAATGACTAAACAATACTGAAATTGGCTCTGTTGAATATTAGGGATCTGTCTGCTACTGCTAACTGATTTATCTGTTGCTGGAATGCGGACAAGGTGCATATTCCAGAATTTTTTATGGCGGACACGTTTGATCACCAGGGTCAGCATGTCAGCTTTGACTCTTACAATGATAGCAAGTTTGCCATTCCATCCTTCAAGTTCAGCATCTGTTTGGAAACAGAGCACTTCTAGTTCATCAAAAGCTGAGTCCCATTCCGTTTTCAAGTGGGTCATGATATCGGCATTATCCTGTCTGCCAGTGGCTTGTACTATATGTCATACTGACAGGAGGAAAAGCGCTGGACCCACAGCTAAAACCCTTGTTTTGTTCTCACTGAAGTTTTCCTTGTGGTCAGAACAACTTGTAAACAGTGTACGACCTGTTATGCAGTGAAATTCACTACATTGCAAATAAACATGAAATTTCTTGCTAGCATAAACTGCTTTCATGATTTGTGAATATTTGTTGTGGGCTGCTAAGAGTATTTGGAGCCATAGGTTATTGGCTGTTACAAGTCATTTGGTCTCTGTGGGGAACAGTTGCTCCCAAACTGTGATCGGGCATGTATTGCAAAGAGTGTATTTTACCAGCAGACATCAACTAGCATTTTAGTGTCTGGAAGATACGTTTGCAAGTTTCAGGCTGAGTAAAAGAGATGCCTTTCTAGTGTAAAATTTTTAGTGAGTGAGGGAATCTGCAGATTGGGGCATAAACTTGACATAATACTTACCCTTTCTAGATATGCCGATAGGTCAATCACATTCGACGACCATACAAGGAAATCAATCCATGAATGTGCTGTTGTGTGGGTGTAATACCCTATACAATTAGAAACTTTCTTTCAAAGTACTTACATTTTCACACTATTTCAGCCTTGCCTGCCCTAGACAGTAATGTACAGTGTGTAAATCTGCCGATGTGGTTTCTTGCTTTATGCTGTCACTACAACCTCCATTGTGTTGTTGGCACTGCAGAGAAAGGCAGCTCCAAGTTAAAAAACTATCAATGCATCTCCTACCCCTTTGGAAGGAGCAGATAACGGTGGAGTCCAAATGCTTCAAGAGAGTGCATCTAATGGCAGTTTCAAGCATGTCTGTTAGATTTATCTTCACAACATATTTGGTCTTTGCAAATATTGACAACTGTTCATCTTGACTTAATTTGAGTGAGAAGTCAATCATTCAGTAACTATTAATTATGACTTAATAATCACAACAGCGTAGAAGAAGGGCAGTAGCTTTCCTGATCATCGTAAGTGTGGCCCAGTTGCTTGAGTTTACATGGAGTCCAGCGGCACATGCCAAGGTGAGTGAACACAGCTGGAATGGTAGCAGTGGCAGCAGTTGTCTGAAACAGGGTGCAGAGTAATTTACCCTGAAGCGCCAAAGAAACTGGGATAGGCATGTGTTTTCAAATACAGAGATATGTAAACAGGCAGAATGCGGCGCTATGGTCGACAACGCCTATACAAGAATACAAGCGTCTGGCGCAGTTCTAAGATCGGTTCGTGCTGCTTTTCCCATACGACCATTTCACGAATGTACCATCAAAATAAGAAATTCAGTAAACATCAAATCTCCGTCATTGCTGCGACCAGAAAGAGATACTGCAAGAATGGGGCCAATGACGACTGAAGAGAATCGTTCAATATGACAGAAGTGCAATCTATCCACAAATTGCTGCAGATATCGATGCTGGGCTATTAACAAGTGTCGACGTTCAAACCATTCAACGAAATATCATCGATATGGGCTTTCGGAGCCCACGGCCCACTAGTGTACCCCTGATGACTGCACAACACAAAGCTTCACCCCTCACCTGCGCCCGTCGACACCGAAATTGGACTGTTGCTGAAGCATGTTGCCTGGTAGGACAAGTCTTGCTTCAAATTGTATCAACCAGACGGACGTGGTATGGAGACAACTTCATGAATGCATGGACCCTGCATGTCAGCAGGAGACTGATCAAGCTGGTGGAGGCTCTGTAATGGTGTGGGGCGTGTGCAGTTGGAGTGATATGGGACCCCTGATAGGCCTAGGTAGGTGACATACGTAATTATCCTGTCGGATCACCTGCATCCATTCATGTCCATTGTGCATTCCGACACACTTACGCAATTTCAGCAGGACAATGCGACACCCCACACGTGCAGAATTGCTAAAGAGTGGCTCCAGAAACACTCTTCTGAGTTTAAACACTTCCACTGCCCACCAGATGCCCCAGACACGTATTTAGCATATCTGGGATGCCTTGCAACAAGCTGTTCAGAGGAGATCTTCACCCCCTCGTACTCTCACGGATATATGGACAGCCTGAAGGATATATGGTGTCAATTCCCATCAGCACTACATCAGACATTAGTCGAGTCCATGCCACGTCGTGCTGTGTCACTTCTGTATACTCCTGGGGGCCTTACACAATATTAGGGAGCTGTATCAGTTTCTTTGGCTCTTCAGTGTAGTTTAGTTTGAAGTTTTTTCTTGTACTTCTGTGAAGAAATGAAGTATATGCGTAGTGTACCATCTAGAATAGTTGTTGGAAAATTACCTCGAGTTTTTGTTTTTGTGTAAAACTTAGTGCAACATATCCTTGTGTGAGGTGGATTCCTCAAGTTTTTTGCTGCTGTCAGAAGTGGCAAGACACATCTTTACATTAAAATCTCTTTTTAGCAAGCAGCCCATAGTTTAAATCAGCGCACTGTGGTTTGCGTATTTATTTCTTGCTGTATCTTTTGGGTAAGCAGAGTTTCTAGTAAAATGTAACTGTTGGTACATCCATTTTCAGTATAGAAATTTATATCTGTTTAAGATATTGCAGATCTTGTGGTCTCAGGCTACAGTGAGAACAATACAGAGCAGATTTCAGTGTTTATTCCTCTCATTATATTACAGCCTCAGTTGCTCCGAAGTTGGGCAATTGATAGTGACCGGCCCAAATATCTCACGAAATAAGCATCAAACGAAAATACTACAAAGAACGAAACTTATCTAGCTTGAAGGGGGAAACCAGCAGTGGCCTAGCATGAGGGGAGACTTTGAGACTTAGTCTCCCCTGTATTCGTGCTTAAAGAAGATGCAATAGTAATTCAAACAAAAATATAAACAACTTTCTACTAAGAGCACTAAATGTACGAAGACATCAGTTTTGTAGCCCGCGCCACGCACCCTGAGTATTGGTGTATCTGCCTGCTTGAGACCCGACTGCTCTCAGTCTCTGCCTCCCTTCCCTTGTCTGGCTATCCCGCGCGGCGGAGAGCGAGAGCGAGGGGGGGAGGGAGAGGGGGAGGGAGAGGGGGAGGGGGAGGGAGAGGGGGAGGGGGAAGGAGAGGGGGAGGGAGAGGGGGAGGGAGAGGGGGAGGGAGAGGGGCGGAGAGGGGGAAAGGGGCGGAGAGGGGGAAAGGGGCGGAGAGGGGGAAAGGGGCGGAGAGGGGGAAAGGGGCGGAGAGGGGGAAAGGGGCGGAGAGGGGGAAAGGGGCGGAGAGGGGGAAAGGGGCGGAGAGGGGGAAAGGGGCGTAGAGGGGGAAAGGGGCGTAGAGGGGGAAAGGGGCGTAGAGGGGGAAAGGGGCGGAGAGGGGGAAAGGGGCGTAGAGGGGGAAAGGGGCGTAGAGGGGGAAAGGGGCGTAGAGGGGGAAAGGGGCGTAGAGGGGGAAAGGGGCGTAGAGGGGGAAAGGGGCGTAGAGGGGGAAAGGGGCGTAGAGGGGGAAAGGGGCGTAGAGGGGGGGAAAGGGGCGTAGAGGGGGGGAAAGGGGCGTAGAGGGGGGGAAAGGGGCGTAGAGGGGGGGAAAGGGGCGTAGAGGGGGGGAAAGGGGCGTAGAGGGGGGGAAAGGGGCGTAGAGGGGGGGAAAGGGCCGTAGAGGGGGGGAAAGGGCCGTAGAGGGGGGGAAAGGGCCGTAGAGGGGGGGAAAGGGCCGTAGAGGGGGGGAAAGGGCCGTAGAGGGGGGGAAAGGGCCGTAGAGGGGGGGAAAGGGTGGGGAGGGCGGGAGAGGCTGGAGAGGGGGAGATGGGTGAGAGCTGGGAGATGGGTGAGAGGGGGGAGATGGGTGAGAGGGGGGAGATGGGTGAGAGGGGGGAGATGGGTGAGAGGGGGGAGATGGGTGAGAGGGGGGAGATGGGTGAGAGGGGGGAGATGGGTGAGAGGGGGGAGATGGGTGAGAGGGGGGAGATGGGTGAGAGGGGGGAGATGGGTGAGAGGGGGGAGATGGGTGAGAGGGGGGAGATGGGTGAGAGGGGGGAGATGGGTGAGAGGGGGGAGATGGGTGAGAGGGGGGAGATGGGTGAGAGGGGGGGTTGGTATGGGGTTGGAAAGAGGAAGGAGGGAAGGGGGGATGGGGGGGAAGAGGGGGAAGAGGGGGAAGCGTAGGGAATGGGGGAGGGGGGAGAGGGGGGTGAGGGGGAGAGGGGGAGAGGGGGAGAGGGGGAGAGGGGGAGAGGGGGAGAGGGGGAGAGGGGGAGAGGGGGAGAGGGGGAGAGGGGGAGAGGGGGAGAGGGGGAGAGGGGGAGAGGGGGAGAGGGGGAGAGGGGGAGAGGGGTGGAGAGGGGGGGAGAGAGAGAGAGAGACTAGTCAGTTGGTGGTAATGGCTTCTGCATACACATGAATGTGATATAGCAAATATTTTTGTTTTTTTTGTTTGTCCTCTTTCCAAAGTATTGCGCATTTCAAATGGAAGCAGCACTCCTCACTTGTATAAAATATGAAAGCAAGAGTCTGTTGCGATAACGGATCGGAGGGTGCAACTCGTCGAACCTCGACTGCTAGAATCGACCGTGTTGAAATTCTCGAACTGACAATACCTTGATCCGTCTCCCCTAAATTTACCTCGCCCAGAAACTTGTAAGTTAGCTGTAACCAGAAATACTCTGCTATTCTTCAAATTGGCCCAACATTACTTTCACACATGCAAGTAATTACCCAAAAATTATAACATTACGAAGATCACCCATTAGCCGAAGTCAGACAATTGCCACTGTTAAAATATTCTCCATAACTAACTGAACAACTCGTGACTTGTTTCTTTCTAATAAGGAAATGGTGGATAAGGCATAATGCCCAAAATCCATTGGCAGAGCACAATAATGAGCGTGAAATCAAATGCGAAACAATAAAACGTGCAAATGGAGGTAAACATTTACAGACTACACAGATAAACAAACGTTGGTAACTAAAAGCAAATGGAAAGAAATAAATTTATTTAAATTGTTGTCTCATTCGTAATTAGTAACTATTGTCTGCAAAAATAACTGTCTCGGAAATTAATAGGTTCGCAAAGTTATTATGGTTATGGAATGATATAATTAAATGAATGAAATGTGTTTTAATTACTTTTCTGAACATTACTGAAAATAAAGAAAATAATTTTACAATATGAAAGTTTGTAATCAGTAAAATGAATGGCTGGGAAAATTATTGTTGTTCCTAAATAAAGAGTTTTTACTTCACTGTTCCTCCCCATGAACCATGGACTTTGCCGTTGGCGGGGAGGCTTGCGTGCCTCAATGATACAGATAGCCGTACCGTAGGTGCAACCACAACGGAGGGGTATCTGGTGAGAGGCCAGACAAACGTGTGGTTCCTGAAGAGGGGCAGCAGCCTCTTCAGTAGTTGCAGGGGCAACAGTCTGGATGATTGACTGATCTGGCCTTGTAACACTAACCAAAACGACCTTGCTGTTGTACTGCGAACGGCTGCAAGCAAGGAGAAACTACAACCGTAATTTTTCCTGAGCGCATGCAGCTTTACTGTATGGTTAAATGATGATGGCGTCCTCTTGGGTAAAATATTCCGGAGGTAAAATAGTCCCCCATTCGGATCTCCGGGAGGGGAATACTCAGGAGGACATCGTTATCAGGAGAAAGAAAACTGGCGTTCAACGGATCGGAGCGTGGAATGTCAGATCCCTTACTCGGGCAGGTAGGTTAGAAAATTTAAAATGGGAAATGGATAGGTAAAGTTAGATATAGTGGGAATTAGTGAAGTTTGGTGGCAGGAGGAACAAGACTTTTGGTCAGGCGAATACAGGGTTATAAATACAAAATCAAAACGGGGAAACGCAGGAGTCAGTTTAATAATGAATAAAAAAAATAGGAGTGCGGGTAAGCTACTACATACAGCATAGTGAACACATTATTGTGGCCAAGACAGACACGAAGCCCATGCCTACCACAGTAGTACAAGTTTATATGCCAACTAGCTCTGCAGATGACGAAGAAATTGAAGAAATGTATGATGAAATAAAAGAAATTATTCAGATAGTGAAGGGAGACTGGCTGACTGGAATTCGGTAGTAGGAAAAGGAAGAGAAGGAAACATAGTAGGTGAATATGGATTGGGGGGAAGAAATGAAAGAGGAAGCCGTCTGGTAGAATTTTGCAGAGAGCACAACATAATGATAGCTAATACTTGGTTCAAGAATCATAAAAGAAAATTGTATACATGGAAGAATCCTGGAGATACTAAAAGGTATCAGATAGATTATATAATGGTAAGACAGATATTTAGGAACCAGGTTTTAAATTGTAGGACATTTCCAGGGGCAGATGTGGACTCTGACCACAATCTATTTGTTATGTACTGCAGATTAAAACTGAAGAAATTGCAAGAAGGTGGGAATTTAAGGAGATGGGACCTGGATAAACTGACTAAACCAGAGGTTGTACAGAGTTTCAGGGAGAGCATAAGGGAACAATTGACAGGAATGGGGGAAAGAAATACAGTAGAAGACGAATGGGTAGCTCTGAGGGATGAAGTACTGAAGGCAGCAGAGGATCAAGTAGGTAAAAAGACGAGGGCTAGTAGAAATCCTTGGGTAACAGAAGAAATATTGAATTTAACTGATGAAAGGACAAAATATAAAAACGCAGTAAATGAAGCAGGCAAGAAGGAATACAAACGTCTCAAAAATGAGATAGACAGGAAGTGCAAAACGGCTAAGCAGGGATGGCTAGAGGACAAATGTAAGGATGTAGAGGCTTATCTCACTAGTGGTAAGATAGATACAGCCTAAAGGAAAATTAAAGATACCTTTGGAGAAAAGAGAGCCACTTGTATGAATATCAAGAGCTCAGATGGAAACCCAGTTCCAAGCAAAGAGGGGAAAGCAGAAAGGTGGAAGGAGTATATAGAGAGTCTATACAAGGGCGATGTACTTGAGGACAATATTATGGAAATGGAAGAGGATATAGATGAAGATGAAATGGGAGATACGATACTGCGTGAAGAGTTTGACAGAGCACTGAAAGACCTGAGTCGTAACAAGGCCCCGGGAGTAGGCAACATTCCATTAGAACTACTGACGGCCTTGGGAGAGCCAGTCCTGACAAAACTCTACCATCTGGTGAGCAAGATGTAGGAGACAGGAGAAATACCCTCAGACTTCAAGAAGAATATAATAATTCCAATTCCAAAGAAAGCAGGTGTTGACAGACGTGAAAATTACCAAACTATCAGTTTAATAAGTCACGGCTGCAAAATACTAACGCGAATTATTTACAGACAAATGGAAAAACTGGTAGAAGCCGACCTTGGGAAAGATCAGTTTGGATTCCGTAGAAATGTTTGAACACGTGAGGCAATACTGACCTTACGACTTATCTTAGAAGGAAGATTAAGGAAATGCAAACCTACATTTCTAGCATTTGTAGACTTTGAGAAAGCTTTTGACAATGCTGACTGGAATACTCTGTTTCAAATTCTAAAGGTGGCAGGCATAAAATACAGGGAGCGAAAGGCCATTTACAATTTGTACAGAAACCAGATGGCTGTCATAAGAGTCAAGGGGCATTAAAGGGAGCAGTGGTTGGGAAGGGGGCGAGACAGGGTTGTAGCCTCTCCCCGATGTTATTCAATCTGTATATTGAGCAAGCAGTAAAGGAAACAAAAGAAAAATTTGGAGTAGGTATTAAAATCCAGGGAGAAGAAATAAAAACTTTGAGGTTCGCCGATGACATTGTAATTCTGTCAGAGACAGCAAAGGACTTGGAAGAGCAGTTGAACGGAATGGACAGTGTCTTGAAAGGAGGATATAAGATGAACATCAACAAAAGCAAAATGAGGAAAATGGAATGTAGTCGAATTAAGTCGGGTGATGCTGGGGGAATTAGATTAGGAAATGAGACACTTAAAGTAGTAAAGGAGTTTTGCTATTTGGGGAGCAAAATAACTGATGATGGTCGAAGTAGAGAGGATTTAAAATGTAGACTGGCAATGGCAAGGAAAGCGTTTCTGAAGAAGAGAAATTTGTTAGCATCGAGGATAGATTTTAGTGTCAGGAAGTCATTTCTGAAAGTATATGTATGGAGTGTAGCCATGTATGGAAGTGAAACATGGACGATAACTAGTTTGGACAAGAAGAGAATAGAAGCTTTCGAAATGTGGTGCTACAGAAGAATGCTGAAGATTAGATGGGTAGATCACGTAACTAATGAGGAAGTATTGAATAGGATTGGGGAGAAGAGAAGTTTGTGGCACTACTTGACTAGAAGAAGGGATCGGTTGGTAGGACATGTCCTGAGGCATCAAGGGATCACAAATTTAGCATTGGAGTGCAGTGTGGAGGGTAAAAATCGTAGAGGGAGACCAAGAGATGAATACACCAAGCAGATTCAGAAGGATGTAGGTTGCAATAGGTACTGGGAGACGAAGGAGCTTGCACAGGATAGATTAGCATGGAGAGCTGCATCAAACCAGCCTCAGGACTGAAGACCACAACAACATCAACTTCACTGATTAGAACGATGTTGTTCGCCGTGTCTCTTAGCCACCATTCCTTCAAAACAGTTTCACTTGGCTGATGCTACCAGCGAGTTGTCGATGTCCGCATCGTAAATCAATGATCCTTGAGCGTATAATCGTTTTGTTGCTTTCCTTGAATGTGGGCGCCAGTCGTGAATGTAACAACTATGCTCGGTGTTTGCAGAATTAATTCAAATCGGCGTATCCGCATACGATGACGAGAGTGAAACACACTTCTTTCCATTAACGCCTGACGTACTCTGATGTCATAATGTTTGTTACACACTTTAGCCGTAGTTTTCAGATTTATAGCTTACGGGTCTGCATATCAAAACTATTTACATCTACATCCATATTCTACAACCACTTGGAAGTGCATGGTAGAAGGTACCTCCCATTGTACTAGTTATTAGGGTTTCTTCCTGTTTCATACACATTCAGGAAGAATGAGTGAATGCTTCTGTGCTTGCAGTAATTATTCTAATCTTATCCTCACGGTCCCTATGAGCGATATTCAGGGGGTTGTAACTGATAGCTGGAGTAATCATTTAAAGCCGGTTCTTGAAACTTTGTTAACAGACTTTCATGGGAGATTTTACATCTGCCTTCAAGAGTCTTCCAGTTCAGTTCCTCCAGTATCTTTGTGACTCTCCCCCACGGATTAGACAAACCTGGGACCATTCATGCTGCACTTCTCTGTATACTTCAATATACCCTGTTAGTCCTATTTGGTATGGGTCCCATACACTTGAGTAATATTCTAGGATGAGTGACACGTGTGATCCATGAATACTTTCCTTTGTAGGTTGATTGCATTTCCCCAATATTCTACCAATAAACCGAAGTCTACACCCTGCTTTACACATGAATGATCCTATATGATAATTTCATTTCATATCACTACAAAGTATTACATGCAGGTATTTGCACGAATTGGCCAATTGTAACAGTGACCAATTGATATAGGATACTAGGTTTTTTTGTTTTGTGATGTGCAAAATTTTACATTTTTGAACATTTAAAGCAAACTGTCAATCTCTGCACCACTTTGAAATCTTATCAATATCTGACTGAATATTTATGCAGCTTCTTTCAGATAACACTTTGTTACTGACAACAGCATCATCTGCAAAAATCTTAATTTTACTATTAATATTGTCTGCAAGGTCATTAATACAGAATATGAACAGCAAGGTCCCAACACATTTCCCTTGGGAACATCTGAAGTAACTTCTACATCTGACAATGAGTCTCCATCCATGGTAACATGCTGCGCCCTCCCTACCAAAAAGTCCTCAATCCAGTCACAAATTTCATTTGATACCCATATGATTGATCATAAACACAGGTGTGGTACCGAGTCAAATGCTTTTCGAAAATAAAATTCATACAACATCTAACTGCCTTGATCCAAAGCTTCCAGTATGTCACGTGAGAAAAGTGCAAGCTGGGTTTCACATGATCTGTTTTTTCGGAATCCATGCTGTCTGGCACTGAGGAGGTCATTCTGTTCAAGATACTTTATTATGTTTGAGCTCAGAGTATGTTCTAAGATTCTACAACAAATCAATGCCAAGGATATTGGATGGTACATCATTTGACAACCCTTCTTGTAAATGTATGTGACTTGTACTTTTTTCCAAGGACTGGGCACAGTTTTTCGTTCGAGAGATCTACGACAGATTATAGTTATCAGAGGGGCTAACTCAGCTGCTAATTCAGTACAGAATCTGATGGGGATTCCATCGAGCTCTGGACCTTCGTTCAATTTTAAACATTTCAGTTTCTCTCAACATCACTGACACTAATACTTATTTCACTCATCTTTTCAGTGGTACAAGGATTAAACTGGTGCAATTCTCCTGGGTTTTGCTTTGTAAGGGAACATTTGGAAATGGAATTAAGCATTTCAGCTATGGTCTTCTTACACTCAAATCCAGTTCCTGTCTCATTCACTAGGGACTGGACACTAACTATGCTGCCACTAACAGCCTTTACAGATGACCAGAATTTCTTTGAGTTCCGTGAAAAATCATTGACAGTATTCTGCTATGTTCGTCACTGAAGGCATCACGCATTATTCTCTTGACAGGCAAAAATGCGTTTCATTCAGTGTCTCTCTATCTATATCCCTATGCTTAGTTTTACACCTGTTATGTAGAAATATCTAATTCTTTAGAAGTTTATTTACGGTGGCTGTACACCATTGAGGTTCCCTCCCGTTAAGGACTGTTCTACTGGGTACATATCTATCCAGTGCGTGGTCAACTATTCTTTTAAACTTAAGCCAAAGTTCCTCTATGTGCTCCTGCCCTGTGGCAAATGACCAACACACCTCATAAGGTTACTAGGTCTTTAATCACAGTACACGCCGAGATCATGAATATAACACTGTCCAAACTCCGATATTTTTCACTGGCCACAAACACAATATTTAGCAGTACATACAAAGCATGGGAGTCACCTCCACTCTCCTTCTCACTCCCATTTCTTTGTTGATCCCTTCTCTCTGGATATGGTTCTACATTGCTCAGATACTTTGCTTCACGTTTACACTTTCAAAAATTCTGATTATATTGACTTACAGTTTCACCCAAAATTACTGTTTCATATTACTCTGTCCATAGAAAATGAATTAAATAGCATGTTAACAAATAAGAAAGTACATAACATCAGAATAAATTAAAATGGCAATCACATCCATAATTACATTGTGTAAACAGAAACATAATTACATCAATATTCAAATTTACAAGACTCATTCTGGTATAACCTTTCCAATGTATGATGAAGATAAAACAGGAAAGAAGTAAAAGAAAAGAAAATCTACACAAATCTCAATTTATCTAAAAACAAAGACGATGTGACTTACCAAACGAAAGCGCTGGCACGTCGATAGACACACAGACAAACACAAACATACACACACAAAATTCTAGCTTTCGCAACCAACGGTTGCTTCATCAGGAAAGAGGGAAGGAGAGGGAAAGACGAAAGGATGTGGGTTTTAAGGGAGAGGGTAAGGAGTCATTCCAATCCCGGGAGCGGAAAGTCTTACCTTAGGTGGAAAAAAGAACGGGTATACACGCGCGCGTTTACACACACACACACACACACACACACACACACACACACACACACATATCCATCCACACATATACAGACACAAGCAGACATATTCAAAGGCAAAGAGTTTGGGCAGAGATGTCAGTCGAGGCGGAAGTGCAGAGGCAAAGATGTTGTTGAATGACAGGTGAGGTATGAGTGGCGGCAACTTGAAATTAGCGGAGACTGAGGCCTGGTGGATAACGGGAAGAGAGGATATATTGAAGAGCAAGTTCCCATCTCTGGAGTTCGGATAGGTTGGTGTTAGTGGGAAGTAACACTGTGCCGAGATGTGCTGGCCGTGCACCGAGGCATGTTTAGCCACAGGGTGATCCTCATTACCAACAAACACTGTCTGCCTGTGTCCATTCATGCGAATGGACAGTTTGTTGCTGGTCATTCCCACATAGAATGCATCACAGTGTAGGCAGGTCAGTTGGTAAATCACGTGGGTGCTTTCACACGTGGCTCTGCCTTTGATCATGTACACGTTCCGGGTTACAGGACTGGAGTAGGTGGTGGTGGGAGGGTGCATGGGACAGGTTTTACACCGGGGGCAGTTACAAGGGTAGGAGCCAGAGGGTAGGGAAGGTGGCTTGGGGATTTCATAGGGATGAACTAAGAGGTTACGAAGGTTAGGTGGACGGCGGAAAGACACTCTTGGTGGAGTGGGGAGGATTTCATGAAGGATGGATCTCATTTCAGGGTAGGATTTGAGGAAGTCGTATCCCTGCTGGAGAGCCACATTCAGAGTCTGATCCAGTCCCGGAAAGTATCCTGTCACAAGTGGGGCACTTTTGTGGTTCTTCTGTGGGAGGTTCTGGGTTTGAGGGGATGAGGAAGTGGCTCTGGTTATTTGCTTCTGTACCAGGTCGGGAGGGTAGTTGCGGGATGCGAAAGCTGTTTTCAGGTTGTTGGTGTAATGGTTCAGGGATTCCGGACTGGAGCAGATTCGTTTGCCACGAAGACCTAGGCTGTAGGGAAGGGACCGTTTGATGTGGAATGGGTGGCAGCTGTCATAATGGAGGTACTGTTGCTTGTTGGTGGGTTTGATGTGGATGGACATGTGAAGCTGGCCATTGGACAGATGGAGGTCAACATCAAGGAAAGTGGCATGGGATTTGGAGTAGGACCAGGTGAATCTGATGGAACCAAAGGAGTTGAGGTTGGAGAGGAAATTCTGGAGTTCTTCTTCACTGTGATTCCAGATCATGAAGATGTCATCAATAAATCTGTACCAAACTTCGGGTTGGCAGGCCTGGGTAACCAAGAAGGTTTCCTCTAAGCAACCCATGAATAGGTTGGCGTACAAGGGGGCCATCCTGGTACCCATGGCTGTTCCCTTTAATTGTTGGTATGTCTGGCCTTCAAAAGCGAAGAAGTTGTGGGTCAGGATGAAGCTGGCTAAGGTAATGAGGAAAGAGGTTTTAGGTAGGGTGGCAGGTGATCGGCGTGAAAGGAAGTGCTCCATCGCAGCGAGGCCCTGGACGTGCGGAATATTTGTGTATAAGGAAGTGGCGTCAATGGTTACAAGGATGGTTTCCGGGGGTAACAGATTGGGTAAGGATTCCAGGCGTTCGAGAAAGTGGTTGGTGTCTTTGATGAAGGATGGGAGACTGCATGTAACGGTTTGAAGGTGTTGATCTACGTAGGCAGAGATACGTTCTGTGGGGGCTTGGTAACCAGCTACAATGGGGCGGCCGGGATGATTGGGTTTGTGAATTTTAGGAAGAACGTAGAAGGTAGGGGTGCGAGGTGTCGGTGGGGTCAGGAGGTTGATGGAGTCAGGTGAAAGGTTTTGTAGGGGGCCTAAGGTTCTGAGGATTCCTTGAAGCTCCGCCTGGACATCAGGAATGGGATTACCTTGGCAAACTTTGTATGTGGTGTTGTCTGAAAGCTGACGCAGTCCCTCAGCCACATATTCCCGACGATCAAGTACCACGGTCGTGGAACCCTTGTCCGCCGGAAGAATGACGATGGATCGGTCAGCCTTCAGATCACGGATAGCCTGGGCTTCAGCAGTGGTGATGTTGGGAGTAGGATTAAGGTTTTTTAAGAAGGATTGAGAGGCAAGGCTGGAAGTCAGAAATTCCTGGAAGGTTTGGAGAGGGTGATTTTGAGGAAGAGGAGGTGGGTCCCGCCGTGACGGAGGACGGAACTGTTCCAGGCAGGGTTCAATTTGGATAGTGTCTTGGGGAGTTGGATCATTAGTAGTAGGATTAGGATCATTTTTCTTTGTGGCAAAGTGATATTTCCAGCAGAGAGTACGAGTGTAGGACAGTGTATACCCGTTCTTTTTTCCCCCTAAGGTAAGTCTTTCCGCTCCCGGGATTGGAATGACTCCTTACCCTCTCCCTTAAAACCCACATCCTTTCGTCTTTCCCTCTCCTTCCCTCTTTCCTGATGAAGCAACCGTTGGTTGCGAAAGCTAGAATTTTGTGTGTATGTTTGTGTTTGTTTGTGTGTCTACCGACGTGCCAGCGCTTTCGTTTGGTAAGTCACATCATCTTTGTTTTTAGATATATTTTTCCCACGTGGAATGTTTCCCTCTATTATATTCAAATCTCAATTTAGTTTTATCTACACAAATCCCAATGTAAAGGTAAGAGATGAATTAATATAATAATATCAGTTTGGAGACTCCTCACACTTGTTCATAAGCAAAACAGTCATGCCATCAGCACTCCTCTCCATAAGATGTAAACAGTATAAGAAGTACAAGTGTTGATTGTACAGTTTGCATAAGGTATAGTGTTTTCTTTGTGTTGCTAACAATAGATGTGGGACAAGAAGAGGAGAAAGACCCATCACTGGCCTCTTTTTCTATGGAGAAGTACTAAGAAGGTGATTATGCTTGCCCCTAACCAACAGACAAACCACTATGTACAGTTTAATATGAATTCATTCTATTAGTGCAGATCTGCTTGGAATTTATCTCAAAAGATTGGGGACTATCTAGCTATTAGTAAATCCATGTCCCCATTTCTCTCTTTCGAGGTTCCTGGGACCATCAAAATTATTTCACCTACCAGACTGAAATCACATTAGTCCTGAGACTAGTCCAGGATTGGTAGCAAGGACACAAATCTAACATTGATGGGGACTGTCCCTTGATCTGTTGGAATATCTTACTGCTTATTGCAATTATCTGTACCAAGCACCTGATCTGTCTACTACAGTGCCACCTCTTGTTGTGTGGGTAATGAATATATGTCAGTGGCAATTGCATCTCCAGAAGAGGCATCTTGACATTGTGAGGGATGGGTTGGATGCAGAACTGTGTATACAGGCACATTCAAGGTAACCATGTACCTTAAGGGAGGATGTAATGGAAAATGTAAACATTTATTTAAAAAATCATTACAGCCATATTTATTAATGTACAAATCTAAAATTTTGCACATGTAAAGCAAAAGAGTTGTGTTTTAACGGAATAATATAATAAAATATGCAGTATTAATATTTTGCCAGAAATTCGAATTTTTAATTTTTTTATTGTCTTTTTTATAAAAAGCCATAACTCTAATTCTAATCATGCAATTAATCTGAAAATATTATTGTAGTGTCCTGAGAAGATTAAGACCACTAAACTACACTTATTAATTTATGGTACAAATTGTATCATTAACAGAGTTTTTAATTCTGCACATTGAAAATTAACTTTTTTCTACAAGATCAGAATGTAATTGCAGGGTCTCATATTTTTTAGTTCCAGGGAGCCAGTAACACTTTGCAAACATTTCCTGAAAATTTCATAGCATTAGCAGAGATATTTTGAGAAAAAGCTTATAAAAACAAATAAATGTAAAACAGAGAAAATGAGGTTCAAAGATTTTCTTCTCATACTTCCACATGTAATAAGCTTAACTCAATTTTAAAATCCTCCATACTGATACTCCTCATCCTAGAGGTTTCTCTCATCCCCCCTTCGAATCTGCCTGGTCTGTATTTGCAGGTAAGACACTTATCTGTCAGCTTTCTTGACCCTGCTCTTGTCGATGGAGTAAAATGCTTTTGTTGTAAACAAACCAGGATCTATACCAACTCTCCTCAGCACTTAGATTCTGCCATTATTTCCATTACTGTATCATAAAACTGCATCACAGGCACCTATTTTGAATACTTCAAGTCCACAGAATGTCCTTTTTGAGCATCTAGCGCAAATTAAGTTATTGAGGCTTTCATTTTCAGTTTGTGTCTTTCCATGAAGACACTTCCTCAATAAATCAGGATTTCCAAGAAACCTGAATGTGGGCTTAATTGCATTCATAACAGGTCCTGGTAATGAGTGTTTATGTGAATACATCTCATTTACGTAGTTGAACTCGCACCAGTTGTCTTTCGGACACAGATTGTGCATTGGCGTTTGATCAGTGTATAGTTTGTGTGTGTGTGTGCGCGTGTGGGGGGGATACGCCCACAGGAAATTGCTGGAGCTCAGAAAAGAGCGACTGAATGCGGACAGCCATGGTAAGCCCACATCGTGGCCGCCGCTGCGGCAGGGTGATCTCCGTGTCTGGATGAAGGAGACCATAATTAGGGTGCTTTTGGATTCAGCAAATGCAGAGTGCATAAGATATCAGCTGTTGTTGGCGCAAAACTTGCAGTAGTGGAATCCCTGCCTCTGCAAGAAGGCTAAGTACGGGGCTAGTCCGGAAGGCACCAGTCGCAAGTGAGACCCTACAGTGGTGGATGGGGTCTAGGATCTGCAGCATTGAAGGCAACGCAGAACCATAGACAGGACTTCCATAGTCTAAACGAGACTGGACCAACGCTTGATACAGTCTCAGGAGAACAGAGAGGCCTGTACCCCAGGCAGTATTGCACAGACACCTAAGAACATTGAGATGGGACCAACACGACCTCTTCAGCTGGCAAGAATGAGGGAGCCATGTCAACCGGGCATCGAAGACCAGACCCAAGAAGCGATGGGTGTCCACCACCTCGAGGGGCTGGCCATCGAGAAACAGGTCCGGATGGGGATGGACTGTATGGCGACAGCAGAAATGCATGAACACGTCTCAGCCGCCAAAAACTGAAAGCCATGGGAGAGAGCCCATGAGTGGGCCCGATAGATTTCCCCCTGTAGACAGCGTTCTGCAGCACCCATTACGGAGGAGGTGAGGTAGATACAAAAATCGTCAGCATACAAAGAAGGGGGCACTGTCGACCCAACAGCTGTCACCAGACCATTGATGGCTATGAGGGGATGCTCAGCACGGGACCCAGTGGAACCCCATTTTCCTGCCGATGGGGAGTGCTGTAGGAGCAGCCAACTTGGACTCAGAAAGAGCGACAAGAAAGGAAGTTATGGATAAAAATGGGCACAGTGCCACGAAAGCCTGATTCGTGAAGGATGGTGAGAATGTGGTGGCACCAGGTGGTGTCATAGGCATTATGAAAATCAAAGAAGACTGCAAAGAGGTGTTGCCAATGGGCGAAAGCCAAACGGATAGCAGACTCCAGGCGCACCAAGTTATCCACCGTAGAGCGACCACAGCGAAAACCACTTTTGAGTCGAAGACAAAAATGTCAGGGGATTCAAGGATCCAAAGCAGCCGCTGTCTCACCATGCGTTCAAGGAGCTTGCAGAGGGTGTTACTAAGGCTAATTGGATAGTAGCTATCCAACTGAAGAGGCGGCTTTCCCTGGCTTCAACACCAGAACAACACTGCTTTCCTGCCACTGGGTAGGAATGACTGAGTGCTCTTTCAGGAAAAGGAACGTGGGCGGATACAGAGTCGATGCCGAAGCTTAAGCAAAGTGTAGAGCGAAATTTTCTGCTAAAAAGTCTGGATTGGTAAGCACAACACAATGCACAGAAATTCCTGCAACCCCGGTGGGAGGACAGTGGCCAAAAATTCACCTGAGTTTCGCCCAGACCTGTGAAGAGGGGGTGTGTGGTCCTATTGCAGCTACATATCATTCCCAGCAAATCCATTTCTGAAATTTGATTAGGTAGCGGGCCCGGGTGCGGAATCATTTAAACACCAAAAGAAGAGCAGTAGAAGGGTGCCGCTTGAAGTGTTGAATAGCACAGCAGCGGTCTTTTATGGTTGCAGCAATTTCCGGAGTCCACCAAGGGACCATCTTCCAGCTTGGGGAACCTGCGGAAGAAGGGATTGCTGAAATAGCTGCTGAAAGGATAGCACCATGAATAGCACAGCAGCGGTCTTTTATGGTTGCAGCAATTTCCGGAGTCCACCAAGGGACCATCTTCCAGCTTGGGGAACCTGCGGAATAAGGGATTGCTGAAATAGCTGCTGAAAGGATAGCACCAGTCACAGTCTGAGTAGATTCATCAACAGTGCCGATGGCAATACAGGAGGGATGGGAGCAGAGGAGAAAGCACCCCAATCCGCCTTAGATATGGCCCACCTGGGAGGGTGATGGAGCGAGAGACACTGAAGGAAGGTCACTGTTACGTAAGTCATCGTGGACTCCCCACTGAATGGAGAGAAGGAGGCCAGGACTGCAGATGGAGAGGTCAATGGTACAGAAAGTGCTGCGCACCGCACAAAAGTGTGTGGGAGCACCTATGTTTAGTAAACAGAAGTCAAGCCCTGCCAGAACAGCTTCAACTGTCCTGCCCAGGGCAGTAGTCGTATGAATACCCCAAAGAGTGCTGTGGGCATTTAAGTCCTCTAATAGCAGGAGGGGAGAAGAGAGTTGTTGAAGAAGGGTGGCGAGGGCATGGAATGTGGGCGGCCTGTCAGGTGGGAGGTAGAGATTACAGATTGTGTTTGGAGTGGCCAGATGGACCCTGACAGCAATGACTTCCAGATTGGTATGGAGCGGAACCCATTTACTAAAAATGTCATTGCGGACCAATGGGCAAACACCACCAGAAGCCCACAAAGGGCCAATTTGGTTCCAACAGAAAGTGTGGAACCCACAAAGGGCGGGTGAGTAAGAATTGACAAAATGGGTGTCCTGGAGAGCAATACAAGTGGCAGAGTAGAAGGAAAGAAGGGGCTCCAACTCTGGAAGGTGACACAAATACCCATTACAATTCCACTGGAGGATTCTCAAGCTGGAGTCCATAGGGGAAGCGAAGGGACCGGAGTCGGTCACGCTGCCGAGTCGCCATCCATCACCGATAAGGATGGGATAATATCCATATAGGTGGAGTCAGACACTGTTGGTTCATTGACTGGAGGAGGGGAAGGCTGCACCTCAGGGGGTACTGGAGGAGCCTTGCCCTTGATCTTGCGTTTCTGCTTCTTCTCTTGGGAAGGAAGAGAAGGGTAGACTTCAGCAAGGGCGGGCGCGGAATTACACCGGGCAATCTTGGTGCCCACTGGCCGCGGATCGCGCTGCCGATGTGGAGACTTAGATCGCCTTTCAGGGGGATGCCGGGAAGAGGAGTCCCAGGAGGGAGCTCCAGCACCGGTGGCAGCCAAAGGAGGGGAGCACTTCTCCAGCGGGGGAGGGGGAGCAGTGCCTGAAGGGTAGGATATGGGCACTGATAGGGAGGGGGAGTGGGAGAGGGAGGAGGAGGCTGAAGGCATCTACATCTACATCCATACTCCGCAAGCCACCTGACGGTGTCTGGCGAAGGGTACCTTGAGTACCTCTAACGGTTCTCCCTTCTGTTCCAGTCTCGTATTGTTCGTGGAAAGAAGGATCGTCTGTATGCCTCTGTGTGGGCTCTAATCTCTCTGATTTTATCCTCATGGTCTCTTCGCGAGATATACGTAGGAGGGAGCAATATGCTGCTTGAATCCTCAGCGAAGGTATGTTCTTGAAACTTCAACAAAAGCCCGTACCGAGCTACTGAGCATCTCTCCTGCAGTCTTCCACTGGAGTTTACCTATCATCTCCATAACGCTTTCGCGATTACTAAATGACCCTGTAATGAAGTGCGCTGCTCTCCGTTGGATCTTCTCTATCTCTTCTATCAACCCTATCGGGTATGGATACCACACTGGTGAGCAGTATTCAAGCAGTGGGCAAACAAGTGTACTGTAACCTACTTCCTTTGTTTTCGGATTGGATTTCCTTAGGATTCTTTCAATGAATCTCAGTCTGGCATCTGCTTTACCGACGATCAACTTTATATGATCATTCCATTTTAAATCACTCCTGATGCGTACTCCCAGATAATTTATGTAATTAACTGCTTCCAGTTGCTGACCCGCTATACTGTAGCTAAATGATAAGGGATGTTTCTTTCTATGTATCCGCAGCACATTACACTTGTCTACATTGAGATTCAATTGCCATTCCCTGCACCATGTGTCAATTCGCTGCACATCCTCCTGAATTTCAGTACAATTTTCCATTGTTGCAAGCTCTTGATATACCACAGCATCATCCGCAAAAAGCCTAAGTGAACTTCCAATGTTATCCACAAGGTCATTTATGTATATTATGAATAGCAACGGTCCTACGACACTCCCCTACGGCACACCTGAAATCACTCTTACTTCATACGACATCTCTCCATTGAGAATGACATGCTGCGTTCTGTTATCTAGGAACTCTTCAATCCAATCACACAATTGGTCTGATAGTCCATATGCTCTTACGTTGTTCATTAAATGACTGTGGGGAACTGTATTGAACGCCTTGCAAAAGTCAAGAAACATGGCATCTACCAGGGAACCTGTGTCTGTGGCCCTCTGAGTCTCGTTGGCGAATAGCCCAAACTGGGTTTCACACAATCGTCTTTTTGAAACACATGCTGATTCCTAAAGAGTAGATTTCTAGTCTCCAGCAAAGTCATTATACTCGAACATAATACCTGTTCCAAAATTCTACAACTGATCGACGTTAGAGATATAGGTCTATAGTTCTGCACATCTGTTCGACGTCCCTTCTTGAAAATGGGGATGACCTGTGACCTTTTCCAATCCTTTGGAACGCCACGCTCTTCTAGAGACCTACGGTACACCACTGCAAGAAGTTGGGCAAGTTCCTTCACGTACTCTGTGTAAAATCGAACTGGTATCCCATCAGGTCCAGTGGCCTTTCCTCTTTTGAGCGATTTTAATTGTTTCTCTATCCCTCTGTCGTCTATTTCGATATCTACCATTTTGTCATCTGTGCAAAAATCTAGAGAAGGAACTACAGTGCAGTCTTGCTCTGTGAAACAGCTTTGGAAAAAGACATTTTGTATTTTGGCCTTTAGTCTGTCATCCTCTTGTTTCAGTACCATTTTGGTCACAGAATGTCTGGACATTTTGTTTTGATCTACCTACCACTTTGACATAATTGAACGCCTCTCGCATAGCCCTCCTCACACTACATTTCGCTTCGCGTAATTTTTGTTTGTCTGCAAGGCTTTGGCTATATTTATGTTTGCTGTGAAGTTCCCTTTGCTTCTGCAGCAGTTTTCTAACTCAGTTGTTGTACCAAGGTGGCTCTTTTCCATCTCTTACGATCTTGCTTGGCACATACTCATCTAATGCATATTGTACGATGGTTTTGAATTTTGTCTACTGATCCTCAACACTATCTGTACTTGAGACAAAACTTGTGTTGAGCCGTCAAGTACTCTGAAATCTGCTTTTTGTCACTTTTGCTAAACAGAAAAATCTTCCAACCTTTTTTAATATTTCTATTTACAGCTGAAATCATCAATGCAGTAACCGCTTTATGATCGCTGATTCCCTGTTCTGCATTAATTGTTTCAAATAGTTCGGGTCTGTTTGTCACCAGAAGGTCTAATATATTATTGCCATGAGTCGGTTATCTGTTTAACTGCTGAAGGTAGTTTTCAGATAAAAAACTTAAAAAACTGGATTCTTGGTCCCTGTCCCCCGTTATAAATGTTTGAGCCTCCCAGTCTATATCCGGCAAATTAAAATCTCCACCCAGAACTATAACAAGTGGGGAAATCTACTCGAAATATTTTCCAAATTTTCCTTCAGGTGCTCTGCCACAACAGCTGCTGAGCCAGGGGCCTATAGGGACATCCAGTTACCATGTTTGAGCCTGCTTTAACCGTGACCTTCACCCAAATTATTTCACATTTCCGATCTCCGTCAATTTCCTTCGATACTATTGCACTTCTTATCGCTACAAACACGCCTCCCCCTTCACTGTCCAGCTTGTCTCTGCAGTATACATTCCAATCTGAGTTTAGAATTTCATTACTGTTTACATCTGGTTGCAGCCAACTTTCTGTCCCTAGTACTATGTGGGCATTGTGACCATTTATTAATGAGAGCAGTTCTGGGACCATTCTATAGACACTCCTGCAGTTTACTATTGCCACATTAATATTGTTATTCCCTGTTGCATTTTGCCTATTACTACTTTGCTGCGTCTCAGGCGTCTTGTCGGGCCTTGAGAGGGAATTCTCTAACCTAAAAAACCCACATGTGCACTGCACACGTACTCCGCTACCCTTGTAGCCGCTTCCTGCGTGTAGTGCACACCTGACCTATTCAGGGGCACCCTACATTTCTCCACCCGATAGCGGATGTCGAGAAATTTGCACCCCAGATCTCCGCATGGGGCGAATGGGGTGGGGCTGGCAAGAGGAGGGGGTAGGAGGGGGAATGGACGTAACGGAAGCGAAAGTAGAAGACATAGACACAGGATGGAGCCGGTCATACTTTTGATGAGCCTCAGTGCAGGTGAGCCGATCTAAGGTTTTGTACTCTTGAATCCTTTCTTTCACAAACACCGGGCATACAGGCGAGCGTGGAGAATGCTGTCCATGACAATTTACACACAGTGGTGGGGGAGCACAGGCACACCCCTCATGGGGAGGGAGGGGGGGAGGGAGCACAGGCACTCCCCTCATGGAGGGGGCACCCACAGTCACCGTAGAGGGGATCAGTGGTGCAGCGGGAAGACATGTGTCCAAACCACAAGCATTTAAAGCATCTCATCAGTGGTGGAATATAAGGTTTTATATCACACTGATACACCATTACCTTGACCTCCTCTGAGAGGACATCCCCGTCGAAGGCCAGGATAAAGGCGCCCGTAGTGGTGCGATTGTTTGGAGGGCCTCGCTGCACACGGCAGGTAAAACAAACCCCACGCCGCTCGAGGTTAGCATGGAGCTCCTCGTCAGTTTGGAGAAGAAGATCTCAGTGGAAAATAACGCCCTGTACCGAGTTCAAAGACTGGTGGAGTGTGACAGAGGCTGGGACGTCACCGAGACGGTCACAAGCACGCAAGGCATCAGATTGGGCAGCAGAAGATGTCTTTATTAGCAAAGCACCAGACTGCATTTTACTCATCCATTCCACTTCGCTCTACTTATCTTCAATCATCTCCACAAAAAACAAGGGCTTGGTCGTGGCAAAATTTCCCCCATCCATCCTGATGCAAACCAGATACCGAGGGAAAGGTTTCAACCCAAGCCAGCCAGCTTGACCCTCCTCCCACGGGATGGCCAGGGAGGGTAGGCCGAAGGATCAGAAGGAGCAGTGTCACATCAGTTACCAGTCTTAGAAACGGCCACAGAATGGCCAGGATGGTGAAACGTTTGTTGCTTCATGCGCAAGGCTGCACAACAACCCTGGGTTCGGTATGGGGCAGCGGTGGGGTGGGTAGACTGCTGTGGCCTGTTGTGGGTTTGTGGACTACTGCGCTCTATGGCGAGATTATGGCCTAATTTTCAGCCGTCCTGCGCATTCCCCTCCACTAGCCACTGGCAGCCAATAATAATCATTCTCTTAATGAGCGGCTAGCAGCGAGTTACAGCTAGACAGCAAGAATCTCACTCCTAGATGCTGCACTGTTGCCGTACTTCATGACATCCAAATTATTCATTCAACAGTCACTGTGAATGTTTAAGCGCGATTTTAAAAGCCAGATGACGGCAACAAAGTGAAATGCTTCACAACCAGGCGAGGGGTATTATTTACCGCATTTATAACTTTTTCGAACGTGAATTTGAAAACAGGCCTCCTACCGTTGACATTTGAAGACACAAGAACAGACTACAGAACCGTGTGGTGTCAGCAAGAGAACTGTAAAGAGTATTGCAAGGGAAAGTGTCAGAGCTGTAGGAACCGTAGAAAAAGTTGGTTTCATATTGCCTAGAAAGCATCAAAATTGTAAGGAACCTGTAACACAAATGGATGGTTTTAACAACAATGTTTCAAAGTACTCCATGTTAATTATGAATGCCCAACATCACAAGAACATGTTACAGTTAGGCAGGAGAAAACCGGCTTCAATGGTAAGTGCTTCGTCAATGCAAAGAGTTTTAATCATTCCAGGAAATCTGCTGGAAAATGAATGATGGGACTGGTGGTTTAAAAGTTTTCATAGGAATAGGTTCTCAGATAATTATTCAGCATGCTGACTCTTCTTCTGGGTCTGTTTACTCTCAGAAACTTGTAATTACGTGTAACAAAAACAGCAGCGACTACCATTCGGAAATGAACGCTGTCAGTCTCACGACGTTATTCACAATTCTTGGCATTTACTTCGAAGTCGGTCATTGTCAGTTATATTTCAACTGTTACAGACAAAACATCAAGTACAAACACCAGAAAAATGGATATTTTTCCCTGGCTTAAAAAAGTTAAGCACAGTATAAATCAGATTTGTGTCAATCTCCTGCAGCTCCTTAATTTATACAAGTCACGTGGCAGAACATACAAACTTGACTTCCTTTAACGTGAATGGGGTCTCTCAGTTATGTGTCACTGTCAGTGTAGCCCTTTGGAATTAATTTGAGCAAAGGATATGGTTATATGGGATTAAAAAACCATTCAAGATAACATTCACTGAATCACTTGTGCATGAGGCAATAGACAACATCCCATCTGAAGCATGGGCACAGTCTGTGTGGCAAGCTGAAAAGCTTTAGAAACAATAATTCGACAACAGGGAAGTGATGATGGATATAAGCCTTAAACCTATCATCGTAAATTTACAATCAGATTGTTCGGAAACAGACTCAAATAGAAATGACAATGGTATTATTATGTAGACTTTGAAACAAAGTATTAATAATATTTCTTAGTTTTAAAGACTTGTGGTTTAAAATGTGCTTGTCAACATATTAGTTGCATACGTAATAACAAGAACTTCATGGCAGTTTTGATTAGGACTTTGTATCCTTTGAATTATGCAGACTATAATGTTCAACATATTGCCCAAGGAAAAGTTAAGCTTCTCCCACCATGTTGTATGCTCTAGTACGTGAGAATGCAGCTGCATAAATTTGTCAAAAGTCTGATATTTCCACTTGTACATCCCTGTTATTTTCAAGTTACAAACTGGATAAGGCCATAAAATGACTGCAACTGTTACTTGACGAGATATCAGTGGTTTTCGATTTATTGGTCATCATTCCCTGCAGTTATTCACAGATGATGGTTAATTGTTTGCTTGTTCAATGGATTATAAACGCGGTCTCTCACTGTAATGTCGAACGATTTAGTTTACATCATAATGCTCATTAACAGCGAAAAATATGACAATGTCCTAACCATTTTTACAATAGTCTTTTCATTAGTCTTTTCTACCACTAATTCTTTTTTATGCGCAGTGATTGCACTTAATTACAATCAAACACATCAACACATACACCTCATACATATTCTTAAAAATCCTATCGAGTGGAAGCAGTTGTCAAGCAAATATAATGGTTTCGGTTTTTGCTTGAAGTTAATTTTCTCATTTATTAAATTTTTACTTTTAATACAGTTCAAATCGCAATAAGTGATAATTACTACAAGCAGTTTCAATGATCTTGTCATTAGACAATTGTCATTTTGAGAAAAATTGTACTTCACGTCTTCGCAAAGCTGTGTCAGCTGTTCCCGCCTCCCACAGCCCACAGTAAATCTGTGGACACGTCATCAAGACGTTTTTTAAATTGCTCTCATGACGACTGACTGAAATTGGTTTTAATATTTACTATTCCCCTCATAGATTTGAATGTATAATACAATGTACCTTAGGCAAATGAAACCAGCTGTTGTCCGCAGCAACGCAGTTCGGCAATGTGGACTTCCTTTGCCACACACTGATGCCGCACATGCGCAGTTCTCATCCCTCCACTGCTCCGCCTCTACGTGCGGAAGCACTGTCTTACGTGACGTGAGCTATAGATGAGCGTAACTATTAACTCTCTCACAACAAAAGGCTAGAAATAATACAATATTGTTGTGATTTAATATGCAAAGCTTCAAGCTATTATACTCTAAAGTATTTTCAAGCTAGTAAGATAAGACCAAACTGCTGTTGTAATGTGAAACAAAAAAATCTTTCAACTAAAAGCAATGGGAAAGGCACACACACTTCTGGGCTGCACTTTTTTAACATACTAATTTAAAATAACGTATCAAAGATCCACTTTCATCTGCGTACAAATTTTGCACAGTGTTCAAATGGTTCACATGGCTCTAAGCACTATGGGACTTAACATCTGAGGTCATCAGTCCCCTAGACTTAGAAACTACTTAAACCTAACTAACCTAAGGACATCACACACATCCATGCCCAAGGCAGGATTCAAACCTGCGACCGTAGCAGCAGCGTGGTTCCGGACTGAAGCACCTAGAACTGCTCAGCCACAGTGGCCAGCTTTCACAGTGTGTGTCTATCAGATAAGATAATTAAATAATGCTAAAACTTCGTAATAGACTGAAACTGCAAAATTTGGATTGGGGAATCGGGAAATCCACTGACATAAGAAACTTTGGCAAAGGATAGATTCTTATGCTCCAGTACAGCATCTCGAAAACTGAGACCTGGTCAACCATTAGAGTGCTACTGTCATCAAAATCTACGGAAAGTTGTTGCAACCATGGGTAGGAAACAAAGTGTTTGTAATCCACACCTCATCGCGGAATGTGGAGGTCTAAGGTTTGCCCACTATGTAAGGCAGGACATACAGAGATCAGTGGCAGATCAGCAGGTGCAGGAGCAAGTGTTTCAAAGCACATCATTCTGTGCAGATTGCTGAACTTCGCACACTACAGCAGATGACTCCTGTGTGTTATCATGAAAACCCCACGACACTGTCAGTTAAGGCTGAAGTGAGTGTAAGCTCTTCAAGTCTAGACTATGGATTAATGGAAATGTGACACGTGGTTGGATGGCTCACATCTCTTCTTACACCAGATCAGTGATTGTGTCCACACAAGCTATCATCCAGGCAGCAGCTGCTCCAATCCCGTACAGTGCCATGGACACAGGATGCTGGGTACAGTATTACACTGCGCAGAACATTCACCTGAGCTTCCATGGGACCTGTGGTAGCAATTAAGGGCACCATGACAGCTATAGATTACATGAATATTATTTTGGTCGAGCTACATCCCTTCACACTTGTTGTCTTCATCTTTCAGCAGGATAATTGACCATGTCACAAGGCACGAATAGGCTATATCTCTGTGTTAAAATTATGGTTCGGAAGGTTGTTATTCTGAATGATTATAACATTTGGATTGCATTTCTGATCAATATTCACACAAAACAACTTATTTTTCTGTAATTAAAGCTTAAAAATCGTTTAATAAGTCATTAAATCTCAAGATTTTGTCATGTGACTGAAAGCACTGCTATTGGCTGCAGCTCTGTTGATGTCACAGTCCAGGGGTAAGATGAAGCTATCATGTGCTAGTTACTAGTTTTTTTACGTAGTTTTTCTCAAACGGTTTTGTTCTTTAGTGTTGGAAAATGTATTTACAACTGCAACCATGGAAAGGAATTTTGTGAAGGCTGTAGTGGAAACCTTCCAGAGTTTATGCATTTACTGTCCTTTCATTCTTAAAAAAAAAAAAAAAACTTTTTTTATACTCTGAAAATAAGAAATGTGAAAACAGCATTGCATTGTGACTGGGATGAAGGTACTGTGATGCAGTAATAAGCTGCAGAATTGTCTTAAAACTGCATGAATCTGGAACTGAATTATTTGTTCGCACTATACTGAAAAGATTTTCCAGGGCAAATTGTGCACAATAAAGCACAGTGTAAACTTTTTCATTCAGAAGATAATTCTGATTGCCAGAACAACTACTGTTTTCCAGGTACCTCTTGCCTCAAATTTTAAATTTTGAGACTATGTAATAACAATCATGTGAGATGCTAGAGCATCACATAATTTGCCTTCAACAGCTTTACATATTGTAGTTTCTCTGTTTCTCCTGGTCATTAATTTAAACTGCCAGAAAATTATGTTTATAAAATATGCAGTTGATGCAGCAGAATTTTAAAGTATATGTTGTTCTAATGCACACTGAACTGCTGCTGAAACTATTATTTAAAAGTGTTTAAGCAGAACTAACTTTCATTTTACCATAATGCCCTGGGATTATAACATTTCCTTGTAGGTTCCAAGCGATGTTTAATTTCTCTCTCTCTCTCTCATAATCATATCGTATTCATCGACTTGTTTGGGAAGAATAAGGTGGATGGAAATTGTTAAATGAATTCTCAGATTCTTCAAAATAAGAGATACATCAGGCATGAAAAGCAGTTTCTCAACACCATCCTTGTGATTCATCTGAATTTGGCCAGGCACAAAATGAAGCTAACAAACGAAAATAGATATAAAAATGGAATATGATATAGAATTTAAAAATGTAATACGATATAGAATTTAAAGCTCTGACATAACTGCACTATGAATAAAGTACACATAAGACAATAGTAATACTAAGTGAAGGAAAACAGGATTGCTCCTCACAAGGATAGATCTTGCAAACATTGAATTACACTACAAGGGACAACGTGTTCCTATGGAGTTTTTATCTACATCAAAATGATCCCCACAGACACACACTTTGTGACTGTCATCTGTTTTGGATCTCTACTGGCAAATTGTAACCTCTTTTTATGCATCTTCTCGTTCTTTGGAACACCCAAAAACAATTTTTCAGGATTTTTTATAGGCGTATTTGTACAATATAGCACTACATGTTACTTGTAACCGATTTTTCGAAACATAAATACCAAAACAAGATACCACTGTGAATGAGCAGCATGCTAGCCAGTGATGTCACAGGCATCATGACTCAAATTGAGCATTTTAGTGGAATTTCAAATTGTTTGAACTAAAAATTCAGATTTCTTTCTTTTTTCTAAAAAAAATACTGAAATTCATGAGGAGGAAAAAGTCATGTTATGTGCATAAAATGACATAATTAACCATTTATGACGATTTCCAGAAAACAGTCAAATACCTTATTATGTTACAGTGGTTTGAGGAGCATGATAGTGAACTCGCGTTGATAGCTTGGCTAGCCAGTTCACCCAATTTCAGCAAATGGGACACATCTGGGATGCTATCAAGTGCGAGCTTCACAACCACAAACCATCAGCTTGTAATTTATGGGAACTGCATGATCTGTCGATAGATATCTGATACTGAATACTTACAGAAACCTTACAGAAACCTTCTGACTCATGCAATCCACGCCACACAAAACTGCTACCTTATGTACTGAAGGTAGAGCAACACACTGTTAAGCACATGGTCATAATGTGCGGCTCATCAGTGTATCTCTTATTTGGAAAAAAAATTATAAACTAAAATTGGTATATTCATAAAATTAGTTATGATCATGAATTATTGTTAATTAACAATTTGGTGGGAACATTATCCATTCCCAGAGATGCAAAAGTTTATAGTGGAATACAAAGGGTGTTTCAAAATGGATATAGATGCTTTAACACTTTGTAGCGTTTATTACATTCAATTTATAATTATCAATAATACAGCAAATGAAGGAGCTTCTCAAACAGATGTTCTTGCAAGTTTTCAATGCAAGCACCATTCGTCACAGGGTAGACATCAAGTTGATTGACAAGTTCTTCCCAAACCTTGATCAGTGTGTCTGGACCAGTTCTTGCAAAAACTGCTTCAATCCTTTTGAGTAGATCCTTTACAAATCCAAAGATAAAAATCGCATGGCATCAGATCGGGTGAACATGAATGCAAAACAAGCTCTGTCATGCAGCTCCTTGCAGTCAATCCATTGGTCAGAAGCAACATTGTCTAAACAGTCATGTAGCCATCAAGGTGGCACATAATCTTACTGCCAAATAAAGTTCTGTGGTTAAGCTTCTTCCAAATGTAGAAAGAGCCATAGTTCTAGAGCATCCAGATAACACCAGTTACAGTTGCTTGACCAAAAAAGAAAGGCCCATAAACTTTCTGCCAGCATATGGCACAAAGCACATTCAATTTAGAGGAGTCCCACTGCAACTGCATGTGAACTGTAGTCTGTAGTAACAACTGCAAATGGTAAGGATATAGCTGTAAGTGTCCCATACTGTTTCCTTTCCAAAGACAGGCAGCACCTTCAAACTGATAACATATTCAGATGCTGTTATCACTGGGAGGATTCCAACAGAACTTAATACAGAATGCATATTGCACTGTAACAACAGACTCAGTCCTTGCAAACTGTAAAACACAAAAAGCTTTCTGTTCACTAGTCACCATATTTGCGACAAGTGCTTTCTAATAGTACACACAGCACACAGTACATGTACATATCAAAACTGTTTAAATTATTGTATCATTTCATGTATTATTTATAATAGTAAGTTGAATGTAATAAATGCTAAATGCCTTCAAACCCCAATATTAATTTTGGAACACTTGATATAATTATTAAATATCATTAGCATCTGTGTGTCATAGAGCAATGAGACAATGTATTGCGAGAAAAAGGAGAATATGATATTATGCACTATACAGTTGGGAGGGAGGGAGAGGACAGTGTTTTAGGTGTATTAATAATAATATTAGTAAATGATCTGAATGATTGTATGGTCTTTCAACCTTTTTTTCCGACAGGGTTGGGGGAGAGGGGGGATAACTTTCTTCTAAAGTAAGTTTGAACCTTCCATACGATAATATTCTGCACATCCCACAAAAAGAATAAACTCTTCAGGTTCATGATATCTCCAAAACAGCAATAATTATTTAGTCTTGCACAGTTTTCACCAATCTCATAACCAAAAGTTGCTCTCTGCTACTTACATTCCCATGATAAAAACTATGTCCTCAACAGGAACTGATAATGCAATACAAATGTCATTTATCAAAAGATGTAATGTATTCATTAAATTTAATTTCTACACATCTTGACAGACAATACAGACAATACACTTTACATCACCTTATTTACAAAAACACAAAAATAAACTCTCATCCTCCATATCTTACAAAACGTGAATCCAAATTTCAATTCCCAACACTAGCCACACACAACTACAATGCTGGAAACAGATAAATATTTTATGAAAAAATGTTGCATGATTGAACATTATGAACTTTGCTGTTTAATTGCAGACCATACTTATGAGAAGCAATAATCTCAATAATTGTAGTGTACCTAGTGGAAATCATTCAAAACAGGTCTAAACTATAGAGATGTTATGAATGTGTGATAAATATATGTACATAAATAATTTATCACTAAGAAATAATTTAATGTTTTCAATCAGACTACACTGAAGCAAGAAAGTTGCACAATTAATATTTAGACTGTTTTTGTTTGAGGACAGCCTGGACACATTTCGCCATAGTTGGTGATGCTCTGCTTATGGTATCAGTCATGAAGAAATCTTCAAGTTCTTTCTGCTTCACATCAAGAGGTAAGCTATCTAGCTGGGTCTTCACATTCTGAAAACAAAATACAAAGAATTTACATAAATTAGACAAGACTGACATAAATGTTATTTGAGAAACACGAAGAGTAAATTCATCAGATGCTGAAATAGGGAACTACAGGAACAGAGTAAAGAAATCCAAATTAAATACAGGTACTGCATGGTTTTCAAGCATTTCCTTTTCAAGGAAAATGTAAAAAGGTAAAAGAAATATCTGAACTGGGTAGAAAGAAGAATGATTCCTAAGACCCAAGTAGGACGGACAGAGCACATGAAAGAGATGTAGTAAAATGATATACCTTATTTACCGAAGTATATGACGACAGTGAAAATAAGATGATGACCCCCCTCCCCTCCCCTCCCTCTTCTTCAGAGGATCCTTGAGAAAATTTTATTTTTGATGTCCTCTGATTAATAAACATTACAAATTTTTTTTTTAATTGGGATTAAATACCTGCCTGAATGCACGAGTATTTTCTAAACAGTTCCCTTTTGAGATCTCTCTTTAACTGTTTTTTTTTCCAGCATGCCATTTTACAAAGCTGAAAAACTTTTCTTTTCAGTTTGAGTTTACCATTTTTAAGGCTGCACTATCTGATCTCAAAATTTAAGTCTCCATAGTAATCCCATACTAGTGGCACTGTTGTATGGAGTGTTCCTCAACTCTAATTTCCATCTACAAACTTAGCACATTAATAATTTCAAAGACTTTCTCTTTATCATGCACTGAAAAAGACATGTCACTTCAAATACAATGCATCTGTTTGAAAACTTGCAAAAATCTTTCAACACTTACCTACCAAATACATTTTGAGTATTACCAAAGTAAACTGCAAATACTGCAGAGACATCTTATTGGCTTGTACTAAACAACCAAGCTGCCTTTCTTATGGCATCAATAATCCTGGTCAATCAGAAGACCTGATACCTGGCTGCCAGGAGAGGCAGGTCTTGTCACTCATATTCCTCCTAGTGTTTGACAAAGCTGGTGCCACTGATCCCCTCCAACCCCTCCAAATTAAATCTGCTCATACACTCAACTTTCAAAGTAAATGTAAGACTATTCTTATATTAATCTATCAGAAGACATAAGAATGTTGACCTAAGAACCATCAGTTTAATCTGCATATTTAAGGCGACTCTGTATTTTTCAAATTACGAATTTGGGACAAAACCTCATCTGATAATCAAGTAAATATGTTAACTAGGAACTAGATAATCCTCCTCTTCTATCGCAAATAATGATAGTATCAAACACTATTCATTGTTGTAATTTCTGTTTGCAAAATGCAAAATAATGTTTTTGAGAAATTGCAACATACTCATTACATATTAATAATTTTAAAAAATCAAGCTCCAAAATACACATCTATTCTTCACAAAGTATGCAACAAAGAAAAACTAAGAACTTTGTGCATTGAATGCACAAGTGAAAGTATACTGAAATGCTTTTAGGAATGTCACACAACATGTACCATGTACTTGTCAGTTGCTAAAACCATAGATGCTGTTGTAATGCATCATTCAACTTTTATTTCTCTTTCAATCATACTTGGACCCTACGATAGCCTAGTAAAGATTAATGTAATCACAACAATAAAGGCCACTTATATAAGCATGCATTGGTTTGATGAAACCAAATGATTGTCAAGGGCTATGCTCTAAATGAGCTCCCAGAAAACCTGTGTTTCCCTTCACAGGAGCAAATTCTGGTGGCACTACCTAGCACATTGAATCTTTACTGTTCAGAGAGACTAAAGACTGGAGGTATACCCAGATAGTTGCAGTCCAGTTCTATGCAAGCCAGTCTAACCCTGTCCACCTCAATTTTTTCATTTTTGGGAATTTCCATGAATTCCAGCAAGAAGTGTCACACATTCAGTTATCAGTTTACAAGGGAATTTCAGCTCCAATTACTGAACCATTTAAATGTCCATTACCATAGCTGTGTATTTCAGTCTTGACACTCACTAATACTCTGGATCTGGATTCCATTTCTCCTGCTGGAGACACGCCATACACTGATGAGCCGAACATTATGACCACCTGCTTAATAGTGTGTTGGTCCACCTTCGGAACACAATTCAGTAGTGTTTCTGCATGGTATCGACAATTATGGAGGTGAGTAGCACCACATTTCTATGCAAAGGTCGTGCAATTCCAGTAAATTATGGGCCAACAATTGTGGAAGTGGAGCTGGCACCCGGTAGGGTCCCAGATGTGTTCCTTCAAGAGCAGATCAGCCGAACTGGATGGCCAATTCTGCATATAACGCTGGTGGACTTTATCTTGTCCAATCCACAAAACTTTCTGTAATGTTGTCTGTGCAGGATAGAGCTAATTCCCTCAACCTCCTGCACCCTGTATGAGAGTGGCAAGAAAAAAATGCACAGGCATACAGGTTTCGGGACAAAGTCAAATTTGATGCTATTCAAAACTGGCTGTTGACAGTCTTCTCTTTATAGAAATAGTAACTTAACTCTATGAATGTAGAACTTAGCTGCATCAATAAGTCATTTTATATGAATAAACCTCATCTTCAAGGTGCTTAGGAGTTTGTGATTAGAATGCATATCATCTCTCTGAATTTTCTAAAGAAATATTTGCAAGATATAAGGAAAAAGAGTACCGCAAAATAAACACTATACTGTACACTTGTTGTAGTATGCACATTTGAGTCTCGATAAAGTATACTTATTGTGAATGCCCCATAGATAATACAAGCTACTTAATCAACATAACCATAACAACGACAATAATAGCAGACTACTACTACTACTACTACTTCTTCTTCTTCTTCTTCTTCTTTCCTTGGATCTAAAGTAGTGTGAAATTTAAGAAGATAATCTGGGACACAAAATCAAATTGTGAAAGTGCATTCTTCTTGTGGATGTGGGACAGCAACTGACAATATAAGTAATGGAAATTGAATACCATATTTTCAGAGTATTTGTTATCCAGACAGCTAGTTCCAATGCTCATCTGCATCATCTTCAGGTCCCCTTTATCAAAAACCAACATATATAATTACAATCCTGGTGGCTAGCAACTTAATTAATGGAAAAAAGTAAGATACCACAACTCTTTTAACATCATTTCAGGAACAAAACACAACCACAGCACCCTCTAAGTGTTCACATCTTGGAAAAGCTTTGTAGATATATAATCCCCCCCCCCCCCCCCAACCGATTTTGGGCCTACCATTCTACATACACTGTTTGTCGTGGATTGTCACAATGTATCATATTATGGGTTCCAATATTTACATAGGTAATTCCTTAGAAACATTGATTAACTAAATGCTATGACTTTTTTTTTTTTTTGGGTGGGGGGGGGGGGTGGGGGGGGGGGAGTTCTAGTTAAGCATTAGCTTCTCTCTTCTTCCAGAACAGGCTCATACAATTCCTAAGTTGATGGAATTCAGTAATGTTCTAGTTGCACCAATTTCTCAATTATACCAAAGTATTCTTTTATGTGGAACTTCCAAAATTCTTTTCATTTTATTGTCCTCTACACCTTTCTTGGAGAATATGCTGTTTTACCTATGACTTATCATTTTGGTGTCTGCTATGAATGGTAAGAATTTAATGGGGTATCAGATAGTGTTCCATACTTGCTCCCAACTTTGATGTGACATTAGCTATAGGCAGCCAGACATAATGGTATCACACTGTCCTAGTACTGCTGCAGGTACACTGACCATGACAGTATTCAACTAATTTACATAGGATGATTCTTTTTAAATGAGTATTAGATACCAAAGGATGGTTTTTGGCCGTTTATTTTTATTTTAGTTTTGTTACTATTCATAAGTTTTTTTTGTTTTTTACATACAGATAAGATTGTGCACAACACCTAAGGTTTCAGCATTCACAAATATTTCCACGTCCTTTACATCAACCAAGCCCTTCAGATCACACTGTTACTTCTGTTCCTTGGAGGTCATCTATCCTAAATATTGTATTTACATATGTTGTTATGCTTGTACACTTTGCTTGCAGCTGAACTGCAATATGTGGGTTCCTTGCTGCCGTTTCATACCTTACACCACTTCTACAACCTTCTGCATATCATGTTTTTTGTATATCACTGTATATTTATCAGTTGTATCATGTTTAATATTTTGCCCTTTTCCAAAATTTACAATAGTTGGAGACTATCCATGTACTCATGTGCAAACTCCAAGTGTACTTTGGTTATATTTTGTTCCTTTTATGATGTTAAAGCAGTTGTGGTATTTTATTTTTCACATTAATTAAGTTATTAGACACAGGCATTGTAACTATATAAGTTGTTTTTCGATAGACAGTATCTGAAGATTATGCAAATGTAGCAATGAAACTAGTTGTCTGAATCATAAATATTTTGAACATATGGCTGTGTATTCCATTTCTTTTTCTTTTTACAAAATCAGAGGTCTGAAATAGCAGAATGCACGGTCAAAACTGGAATTTAACAATACTGATATACCTAATGATATGGCTGTGACAAATACAGCTATATCCTCTTCCCAAAAAAATCTTCAAAGCAGAAATCTGATCTGTAACTAAATACAATTCCTGATCTGTGTCTACTCAATGTGCGTGTGTGTGTGTGTGTGTGTGTGTGTGTGTGTGTGAGAGAGAGAGAGAGAGAGAGAGAGAGAGAGAGACCATACCTTTGCCAGTTCTGTAGCTTGGACAAAGAAGTTTGCTTCTTCCACGTTGCCATACCGAACCAGATTTGGTGAAACCTCCTCCAGTCGATGCCTAATTTCATTCAGATTATCATACGGTAGAGTTTTGCCAATTATCTGAAAAGTACACAAAAGCCATTTACATTATAGCTGTCAAAATCCATTACTTATGTCCAAAAAGCCACACAGGTATTGCCATTATTTCTTCATATATGAACAAACAAATAACTGAAGTCTACACAGTCAGGACCACCACAGTTTTAATTTGATTACTACCTTCAGAGCAAATCCTAGAATAATATTATGTCAAACACTGCGTACAACGAGTAATGGAAAATCTTGACGGAATATATATAATTTAAGGAGCAAAGACAACAACTAACTGAACAGTACAGACACTGATTTGCCGAAAGGCCCATAAACAATACAAAGAACTTTGCTAACTTTCAGGTGAATCCTTTTTCTGAGCTGTAGAGTTAGAAAGTAAAATGAGGTAAACAGAATTACTCAGACAGTAATGGAAGTTTCAAGTTTAATTGTCGTGGGAACTGAAGCTGGATAGCAGGGAAAGGAAGAGGGGGAAAATTTTAGGTGAACATGTACTATGGGGACAGAGTGAAAGGCAAAGCCACCTGGAAGAATTTTGCTCAGAGCACAATTTAATCACTGAAGAGACTTCGTTTAAGAAACGAATAAGAATTATATTGACAAAAGCAGAAAAAAAGTGCAGCAAATTTGTGTGTGTGTGTGTGTGTGTGTGTGTGTGTGTGTGTGTGGAGATCCAATGGGCGCCCAATGGCGAGGCCGTCATCGCCGTTACGGTTATACAAACAAACAAATGTGGAGATGAACTAAAAGTGTTGTACATGCATGGACTTGAAATTACTGAACGGTCACTGTGTATCACATGCACTCTCATGCGCACTAAAACCAAATAGGAGGGAAGAGAGTTAAGCAAGAATTTAAAACACAGAGAAAACAAAAGACAGAAGAACTAAAATTGCAGGGAAATTTGACTGGCTGACCCCTTCCAAAAATCTACGGTAAGCAGGCCACCCTTTTACACATTAAGAACATCTCCCTAAAATCTTGTTAAAAATGTTGGACAATTCACAAAACTTTAAAACCCTAACCACATTCATTTGAGCATTACATAAAATAGATAGCAGATCCGCCGCAGTCCGGTGGTCAGCAAATAAAATGCAGTCTAATAAAATGTGGCGCACCGTGATCTGCACGCCACAAGCACTACAGATTGGAGGGTCCTCTCGCGAGAATAAGAATCCATGTGTCATAGGGCTGTGGCCTATGCAACGACGAGTAAGAAGGACCTCGTCCTGCAGACGTGACTTGAAGGAAGTACTCCATGGGTGAGCTGTGGGCTTGTTGATACAGAGCTTGTTATCGGTCACTGCCAGCCGCTCGTCTTCCCACTGAAACAGGACTCTCTACCTCAACAGCAAGGTGACAGCATGCAGGGAGATAGCACACCAAAATACCAGAGGATCATGACATGTCTGCTTGCTTGGCTGCTCAATCCGCCCTTTCATTCCCCGCAATTCTAATGTGCCCAGGTACCCAGCAGAAAGACACCTCCTTTCCAATCATCGTGGTTGTAGGAGGGCATCCTGGATATTCTGCGTTACTGTATCTGCTGGGTACAAACATTGGAGAGAGTAATGGGTGCTCAGAGAGTCTGAGCAGACAAGAAATCTAACACCGGGAGAATGTCTCATCTGCTTCAGTGCTCGGAAGATCGCATATAATTCTGCATTGAAGATGGTAAATTCTGGAGGCAGTCTGACCTCGAGGACATGATCCGGGAAAACGACAGAGCATATAACAGAGTCCCCCAGCTTAGACCCACCTGTAAAAACAGCTACTTGGTCATGGTACTCAGATAAAATATCAGAGAACATTGCATTAAAAACTGAAGCAGGAGTGCTATCTCTGCTGTACCGCACCAAATCTAAAATCACTCTGGGTCTCTCCACTAACCAGGGCAGCACGCGTTTAAAACCCTGGATTTGGGGTCTTATAGGTTCCACACTGAGTGACTCCAGCACACAATGCACGCGGATCCTAAATAGCATCATGGCTCGTGGATCATTGGAAAATCAGCACAGATGCTAGGTATGGGACTGGTCCGATAAGCATCCGTGGCCAGCCGAATCCTCATGATGGACGGTATCAATGATATGCAAGTAAGAGGGCCTCACTGATCCATACGCTGTGCAACCACAGTCCAACCCTGAATGCACGAAAGACCGATACAACTGAAGGAGACGCGCCCTGTCCACTCCCCAAGACCTGTGGCTAATGCACTTCCTAATGTTCAGTGCCTTCCGGTTTCTGGCTTGCAGGTCTCGCAGGTGTGGTAACCAAGACAATGGGAAGTCAAAAATAAGGGCCCAGAAACCACAGTGTGTCTGTAAAATAAGGGGTGGTGTTCCCCATAATCAAGGCAGGCAAATTAAAAAGAAGATGAGAAATATTAAAATGCACACACACACACACACACACACACACACACACACACACACTTATCTGCAGAAAACTGAAAACCCGTCTTTGTAGCCCACTCCTCTAACTGTCGCACTGCAAGATGTAACTGATGGCTCGCCATTGCAACACTGGAGGACCAGAAAACAGCAAAATCGTCTACATATAAGGAGCACTGTACAGGACTCCTTACCATAGATGTGATACTGTTGATGGCTATGGCAAAGGGGGTAACATTTAAAACACTGCCCTGAGAAACACACTTCTTCTGCTCAAATCATACAGACATCACCACTCAGGTCCTAAAAAACCACTGAGACAAGAAATACCAAATGAAGATATAGAGGTGGCCACAAAAGCCCGACTGATGCAGTTGTGAGAGAATACAGTGTGTCCACATAGTATCATACGCCTTACTTATATCAAAGAATATGCTGATACAGTGATGCTTATGGAGGAAAGCCTGCTAAATAGCCACCTCTAGGAGGATCAGGCTGTCGAAAGTGGACCGAAATCTTCAGAATCCACACTGAGAGCGGCTAAGGAGTTGCCTGGTCTCTAACAACCAGACCAGACAATGGTTAACCATTCGCTCCAGGCTCTTCCTACACAGCTCATTAAGGCAATACTCCGATAAAACTACTTGGGCATGTGCAGTCTTTTCCTGGTTTGATGAGAAGGATCAGAATTGCCTCCCTTCACGAGCTAGGGAAGAGCCTGTCTGCCATATTAGATTAAAACATTCGAGGAGGATTTCCTTTGACACCACTGACAAATGTTGAAGCATGCAGTACCGGATTTGGTCATGATCGGGTGCAGTGTCATGAATCTCAGTCAGTGCCGATTCAAGCTCCCACATGGAGAAAGGGCAATTGTTGGCCTCAGAACTGCTGGACCTGAAGTCCAACTTTTCCCTCTCTACAGTCGCATGATAGTGACAAAATGCCAGATCCCGGCTTGCATTGGAAGCAGTTTGTGCAAAATGTTGTTTGGAGGCCCCCTGGTTCAGCACTGCTGCTATCAGTAAATGGCTGCACTTACCGGAAATCCTCCGGATGGCTTCCCATACTTTTGTAGAAGAAGTGGAACGATTGATGGAGTCCAAGAATGTTTGCCATGAACTTTTCTTACTATCCCTAATGACGTGTAGAGCCTTGGCTCTCATGACTCGAAAGGCCCTAAGGTTGTCTGCTGTTGGTCAGCATTTAAAATGTCGAAGAGTCGCACACCTTTCCCAGATTGCGGAATGGCACTCATCTGTCTACCAAAGTACTGGTTACCTCCTAAGATGACCTGAGGGCTACGGGTTGGAAAAGTCAGCACACCACTAGTGATGTGGTCAACCCATCCTTGCACACTGCTACAGTGTTTGAACACAGCCAGCTGGCTGAAACGTGTCAAGTTGCCCTGCTGACTACCCTTTTGGGGGCTTAACTTCAGCTGGTGAGCCATTTAGTAGGTGAAGGCAGATTGGGAAGTGGTCACCAGAATGAAGGTCGTCAATGACCTTCCACTGAACAGAGTTTGCAAGGGCGGGAGAACAGAAAGAGAAGTCGATGGCTGAGAATGACCCCGTAGCAGTAGAGAAATGTGTGTGAGTACCCGTGTTGAGGATGCACAGCTCGTGAGATGTTAAGAGGCTCTCCAAAACCCACCATGAAGGCAAGTACTGGTCGAGCCCCACAGGACATGATGGGCATTGAAGGCTCCCAGGAGGAGGAACGGTCACGGGAGTTGTGCGATAAGATCTGTGAGAGCCTCAGAGTCTAGTGCATCTTGGGGTAAATACAGTGAGCAAAGAATGATCCTTCAAAATACATGAATTTGAACTGCAACTGCTTGCAGGTCAGTAGCCAGGGGAGAACAGAGGAGTGATGCGTATTGACGTAAAACACTGAGACACCTCCCTTGGCCCTTTCCCCCAATAAGTCATCCCAGCATATATCCCTGTAGCCCAGGGACATCTGTATCTTTAAAATACGATCTTGTAAACAAAAGTGCAAGGGATGTGCCTGGGCTAGGAGTTTCAATTCCTCCACATGAGTCCTGCACCCATTTATGTTACACTATAGTATGGGAGCCATGTCATTGGTGCAGTTTTAATTTTCCACTATCTTTGCACCAGGATGGTGAAGCACTTGAAGAGCGAGGGGGGTGGAGGGGCTGTCTGGATCCAAGGTATCTAACTCCATGATATCCTCCTCATCAGTCAGACGAGAAAGAATGATGTCTGACGGTGCTTGGGAACGTCATGAACCTTCCACTGCATCCTGTCCCTTCGAGGATAACGGGGAAAGGGGTGTTGAGAGGCACACTACTTTTCTTTTACCTTCTGGATCCTCGATGCAGAATTGTTGTTGGTCTTTGATGGTGCATGCAACGGCTTTGCCACAGTGGATACACCGGTTCCCGTGAGATCACCGTTAAGCGCTGTCGGGCGTGGCCGGCACTTGGATGGGTGACCATCCAGCCGCCATGTGCTGTTGCCATTTTTCGAGGTGCACCCAGCCTCGTGATGCCAATTGAGGAGCTACTCGACCGAATAGTGGCGGCTCCGGTCACAGAAAACCATCATGACGACCGGGAGAGCGGTGTGCTGACCACACGCCCCTCCTATCCGCATCCTCAGTGAGGATGATACGGCGGACGGATGGTCCCGATGGGCCACTTGTGGCTTGACGACGGAGTGCTTTTTGCTTTTTTGATGGTGCAGCTGCCTGGATTACTTTGTCCTTACTCTTTTTCCCTTGACATGTACATGTGCAAGTACAGGTGCTTGCGGTGGACACAGGCGCACTAGGCATCGTCTGTGTCTCAGCGTCCACCTTGGGAACAGGTTTCTGCAACATGGAAGAATATGACGTGGCAAAGACAGGGGGTTTTGTCGCCTTATATTCTTTTTTTGCTTCAGCACAGTGGATCTGCTTGGTCACTTATCTCCTGTATTTTGCGTTCTTTGGGGTGGGAGTGAGAGGGGGGGGGGGGGGGGGGGGAAGCAACAACCCAGGGCAGTCTCCGCTCCAGTCTGTGTGGTTCCCACCAGAGCAGTTGATGCACATTGCCCAAGACAGGCTGTCAGTCCCAGCATCATGAGCGGCTTTTCCGCAGTTCCCACAGATCGCTTCACCTCCACAATTCATGGTTGTATGGCCGAAATGCTGGCATTTATAGCACCACATAGGGTTTTGAACGTAAGACCGAACATTAAGTCGAAGGAACCCCGCCATAAGATGATCAGGCGGTGTCAGAGAATTAAATGTGACAAAGAAAGTAGCAGTCTTTTCAGTTGCTCCATTGTTCCTGCGTGTTCGTTGTTCCACGTCGACTACTCCCTGGGATGCCCATTCCTGCTTCAGTTCTGCTATGTCCATGTCCATGATATCTCGGCATGTGACAACATCCTTACTAAAGTTGAGAGGGGTGTGCATCTCAACAATAACATAGTCACACAGTTTCTGCAATTTCTTATTAAGGTCTACCTGCTTTGACCTGTTAGTTTCAACCAACAATGAGCCATTACGCAATCATCTTATAGATTCTAATGTTCCAGCAATGTCTCCCAAACCCTTGCGGATATAAAATGGGGACACTTTCTCAATGTCCCCTCCTCCCTCTTTATCACCCGAAAGACATTGTTATTCCCGACTCCATGAGCCCTGTTACTGCAGTCCAAACTATTCTTAGTATCAGGAGGACTACCCTCCCCCATTCTTTTGGATGAATGAGTGTGAATACTCCCAGGTGGTACACCCTTCCCACTGGTAGGTGAAGATGATAATTTCAAGGGTTTCATCTTGGTCCCATGAGCAGCTAGGGAAATAATTGTCCACTCAGAACCCTGCCTGCCTGAGTAAGCCTTATACAATTGAGGTGGGGAAGGTTCCCCAAAGGTTGCCTGCTAACGACTGTTCCACCTAAACAACCATGCATCCCATTAGCATGGGAGGTTTATCCCGTCCTCACGATCTGGGAGGTCAAGCCAAGATCCCCATTCCCTGAGACATACAAAATTCCACCGCCACGCCGTGCGGTGGTCACTGAAGCATGCACAGAGCTTACGGTGATGGGACTGATGGTGCTTACCAGTCCCCAGCTCAGGAACCCGGGGTCGCCAAGCATGAACCCAGCAAATCAACGCTGAGCCCCAAAAGGTTGCAGCAAATGAAGCAGGCAAAATGGAATATGTATTTCTAAAAAGTGGGACTGGCAAGGTGTGGAAAATGGCTAAGCAGGAATGGCTAGACAAGAAATGCAAGACTGTAGACCACGGATGTCTAGCGGAAAGATTTTCTGAGAAAGGAGAAGCAGCTGTACGAATATAGACAGCTCAGATGAAAAACAACCGAAACTTGGAAGGAATATATAGAAGGGCTATATAAGAGTAATGAACTTCAAAGACAATATTACAGAAAAAAGAGAATGCACTTCAAAATAAGACTGGAGAACTGAAAGGTCTAAATTGAAACAAAGTCACCATTGTAGGTGAGTCTCCTTCAAAATTATCAAGATTTCTTCAGAGAGCCAACCATGACAAAACTGTTCCACCTGGAGTGCAAGACATACGAGACTGGAAAATATCCTCAAATTTCAAGAAAAACATAATTCTTTCAATTCCAAAGAAGGCAGGTGCTGAGAGATGTGAATATTACCAAACCATCAGTTCAATAAGTTCATGACATCAGTTACTGACGGAAGAATGTAAAAGCTTAGGAGCTGAACTCAGGGAAGGTCAGTTCATGTTCTGAAATGTAGTAACAAGCATGGGAATAATTACTCTGTGACCTATCTTAGAAGTTAGGGTGAAGAAACATAAATCTACATTTATGAAAAGTATAGTTGCTCTTCAGCATATAGCGGAGATGCTGAGTTGCAGATAGGCACAACAAAAAGACTGTCAGAAAATGAGCTTTCAGCCAAAAATACTTACACACACAACACACACACACACACACACACACACACACACACACACACACACACCCCAAACTGCAGCCTCTCTACTTATCTGCAACTCGGCATCTCCACTATATGACGAGTAGCAACTATACTTTTTATAATATTTTCCATTGTCGGAATCTACACTTAGAGAATTTGTAGATTCTGCAAAAGCTTTTGACAATGGTGACTGGACTACATTTTTTGAAATTCTGAAGGCATCAACGGGGAGCAAAAGGTTATACGTAACTTGTACAGAAACCAGACTGCAGGTATAAGAGTCCAAGGACATGAAAGGTATCAGTGGTTGAGAAGGAAGTGAGAAAGCGTTGAACACGCAGTAAAGGATACCAAGAAGAAATTTAGGAAGGGAATTAAAGTCCTGGATAAAGAAATAACTTTGTGGTTTACCAATGACATTGTAATTTTAATAGATGCGGCAAAGGACTTGGAAGAGCAGCTGGACAGGAACAGTAATGTCTTGAAAGGAGTTCACAAGATTAACATGAACAAAAGTAAAACAGCGGTAGTGAAATGTAGCCAAATTAAATCAGGTGATGCTAAGGATATCAGATTAGGAAACTAGACACTAAAAGCAGTGACGAGTTTTGCTACTTATGCCACAAAATAACTAATGATGCTCAAAGTAGGGAGGATATAAAATGCAGACTGTCAATACCATGGAAAACCACTTGTGAAACAGAGAAATTTTTTATCATTACATAAATTTAAATGTTTGGAAGTATTTGCTGAAGGTATTTGACTGGAGTTTAGAATCGTACAGAAGTGATGTGGACAAAAACAAGTTCAGACATGAGAATAGAACCTTTCGACATGTGGCACTACAAAAGAATGTTGAGGAATATATATTATATTATATATAAATCTATACGTAAACAGAACAACATTCATTGTTAACCCATCAGTCATTGTACTTGTGTGTAACAATCATTTACAATGTATGCGAATCTACCAGCAATACCATGGGTCTGCAGTTATACTTGTGTACTCGCTCTCCTTTCTATGTAGGTAGCGTCCATTTTTACCCAACATCAGACTCAAGTGACAAAATTTTAGTTAATTGGATAGCAGTGGAGATTGATGAGCCTAGGCTCCAATCTTACAGAGATGGCGAGTTCTGAGATGATGTCTTAGGACCTGCTAGCGAGTTTGAAGTAAGTATCTATATTACCAGGTAACTATCCCACAACCCGTGACCAGTTGCAGGTTGCCCATATAATGGCTTCCATGGGTTACAAAAATTTGATTTTCAACATTTCACATGATTACTGATCGAATTTAAGCATTTAAAATGCTGTCGTAATCTACTGATTAAGAGGTACAATCTTATATTTAACTTTTAACACAAAAAAGACAAGTACTACAGATAGAAACTGTGTGTTCATCTTGAGATAGTGCAACTGGACTTCACTCATCTAGTACTTGAGAATAAGGGGACTTAGCGACTTCCAACAAACTTCACACACAATGACACCCCCATAAAATGGTAAAAGGCAAACAGTTTATTGCTTACTACTGTACATTTTCACTGTTCATGCAGTAAAACTTCAGCTTTAGACATGACATGATCATTTATTACTTCTTTACTTAGCAACTCTATTTGCCACACAGTTTGCTGACAACGTACACTTATAGCCAGGATATATTTATCCAGTGTTTCACAACACAAGCACTTGGTGACCCCCAATGACCTTTAAGCATAATTTCAAACCATTTCTAAGCTTCTTCCCACTTACATACTTCATGTCAAATATTTAAAACATTAAATATATCTAAAAACAAAGATGATGTGACTTACCAAACGAAAGCGTTGGCACGTCGATAGACACACAAACAAACACAAACATAAAATTCTAGCTTTCGCAACCAACGGTTGTTTCGTCAGGAAAGAGGGAAGGAGAGGGAAAGACGAAAGGATGTGGGTTTTAAGGGAGAGGGTAAGGAGTCATTCCAATCCCGGGAGCGGAAAGACTTACCTTAGGGGGAAAAAAAGGACGGGTATACACTCGCACACACACACATATCCATCCACACATATACAGACAAGAGCAGACATGTTTGTTTGTGTGTCTATCGACGTGCCAGCACTTTCGTTTGGTAAGTCACATCATCTTTGTTTTTAGATATATTTCTCCCACGTGGAGTGTTTCCCTCTATTATATTTAAAACATTAACTCATTTATAGAGCACCAGATGTTTGAAAATGTTTTATAAATGGATGTTTGATTCTTTAAAAAATCAAGGGTTTACAGTACAAAACTGATTCTAATCTCTGGTGTAGACCTGAATATATGATGATCATATCTAACTTCTTACAAAGATGATTTAAAACTATAGCAGGTACACGTTCACTTTGACTAGTTCTGATTATTTCAGGTCAACTATCATATGGTGTGATTTCTCCCACATTATTTGAAAACTTTTTAATGCTTATTATTCAGGGAAAATGTTATACTTGACTGTAGAACATCTTACCTCAGACAGAGCTCGTATAATTTTCCAGTCTTCTCTTGCAAGACCAGGTGGAGTAACAGCAACCAGTGTCTGCTGAGCTCGGCCTTCTGTGTTCACATAAGATGCCTGCTTTTCAGTGTAAGCAGCACCAGGGAAAATAGCATCAGCCATTGACGCCCCAACATCACCGTGGTGGCCTGGAAAGTAAGAAAACTAGCTCTTTTCCTCGTGTGAAATTAAGACTACCTATCTGCTTGTCATGGGTCATATCAGCATGCTAATCCACAATGTACAAACATCAAAATGACAAGAACAACAGTGTCAAATTATTCAGAACATTAAGTGTACAAAACTGAAAACAGTGAAAATTCAAGTTAGCAATGGGAAAACCAGTATAACTGTAGACATGCCAGCCCGCCATTGGCCCTAAAGACAAAGTAGTGAATGAAGGGACATGTTTAACCCAATTCTTTTGTAATTCACATTCTTCTCTAAAAACAAAAATATAAAAATATATTTGAGGACACGCTATCAATATACAAAAGCCACTCTAGCTCCTTTACATAGCATCAACATTTAAATTTACATTATTTATAAGAAAGTATTCTTCAATGTAGCTGCCTACAGCAAAATGAATAAACAAAGTGCTAGGTAATTATACTTGCCTTGATAAATTACAAATGCGTCAGCAGGTAAATCTGATCGAGATATAGTGCCTTCATCTGCACCTAACAAGAACAGGACTTTCGGTGGATTGTTTCGAATTTCTTCAACACCAGCCTTGTATCCAATGTCAAGAGCAGCTACCTGAGATGCTACACGGTGCAGTACATTCAGAATCTTCCAATCAGCTGGTGCCTGTTAATTCAACATGAACCACATGTTAATCACTATAGCTACAAAAACTTTTCCTCTATTCATAAAATATTATGGTGTCATATAATGTTTAAAGTTTCTAGCAAATCACCTTTTATTCGTGATATTTATTACACATGCTTAGTGACAGTGGACACACTGTATTACAATCAGTCTGTCAATGTGTAAAATGAAGAGGGAGAGAGAGGGGGAGAGGGGGGGGGGGGGGGAGAGAGAGAGAGAGAGAGAGAGAGAGAGAGAGAGAGAGAGAGAGAGAGAGAGAGAACTGATGAAACATTACACAGCTGGAGAACATTTTAAAATTCAGCTTTTACGCTCAGTAGAAACAAAACATGGTGTGTTAACAGACATCAGAAAAGCGAAGACCTGAAAATAGAAGCAGCTGTTATCAAAAAAATTTCTTCTGTTATTATGAGGTCTTTGAGAAAAGAGAAGATTATACAGAAAAATACACAATCTCCAACATGAAAGAACTGAATGGAAATTTTGCAAATGTTAAAGTAATATTTAAACATATCCACTAAGGGTAAAAATCTATATAATTGTCTTTAGGTTGGCAACAATCAAGATCATACCATCGAAGAATGATGTACAGGACATATTAGTGACATATTAGGATGGATGAATGGATGAATTAAATTAAGAATGAATAAGTGACTGAGGATGGGATACATAACACAAAGATGATGAATGTATGAATGAGGTTGATTGGACATAAAAATATAAATAACAGCACAAAAAGAAAGAAAGAAGGGGGGCGAGAGGTAACCTAATATTGCCATTATTGACGTGTGTATATCTTGCAGTGTACTCATCCTGTCAGTAGACACACTCATAAAAGTCAGCACTGGGATAACATGGATGTCAATGAAGGCACCATTGTGCAGTCACTGTTCCTATGACTACATGTGGTAGGTAACAGTGACGTGAAATAGAAAGAAGACAAGGACTTCTGGTCAGATGAGTATAGGGTAATATTAACAGCAGTGGAAAATGGTGTAATGGGAGTACGATTCATTATGAATATAAAGGTTGGGCCAAGAGTGTGTTACAGTGACAGTTGGTGATGGGTTATTTTTGTCAGACTCGACAGCAAACCAACATTGAAAGCAATAGTTCAGGTATACATGACAATGTCACAAGTTGAAGATGAAGAGACAGAGAAGGAGTACAAGTATATTGAAAGTGTAATACAGTACATGAAGGGAGATGAAAATCTAATAGTCATGGGGGACTGGGATGCAGTTGTAGGGGAAGAAGTAGAAGAAGAGGTTACAGGGGAATATGGACCTGGGACAAGGAATGAGAGAGGAGAAAGACTTATTGGGTTCTGTAATAAATTTCAGCTGGTGATAGTGAATACTCTCTTCAAGAATCACAAGAGGAGGAGATATACTTGGAAAAGATCAGCTGGTACAGGAAGAGTTCAGTTAGATTACATCATGGCCAGACAGAGATTCCGAAATCAGCTACTGGATTATAAGACACAGATATAGACTCAGATCACAATGTAGTAATGATGAAGAGTAAGCTGAAGTTCAAGAGATTATTCAGGAAGAATCCTGGAAGAATCAATATGTAAAGAAATGGGATACAGATGTACTAAGGGATGAAGAGATATGCTTGGGTTTCTCTAAGGCTATAGATACAGCAATAAGGAATAGCTCAGTAGGCAGTCCAGTTGAAGAGGAAAGGATATCTCTAAGAAGGGCAACACAGAAGTTGGAAAGAAAAACATTGGAACAAAGAGGGTAACTGCGAAGAAACCCTGGGTAACAGAAGAAATACTTCAGTTGATTGATGAAAGAAAGAAGTACAAAAAAGTTCAGGGAAATTCAGGAACACAGAAATACAGGTCACTGAGGAATGAAATGAACAGGATGTGTAGGGAAGCTAAGACGAAATTGCTGCATGAAAAATGTGAAGAAGAAGAAAAAAGAAGAAGAAGAAGAAGAAGATTGTCGGACGGACTGATTCAGCATACCGGAAACTCAAAACAACCTTCGGTGATATTAAAAGCAAAAGTTGGAACATTAAGAGTGCAATAGGAATTCCATTGTTATATGCAGAGGAGAGAGCAGATAGGTGGAAAGAGTACATTGAAGGCTTCTATGAGAGGGAATATTTGTCTGATGTGGTAGGAGAAGAAACAGGAGTCGATTTAGAAGATGCAGGGGATCCAGTATTAGAATCAGTATTTAAGAGAGCTTTGGAGGACTTGAGATCAAATAGGGCAGGAGGGATAGATAACATTCCACCACAATTTCTGAAATTGTTAGGGAAGTGACAAAAAAATGAGTATTCAAGTTGATGTGTAGAATGGCGACATACCATCTGACTTTTGAAAAAATATCACCCACACAATTCTGAAGACTGCAAGAGCTGATGTGCAAGAATTATCGCACAATCAGCTTAACAGCTCATGCATCTAAGTTGCTAACAAGAATGATATACAGAAGAATGGAAAAGAAAACTGAGAATGTGATATATGATCATCATTTTGACTTTAGAATAGTTACAGAAAACAGAGAGGCAATTCTGACATTGCAGTTGATAACGGAAGCAAGACTACAGAAAAATAAACACACATTCATAAGATTTGTCGACCTGGAAAAAGCGTTCAACAATGTAAAATGGCGCAAGATGTTCAAAATTCTGAAAAAACTATGGGTAAGCTATAGGGAGAGACGGGTCATATACAATATGTACAACAGCCAAGAGGGAATAATAAGAGTGGATGACCAACAACGAAGTGCTCATATTAAAAAGGGTGTAAGAGAAGGAAGTAGGTTTTAGTCCCTACTGCTCAATCTGTACATCGAGGAAGCAATGATGGAAATAAAAGTAAGGTTCGGGAGTGGAATTAAAATTCAAGGTGAAAGGTTATCGATGATACGATTCGCTGATGACATTGCTATCCTGAGTCAAAGTGAAGAAGAAAACGTGATCTGCTGAACAGAATGAACAGTCTAATGAGTACAGAGTATGGGTTGAGAGTAAATCGAAGAAAGATGAAGGTAATGAGAAGTAGTAGAAATGAGAACAGCGAGAAACTTAACATCAGGATTGATGGTCATGGAGTAGTACTACCTAGGCAGTAAGATAACGAACAATGGATGAAGCAAAAGGGACATCAAAAGCAGACTAGCACTGGCAAAAAGGGCATTCCTGGCCAAGAAAAGTCAACTAGTATCAAACATTAGGCCTTAATTTGAGGAAGAAATTTCTGAGAATGTATGTTTGGAGCACAGCATTGTGTGGTAGTGAAACATGGACTGTGGGAAAACCAGAACAGAAGAGAATCGAAGCATCTGAAATGTGGTGCTACCGGCAAATGACAAAATTAAGTGGACTGATAAGTTAAGGAATTAGGAGGTTCTCGCAGAGGAAAGTAATATGTGCAAAACACTGACAAGGAGAAGGAACAGGATGATAGGACATCTGGTAAGACATCAGGGAATTACTTCCACAGTACTAGAGGAAGCTGTAGAGGGCAAAAATTGTACAGGAAGACAGAGATTGGAATACATCCAGCAAATAATTGAGGACGCAGGTTGCAAGTGCTACTCTGAGATGAAGAGGTTGGCACAGGACAGGAATTTGTGGCAGGTCACATCAAACCAGTCAGAAGAGTGATGACCCAAAAAAATGGATTAAATGTTAATCAGTAAGTCACTGGAAGCAGCTGCACTATTACTGCACAGTTTAAAATTGAACCACTCATTACTACAGATAAACAAAGCAATGGCTGGTACTATATGAGGTCACAAACTGTTGTAACCTGTTGTGACCATTACCGGAATGGTCGCGGGGTGGCCGAGAAAGCGCAGCGGGACCAAACGGAAAGCGGCCTGTGCACAAACAAACGAACGGAAAGGACAGACACGAAACAACGATGGTCGATGGTGAAAGACCTTACGACGACAACACACAAAATGCAATGGTGTGACAGAGACAACCAAACAAATCCAAGACGTCCACAATTAACGAGATCAAAGTACGATAAACACGCTGTCTTGTCGAGGCAATGTGTTGAGACCCACACAATGATTAGACTCGCTAGCAGAGTGAGATGCCGGCGCTTAAATACTCTATCGAGGGCGCCACTATTGGCTGCTGGAACCACGTGTTCCACTGTGGCACCCTCACACTACATGCAGGCCAGTACGCGCACGCCACCACAGCTTACGGCGCGATGATGCAGAGACCTCTAGGGGTCTTCAACATCCATGACGTCTGGCAGGGATTGAAATTCCACCGCGCATGGTACCAGACAAACTACAAAAAGTTTTGAGACGAGCTAATGGGTGATTATGTAATGACAGTGCCCAGCATGTTCCACTAGAAACTCAAAATTCCATTGTAATTACTGTGTTTACCCAACTATAATAAGTTTTTTCACAAATTCATCATTGAAAAATACAGGGTCATCTTGCACTCGCAGATTAAACTACTGCTACCGAGGTCAATATTTTTATATTGTATAATAAATTAACATAGCAGTCATCTTACATTTACAGACACGGCTTTGGCAATTGAGGTCATGCGCAGATTTAATTTGAAGAATTAGGAAGGGATGGAGGGGGAGTAGTAACACCAGTTTGGAAGCGCACTAGGATGAATGTGGAGGGGATTGGTGTGCAGACAGCAAATTTCATCACACTGCCATCCATGGGGAAATATGACACATACCTTGAACTTTTTATGAACATGTCCCATGTTTAAACTGCAATTTACCTGAACCAAATTCTAGTAGTAAGTGACTTAACTATAAACTGGACAGATATGGACAATGTATAAATTTCTAGAGGAGACAAATTAATGTTAATAAAAATATGTTTGCAAGGAACACTCGAAACACAGCACAAAACATTAAATATGAGCTTCAACAACGGCACTCATGCTGCTACTACTCTACAGCACAGTTGATTTTCAAGTTCTGTTGCAGTGTTAATCCGAAATGGTATGATTTGTGTAAAACAATCAGCTGTAGAGAGCCGCCACGACAACATAGTGTTGTCATTCAGTTTGCAGATACTGGCAGGGCTGTAAGAATTGTAAATTGTAGCAACAGATAAAAGGTGTAAATTAAAGCTATTACTCTGTTGAGAAGCCCAGATGTACGAGTTGACAGTTTGTAAGTGGTTCACACAGACAATATGACACTAATTTTAAGTTAATGGTGAGTGGTGAAATGAAGGCCACAAAAAACTTTGCAGCAAGCAGAAGAAAACTGGTGTCACAGGAGTGGATGTTAGTAGATCAGATAAAGAAAAAAATTAAAGAAATTCTGTTCAACATGTCAAACTTTCATTGAATCGATGCAGGGAAGATTTCATGAATTGGAGCAACAAATTGTTCAGTAGGTGCAAGAGAAATCGAAATGTAGATGCTGCGAATAGGGAATTTTCCAACTGCATGCATCACGGAATTCAAAACAAGTACTGGCTGATGTATGAGGATGATGAAGAGCATGGGCTTACACTATGGTACAATGCTAGCAGAGTGACTTCCCATAGCATTTTACAAAAACTACTTGCATATCAGTGTCATAAAATCAATATAAGGAAATAGTACAACTGTTTGCTAGGCTATATGGGCAACACAAATGAGATGCTGGTTTATTTTGATATGCTATCAAATATTACTTTCATCATGAGGGGGCATTAAAAGTGGTTCTGTAAGAAGTTTTGGCTAGTAAAAGTAACTGGGTGCACTAGCAGATGGAAGGAAGTTCCACCCCTACATGATTCCTCATAGGAAAATGGTACCAAAAGAAAAAATGCCTGCAGAACATATTGTAAAACAGGGGGGAGGGGGGGAGGGGAGGAGAGAGATGGATGACAAATGAGCTGATGCTGGATTGGTTGAAGGTACTTTGATATCTAATAATAGGATGTTAGTTTAACACAAGCAAAATTTTGGATTCTCTATTCACTCAGGGGACAACTCACACAGGGAGTTAAGAAACTGATAGTAACGAACAACACAGACCTGGTATGTAGTAATTCCTAAGGGTATGACATCACAGCTAGGAAGTATAGCTGTTGTTGTGAATAAACCTTTTAAGGTACACTTGTGACAGCTTTACAGTTAGTGGCTCCTTCAGGGAGACCATGCCTTCACTCCAGGGGGAAGTTAAAGAAACCCTAATATCCCTTCTGGGCCAGTGGATCCTTACTGTCTAGGGCAGAATTTCAAGTGAACCTATTATGAAAGGATTCAAAAACTCCTACATATACAATGCCATGGATGACTCAGAAGGAAACATACTATGGAAGGAATGTCAAGAAGGAAGGAATTCCAATTGGCTTACAGATAAAGGAAATGATACAACTGATTATTAGTAAGCAAAAATGATTAGGGAAGATAAAAATTGATGTAACCCATTCCTTTTTGTTTCTTTATTTCTCTTGGTATTATCAATAAATGACCTAATTTAAGAATATGTATAGTGTTATCATTTTTAGGCACTTACTTTATATCAATAAAACAGTTGGTAATTTTGATTAGTCAGAATATGTTAAAAATAAGAATTTATGAGGCAACCTCTGAAAAAAAAGAAAGAAAGAAAGAAAAGGGAGGGGGGGGGAGGTGTCATCTTATAGTCCCTTAAATATGGTAGTTACCTGCCTTTTCCACATAAGTTTGTCTACGTCTGTAGCCAGTCTATTCCCATTAGTGTGATGTGCGATGTTTTTGTAAGTTGCATTGATGCATGCCTGTATTCGTTGTGGCATACTATCCACAAGTTCATCAAGGCACTGTTGGTCCAGATTGACCCGCTCCTCAATGGCAATTCGGCGTAGAACCCTCAGAGTGGTTGGTGGGTCATGTCAACCATAAACAGCCCCTTTCAACCTATCTCAAGCATGTTCAATAGGGTTCACGTCTGGAGAACATGCTGGCCACTCTAGTCAAGCGATGTCGTTATCCTGAAAGAAGTCATTCACAAGATATGCACAATGGGGACGCGAATTGTCGTCCATGAAGGTGAATGACTCGCCAATATGCTGCCGATATGGTTGCACTATCGGCCGGAGGATGGCATTCACGTATTGTACAGCCATTAAGGCACCTATCATAATCACCAGCGGTGTACATCAGCTCCATATAATGCCACCCCAGAACAGCAGGAAACCTCCACCTTGCTGCACTCACTGGAAAATGTGTCTAAGGCGTTCAGACTGACTGGGTTGCCTCCTAACACGTCTCTGACGATTGTCTGGTTGAAGGCATATGCGACATTCATTGGTGAAGAGAACGTGATGCCAATCCTGAGCGGTCCATTTGGCATGTTGTTGGGCCCATCTATACCGCGCTGCATGTTGTCATTGCTGCAAAGATGGACCTCGCCATGGATGTCGGGAGTGAAGTTGCGCATCATGCAGCCTATTGCACATCCGTATGCAGCAGTCATCCACTGCAATAATAGCCCTTGGGCGGCCTGAGCGAGGCATGTCATCGACAGCTCCTGTCTGTGTCTCCTCCATGTCCGAACATCACTACTTTGGTTCACTCCGAGATGTCTGGACACTTCCCTTGTTGAGTGAGAGCCCTTCCTGGCACAGAGTAACAATGGGGACGCGATCAAACCACAGTATTGACCGTCTACTCATGGTTGAACTACAGACAACATGAGCTGTGTTACTCCTCCCTGGTGGAATGACTGGAACTCATTGGCTGTGAGACCCCCTCTGGCTAATAGGTGCTGCTCATGCATGGTTGTTTACATCTTTGAGCAGGTTTAGTGACATCTCTGAACAGTGAAAGGGACTGTATCTGTGATACAATATCCACAGTCAACATCTATCTTCAGGCATTCTGGGAACAGAAGTGATGCAAAATTTTTTTTTGATGTATCTTAATTTCATTTCAAATGTGAACATTTCAGACTGTATCTGAGAGTAAGATATGGATATGAATGAAATACATGAATATTTTTATCCTATCACTTTTATCCACAATACCGGAACATATTCTGGAATATTTTATCTTTATCATCTAGCAATTCTAACTGATGTTAGTAAATCATAAACAATGACTTTCTGTGAGCAAGTTGTGAAACTCCTTTCAGCAATCACAGGCTAGTTTTCAATATTGTATATACTTTATAGGCTTCATCATACCTTACATTTAATTTCAGTTGTTTCAGGGTGGTTTTCAAGATATTGATATCACTTAACTTTCACAAAAATTTATTGGCCAAAGGTATTTGAGGATATGAAACTTTTCAGTCAAAAGTAGTCAAAAGTTTTTTGGAAAAAAAATTCATTTCACTGATAAAGGGAAAAATATAGTACTAATTTTGAATACAAATGAGCAATCTTTACTGGCACAAGATCTGATTATTTGTTGTCCATGAAAATAATTAAGAACTTAAAAATGTAAATTATTATAAAAGAGAATTTATTAATAAATATACATTCCATTATTTTTCTGAGGTATTCCGCGTGGGCTCCTTGCTGTCCCAACAGTATTAAAGCTGCATTTGATGTCATAACATGCAAAGTAATTGAAAGCAGCAAAAAGTCTTCTGCGAAAACCATGGGGTCACAAAGAATACCAACAACCAGAAGATTATAACAATAATATACATACTTGTATAAAAACTCTTGTTTCTTTTTCAGAAATTTGGAGTTTGTTCAACTGTGTTATACCAACAACCAGAAGATTATAACAATAATATACATACTTGTATAAAAACTCTTGTTTCTTTTTCAGAAATTTGGAGTTTGTTCAACTGTGTTGTTACTAGATCATTAACCTCTGATCATATTTTGTAATTAAATGTAGAATAAAAGCCTTCCTGTAAAACAGAGTAAATGAGTCCTAGTTTTGGTAGAAGTTGAGTTTTTCTACAGACAAAAGAAGAATTACCCACAAGTGCGGGGTTCGCAGACTTCTTGGAGCTGAAGACCAGTGACGACATAATTTATAAATTAATTGAACCCTCACAGTATCCAGAAATTAGAAAATAAAAATACACAAAAAAAGAAAATAAATGCAGTACATACATACCACAAGATTCAAAATCATGTCCGCTTGTCCACAGAATGCGATATTACTAAGTTCACAAACTAACGCAGTAAACAATGCCCATTACATTAGTATAGTGTCCAGAAAAACTGCTGTACCTTTACGGTAGTAGCTGTATTCCGTGCGAGCTGTTGTGCTAGTGCCAGTATGGTCGCACCATCTGGCCTCTGCAACTGATCTGCACCAAGTATAATTATTGGCCTCTTGGAACACGACAAAACTTTGCTGTAAGGATGCTGTCCTGACACCAACTGTTTCAACACATCAGCACTGTCACCTAAATGCTGTAACGGAAGTAATTGTCATTTACTTCTTCTAGAGAAAGCTGTTAATGAAATAAATACAATAAAATAAATACAGCTGAATTATTCCTGGAATATGGTAGTACTTCTGGATGAGATTTACTTTACGAAACTGCAAGGGTAAAAAGAAAAAAAAAAAAAAAAAATTCTTAACAACTTTCTACTGAAAACTAGCTTTACCTAGAGTCATTTCAGCTGCATCTAGCACATCCAAAAACTATCAAAAGCCTAGCTATTTTTCTAATTGTGTTGAAGTCACTCAAATTTTTAGTATTTGGGAAGAGAGAAGAAAACAGAGAGAGGAATGGTTTTGTGTGTGTGTGTGGGGGGGGGGGGGGGGGGGGGGGGGGGTAACACAGAAAATGTATTGCTAAGTGAAATTTTCTTAAGTACCTCATGCAACATCAGAATCATTCAAAGGATACTCCATCATAAAAGTGCAAAAATTTGTTGGCAATAGATATTACTGAATGTCAACTACAAATAAGTAAATATAACATTTGTGTAGCACCTTTGCTTTATGGTCAGAATAATACACTTTTCTGCGCATGCCAGCATAAAAAAAAGCAAGTTTAATATTGAACAATATGGAACTATGCAGTCAGTAACAGAAAGGTCTAGAACACAAAAATGTGGTTATTCAAAAAAGAGCAAGCCAATGGCAATGGCAACTAATGTAAAGTAAGAAACATGAAAATGTTTAACCAAATATAAACTGAGCACCTATCATTTCACAAAAATCTGATTTGGAAAATTCACCACATTTAACTTGCTTTTCACTTTTTGCCAACAAATCTCTAACCCTTTTACATGTACACTCCATACATACCCTTAAATATACAGCTTGCAACAAGTGCATTTTCTGTGGAGAATTGCTGAAATGATCACACTTCCGCAACATATTATATCTGTGAATTGTGTGACATGTTACGTAATGTCTCTGTGATATAGACACACACTATGGAACTAAAATTACTTTTGTTTGATATTCAAAATTCACATTTTAATTGTTCCACAACATTTTTGGTGCCAAAACCCAGGAGGCAGTAATACAGATGGGAACTCTCAGAATCACAGGGATGCCAATGACACATCGAGTCTGCACACACTAATTCCGAGCAACTATGTGATAGCTACAGGGCAGGATCTCTCTGTGTGTAATGCACAATGCACACCTCCATCTGTCACTCAAACATTGGGGCTTTCTGTTTATCTGTATTCATCACTGAAACATACTATGTTACTGACCACATACTAGTAACTGAAGTAACAGCTGAGAAGAACATAAGAGGACAACTGAATGTGTAACAAACCTAGTTGATCCCTAGTGAGAATGTCAATATGGAATCTTGCAGAGAACTGTCACGGATCATGGCCTCTTTTACTTCTACTAAAACGTAGACGAATAACATGGCACACCAATGTTACTCACTTTGTCAGCCAAATAAATTTGCTTAACAACTCCAAGCCCAAAAATGGGGTGGAGCATGTTTGTAGTCATCTGCAGGAAACTTTAGTTAATTTGATAACCTCGGATAACACTATTCAAGACTTACTCGACAACAGTGTATGAAGCCGATGTCTCAGCAAGTGAAGAATACACAGACATGGTGAAACGAGTGATCCTGAAGGCAAAACATAGTATGAGGGAAGAATTTCACTTGTCACAGCGGTCGGAACACAGTCATGTAGCAATATTCAACAACCACAGATTACGCTAGAGTTATTCTCCAGTAACAATTAACACTTGTCTCACTTCTGTGAACAGTAGGAGTCTGCTTCAAAAGAAGATTCATAATTGTCAATAAACACGTGTTTCTTAGATGCTATCTTGAGGGGGAAAAGGAATTGCTGTAACTGCAACTTCCGATGAGCACACTAAAGAGATTTTGTGTATGCATTATGATGAAAAGGTAGTATTATTCAGGCACATCTTTATTACCTGGAAGCCATCATGCATGTATCAGCTGACTCCCCAGAACCTTTCAACTTAAGATTTATTGAATGCAACAAGTGCATCCAAGCTCTACAGGCACTGAGAGAGAACATACAGTCTTATGTTGAAGTGTTAATTCCTAAAATACTTCATGCTTTTCCAGGGGACACATGTCAGTGCTGGACAATCCACACCAAAAGGGTACTATTGTCAGAAGGGAACATTCTGAAACTAAAGGAATTCTTGTCAGAAGAAGCATCAAGCATATGGGGGGAGGGGGTGGGGGGGGGGGGTGGGGATCTCATAGGTTAACTAGCATTGTACAATCTACGACAGCCCTCAATGTTCATCCTAAGCCGAGATATACAGTACGTAGGTCAGTATGGAAGGTACAAGCCTACTGTGTGCTTTGACAGCAGCATGGTCACTGGGTACAAGATTGCGAGACAGTAAAGAATGTTCATGACTGCCTCAAGATTTTGAGTTCTAATAACAGGTGCTTCCTCTGCCTTAATCAGTGCCATACAGCAAAAGACTAACCGGTAGAAAGGGAAAGTGTTTTGTCTCACCACAAGTCAGTCAGTAAAATCTGGCACATTCTACTTCATCAGCATCTCTTGTTGATTACAGTTCTGTCAACAATGTGAACACTGGGTATCTACGATACACATGCTTTCAGACAGCCTATGTGTACGTAATAGGACCCACCACAGTAAGCAGACTCACACGTTGCATTGGGGTGGCAGCCAGTCTAGTTTTGTCAGTAGATTGCTGATCGATGACTTAAATCTAGAAGTCATTAAAAAATCTATGCATTCGAGTTTTCATTCGCTACAACACCATCTTGATGTCTGGTCAGACTGACACTGATAAGCACGTAGAGCCATGCTCACATTAAGGTTACTGTATTTGAGAGTTTTCATTCCTTTTCAAGGCATCTACTGGTACCACAAGCACTCAAAATGAAACACAGTACTGATACTGAACTGGCCGATCCAGCAGAAGGATACAATGATTTTCCCATAAAGTTACAAATCGGAGCAGAGCATTATTGGAGCCTGCAGCACCAAAACATGTCTCTCAATCACTGGCCTTATTGCCTTCAAAATTCAGATGGATCCTTAGTGGAAGCTGCGTAAGTTTTTCTGCAGACCGAACTGTCATCAACATCATCAACCTGCCATGCAATCACACATCTGACAATACAGTCAGAAGTTTTGGAGATTTAGAGGCAGTTGGGATATGCACCGATCAAGAGTGTGCAATGAGTGCAAAAGATTCAAAACTTCAAGGAATTTCACACTTCTGATTCTGTCAAGGATCAACAAAGAGTAGTCCATCTTCCATGGAAATCTGAAGTCATATTCCGTATAACCTCAGTATTGCTGAAAAATATTTCCTTACATTACAGAGATGTCTGGAGAAGAGTGACGCCCTTTGTGCTGTATATGAGACTCAGAAACGAACAAGTCGAACTGGCCCCACACCAGAATTCAACCCATGCCTTTTATTTGTCCCACCAAATAGTAAGGAGGGAGAAACATGGAAGCACAAAATGGTGAATTGTATTCGACGCATCTTCACAGAAAAGGACTCTCCTTCACTTTACGTTGTCTTAGAAGTCCTGAAGTAACTGCTATGCACTATCAAACGTGATGTTTTGCCATTGTTTCAAGTATTACCCAAGAACTCTTACAGTTCGTCCTCCATCCGGACAACAGAGACCTGGTTAGACTCTTGTGGTACAGTAACAATAATAACAGCCTAAATGAAGCAAATTTAAAAGACTTCCCATTCAGTCTTAAATGTAGTCTGTTCTTACTTTCAGCAGGTCTGAGAGAATTGTCAAGCAAGTACTCATTGCAATTTCTTACTGCAAGTTCCTTGTTGGACCACAACACTCATATGGACACCTTTACAGGAGGCGCTGCAGACAAGAATGGCTGCATTCATGAGTCAAATTAAACTGCGTATGTTAAAGTGGGCAACAAACTCTCAGCAGCTAGTTACAATATGGAAATCAGAAGGACAAGAGCTCAGAAAAACTTTGCACATGTTGCAAGTTCACTGAAACACAATAGATGACACATTTTGTGTCAACCAACAGCAAGTTATCGACAACATATCTTAGTCTGCGGCCACCAAAAGGAACTTACCACAAGCAACCATTAACTTATATGACCCTTTAGGTTTGGTAACTCCAGTATCGATAACAGGAAAAATTTTATTTCAAGATACTTGGATACTTGGGCCAGGATGGGATGAACCTTTGCCTGAACATCTTGCTGTTCGATGGCATACTTGGATCTCAACTCTTCCAAAAACTATCACACTCTTATGTAAGAAAGTGGATACAAGACTTCGGGACCACATCACCCATGTCTTTCGTGATGCTTCAGAGACAGCATAAGGCACAACCTTGTATATTAGGTCAACCACTACTAACAAGTTCCATTTGCTATCCCATGGAAGCACTGTCGAGGAAAAGGCAACCCTGTGGATCACCTTTCTACAGAACCCTTGCCTCAGATGCCACATACAATGCACATATGGTGGCATAGCCCACCTCAGCTATCACAACAACGCAGCCTCAGGGCAAATGAATATCTTGCACCAGGCACTTTTCCAAAAACTACTGACATTCACCTGGATCCACAGGTCTTCCCTGCAGTAATGCCCCAACCACTAATAGATGTTTAACAATTTAATTCTTACTGGAAACTGCAATATATCACAGCCCATGGTTTTAGATTTAAAAGAAGACTGATTGGCAAAGTGAACTTGCAGAGGGAATTTATCGTGGAAGAAACCACATTCACTCAACATTACACAACACCACTGTTGTTTTCTTTTATTTTCTCTTTTTCTTTTTTTTTTTTTTTTTTCTCTACAAGAAATTCAAGCTCATAAGGAAACTGCACCACTACCCACAGGATCAAAAATAAAAGGTCTCAACTCATGTTACATCTAAGTGATCGTTTACAACACCCCAAGTTAACCACAGAAAAATGACACTCATTTATTGTAGACGGAAATCATCATTTCTCAAAGCTTTCAATCTTGCATACACACACATGCTTGCACCATCTTTGAATCATAATTGTACTTTCGGAGCTTCGCAGTTCCTCACGTGAATCAGCACGCAGTGTCACTGGTTGAGAAACAGGAGCTCCAATGCCAGTCGACCATGAAACAATGCACAGACTCTTCCAAGTAACCTGTGTTTATTTTGCAGAACCACTATATGCCAAAGTAGGAAATACGAGCACTAAATTCTATGTTGCACTATTTACCTGCACTGTGTTAAGAGATTTTTCACCTAGAGCTAGACTGTATGCAGAGCATCAACTGACCGATTATTATTGGCACTACAAAGATTTATTGGTCAACGCAGCATTCCACATGCCACCTATAGTGACATGCAGTTAACAAAGAAACAATGGAATTGTGGTCAAGAATATCTGTTGATAAGACTCACCAATACTTCACTCAACAAGGCTTAACTTTGAAATTTATAGCTCTGTGTATGGCTTAGTGGGGTAGATTCTGGGAAATAATTGTCAACTCAACAAAAAGATGTCTCAGGAAAATACTCACACACTCGACTACAGATAAGGAGGGCTACACACTGTGCTCGTAAATACTCAAGCCGCCCTGAACTGAACTGAACTGAAGACCCATTTCCCAAATTGAGGACAAAGTACTCAATCCAACCCACTTCATCATGGGAAAGAAACTTACAGCATTGCCAACTGGACCTGAACCACTGACCACAGTGGACTCAACGAAAGAGTTCAAATTCCATCAGAAAACAGTAGCAGATTACTTAACTTCCAACAAGTTAAATGCCCAAACAGAGTAATGATGAGAATCCGAGTAGGTGACACTGTACTTCTACAAGCAGTTCTTCCACAGCACCTGTGGAAGAGGGCAAGAGCACAGGAGCTGAAAGAAGGCAGTGATGGAATGTGACACACAGCCATCCTTGTGACTGCTGAAGGCTGGTACATCACTAGACCTGTCCAGCTGGCCATACCTCTGGAGATAGACCAAGGAGGGGAGGATACGAAGAATCACTGAAACAACATTTCCTCCGTGCAGTATAAATGAACTGTCAATGATGTGTTACGTAATCTCTCTCTGATATAGACGCACTGTAAAATAAACTGAATTGTGTTTGACATTCAAAATTCACATTGTAACTGCCCCCAACATTTACAATTTAAATTAAGAGTTTCTTCTTAGCCTACTATTAGGTCAGTATTAACACCAGTATTAAGATGCCAGGATATAAGCATAATGGGAAATAATAAACATTTTCTGCAAAGTTAAGAAAGCAACTGATTAGAACAGTGGAAATATACACCCTGAAAATGACACCTGCGAAATAAATGATAAAACAGAATGCTATATAAGAGTCAGCCTAATCAGAATCGAGGAGTGTGACAACCAGATGTGTGTGGAAACAGAAAAACAAAAAACTGGAATTTTAGGTTACGTAAGAAAGTGATCACTCTTATCTCACTTATGGGCTAAACTTCATAGGTGACAAATGGTCTAACAAACTGCATATAGGAAATAAACTGACAGATGTGTTGCCAGATATATGCTGTCTGAAAACAAAAGAGAAGCGCGGAAAAAGTGGGGAGGAAACGAAATGGAAATTCACGGGTTGAGAGGGTCTGTGATGATATTTCAGTGCTTATAAAATAAAGTCAAATTTACAAACAAATTGGAAATATGAGCCCATTTATCGGTATGACATAGCGCCCCCTCTGGCTGACATGCCTGCAGGTCCAGTCACTGACATCCTGGACACCGAAATGGAGTTGAGTACCGAGCTTGTTCCACAAATGTTCTATCAGAGACAGATCTGAGGATCTTGCTGGTCATAGGTACATCTCAACACATACAGTCCGTAGAGACATGTGCCATATGTGAACGAGCATTGTTCTGTCGAAAAATGACACCACAATATTGTTCTTTGAGAAGTTAAACATGAGGGCGCGGGATGTCAGCGATGAACTATTGTGCCATCAGGGTTCCTTCAATCACTACCAGTCATGCCACAGTTATGCTACTGTGCCCCTCTAATCATTGGAAGAATGGAAACTTGCCCCAGGTCGCCGTCATATGCACAAACAAAAGTCAGTAAAAATGTGTAGAACTACAATTTATTGTGTCCCACAATGTGACGCCATTCATCAGCAGTCCGGCTTCCCAGTCATTGAGAACACTGAAATTACCGTCTCGTGTGTAGACTGCCGTTAATACTACACCACAAATGACTGCCTTGTGAAACTCCAGCTGTTGTTAGTCCCTGAACAATAGTGCAGGATGTCACAAAATGTTGCTGGGAGTCCAATACTTTTTCTCGGATCACAGTCACAGATACGAAGAGGTCATGACGTGCTTCATGCACAATATGGCGATCCTCCCTTGTGGTGGTCAGATGTGGTTGTCCAGAAGATTAATGATGATTATGAATGCCCTAAGGTTCCCCCGCTGTCCAACGTCAGGCTACTGTCACATCCTGATGCCCAACAACTCTGGATATTGCACATTTCGACCAACTGGAAAAACTAAGACTCGTAATGAGGTCCCTTCAAACTCTGTCAGTTGCTAATAATGCCTCCCACCTGAGCATGAAGCATCTCTGTGTCCTTCACAGTGATAACATCTGATGCTGTTCACACTCCTTATACAAGGTATGTTCAAAAACTTCAGGAACATTCATAATTTTGCACCAATGGTGAGTTGCAGAGAAATTTGGTTGGCATCCCTACACACACCACTGTTTAATGAGTAACTGTTGAAAGTTTCATTGTTGTATGTCTGTTAGTTATTGTTCAGTGCTGTATCGAGTAGAACACTGTGTCATACAGTTTGTGAATTTCAATATGGCAGAGTTAGAGGAACAATGCATCTGCATTAAATTTTGTGTGAAACTCAAGAAAATCTTTACAGACACATACCAAATGATGCAGAAAGCTTATGGTGATGAATACTTAAGCCCTACTCGGTGTTACGAATGGTTCACAAGGTTTAAAAACAGCCAAACAGAAGTTAAAGATGAACCTTGTTCAGGATGTCCTTCGATGTCTACCAAAGACCCTCGTCTCATGAACGTCAACTAAATTGTGCAAGTCAATCGAAGACTGATTATAAGAGAGATTGCAGATGAATGTAACATTTCAGTTGGATCATGTCATGACATCCTTACACAGAATCTTCAAATGGATCATGCTGCCGCTAAGTTCGTCCCACCCACAGCTCTTGAGTCATGACCAGAAAGGCCTTCGCCTCACTATTTGTGAAGAGCTATTGGATGGTGCAAATGAGAACAAGATGTTCCTCAAGAGAATCTAACTGGTTATAATATGCGGGTCTACAATTATGATGTTGAGACCAAGGTTCAACCTTCACAATGGGTCGGGAAATGTACTAAATGGTTCAAATGGCTCTGAGCACTATGAGACTTAACTTCTGAGGTCATCAGTCCCCTAGAACTTAGAACTACTTAAACCTAACTAACCTAAGGACATCACACACATCCACGCCCGAGGCAGGATTCGAACCTGCGACCATACCGGTCGCGCGGCTCCAGACTGTAGTGCCACAGGGACAAACTGTTAATCGATGGTACTATTGGGGCATATTATGACACCTGTGAGAAAATGTGAGAAGGAAACGGCCTGAAATGTGGCGAGATAGTTCATGCCTCTTACCTCATGATAACACACCTGTACAATCATCCCATTAGTGTGTGACTATTACACAAAAAATTAAATCACTTGCTGCCTCATCTTCCACACTCCAGACCTGGCCCCTGCAGACTTTTATTTCCAATGTTGAAAATTCCGCGAAAAGGATGAAGATTTGCAACGATTGATGAAACAAAAGAAAATTTGCAGATGGTGTTTCATGCGATCCAGCAAGAGTTGTATCAAGACTGCTTCCGGGATTGGAAATGGAGTTGGGAGCAGTGTTCCAATTGTGGAGGAGAGTATTCCGGAGGAGACCATGCACAATAAGTAAAAGGTAAGCGCAGAAATATTTTGTAGACAAAGTTCTGAAATGTTTTGAACAGACCTCGTAATGCAAACAATGCTAATACACTCTGGTGGCTGTTCTTCCTGTCACAGATAATTTCAACTCTTACATAACTGCTGATAATGTGTATATGTATGAAGATGCATTGACATCCATCTATGTCTTCTGAGTGTTTCATTTATTTGTCAGGCAGTGTACTCTAGTGTATCACTAAAATCAAAAATTTGATGGTGAAAGGAAAATGAAATCATTCATGAACAGGAAAAATAGGAGTAGGGGTAAATAAGAGCATGACCAAAAGATGATGAAATATCAACACTGAGGAATAAATCCAGCATTACTAACCCAATCAACCAAAGATTACTGATGCCAGATAATGTTACAGCTCCACAACAGACAGTTACCATCTTGAGTAAGCCGGTTCCATAATATAGAATGACAATCAATTTTTAACCCAAGTTTTTTTTTTTTTTATCTTGTCCCACACTGTTTTTAAGAACAAGCTGCTTACCTCATACTCATATGTTAAATTCACTTTAGGCCCAATAAGAGCTATTTCACTCTCCTTGTGTAGATATGCCTTTCGTATCCTAGCATTCAAGATAGGTGCTTCAAACCTAGGATTGGTACCAATCAACAGGATACGATCTGCTTCCTCAACCCCTGAAACAGTTCCAGATAAAATTAGTGCTGAAAGGGGGGTGGTGTAGGACAGGAGAAAAAAATGAAACATGTAACTACCTCAATATAAAAGATGGTAGTAATTTTTGTTTACAGTGACCGTTTGTTGGGGTGTACAATATGTAACAAAAATTGAGCATCAGCCACTGAACAACTGAATTCCGAAGATAATCTATTCATTTCAAGTTTTGATACTGTTACGCATAAGTTACAAAATGCCACACTGACAGCAAAAATCCACATAGCATCAACAAAAAATATGAATACCACACATCCACAAATCTGAATTTCGGTTCATTAACTCAAATTTACTATAAAATCAGCTACTCTCAGACATAACTGTGTGTGTGTGTGTGTGTGTGTGTGTGTGTGTGTGACAAATGTATATGCTATGAGTGGCAGACATAAAAAACTATAGACATCATCATTAACCTGAAACTAAGTATGAACAACAAATAGTCATCAAACCACAATTTCAAGTTTAATCTGATGCAATATTTCATTTGCTCACTAAGCATTTGTATTTTACTTTTTAATCTGACTAAGATTCATGAGAAACTTGCAGTTATCCCTCTGAAACACCTGAATCTGAAGGACAGTCACTAAATTTCTTTCTGAATGGAAATATTTACCTGCTATCCTGCTGTTCAGAATATAATTCGATCTCAGATCTGTTCCAGAACCATCTTGAGGGAAAGTGTATTCTGTGCACAAAGCTTCTGATCCCAATCTGTTCAGCAAATCTTTCAGCGCAACAAGGGCCTGAAAATGGCATTAGAACAATCAGTGTGTACAAATAAGCTCTGTGAAGATTGTGAAACATAAGATTTCAAATAATAAAATAATCAATGAGTCAATTACAAAACTAATCAAATTTTACTTATAAATATGATAAGGGAAGTTCTGGAAGAATGCAAATAATTTATGAGTAAAGGAGATACTGAAAAGTAAAAACGTTGAGTCATTGAAAAAAATAGAGAATTGAGCTAGCTTTTGGACTATTTCTTTAACAATTGTAAGTACACTAGAGAGAGAGAGAGAGAGAGAGAGAGAGAGAGAGACTTGACATGTCACAAATCAGGCAGTGAAAATTTTGCATAATTTATAACATGACAAATAAGGCCAAACTGGCAGTTTTAGCCAATATAATGCAAAACTTGCATCTTTTTTACAAAATAGTCACAAAATTCTGCATTTCCCTCTCCCTGTGAAAAAATGTAAATCTGAAGGCAGTGTTTTACTAACGTCAGTAACTCACTGTCATTTAATGCTGAAAATGGATCTTGACTTTTTTCGAAGACTTAAGTACATATATAATCTTAAAAAGAACTGATGTCCTCGATGTCACTTCAGCCGAAAACAGCTTTATCCACCACTCTCACACATTCTCAGTGTTCTGTTCTGTTGCATAAACAGCTACACGTTCTCTCTCTCTCTCTCTTCAGCTCATTAAAAGATTCACCCAAAAACTAGAGAAGTCTACCTTCTTTTTTTTTTTTTTTTTTTTGTTTGATTATCAACTCAATGCTTCTACTACTTGGTCAGTTGTCTCCCATACTGCTAAATTACATTCTGCCAGAGCTTCCGTTACAATATTTAAAGTGCCATATTTGGTAGTTTTCATGTTTATATTTGCATACTAAAAAAATACACAGTTTAACTGATGCACAACATTAAAGCTCTCTCCAAACTATCTCTCTTCGGTGTGATTTGTTCTATGTTAGTGTCAGGAAACGCGATGTATGATGAAACTGTTATCCCTATTCCATGCTAAAATTGTTCGAAGAACGATTTTTTAATTGTGGAAAGTGGAATTTTTTGTGATGAAGCTAGTAAGATTTCGAAAAACAGGAAGACACAAATACATCAGACAACAGTAAAGAAAACAAACACAGCGGATTGCAGTTTCAAGTTAGGTTGCTAATTCTTATAGCCATAGAGCCATGCAAATCTGTGATGTCAAGGAACATAATGCAACTGACAGGAAAACAAAAAATAACACAAAATTAACAAAGATGCTCAAAAAACAAGCCATTACAAAATAACACTGAAATTGGGAAAAGTAACAGCGAAATTATCCATCAAATAAAAACTTTTTCCTGTCACTAGTCAAGGACTTCACAGATATCTAACAAAAACAGTGTACGGAGTTCAAATTTCACTATACTCATAGTTACTTTATTTGAAGCAAGGTTCCTGTTTCAATTCAAGCATATTTGTATCTGATGACTTAAAACTACTCTGAGAGTCTACACATGGAGTGCTCTGGAGAATTCAAATGTGTCATTATGCTAATTTTAATAACAACCAAAGAATTAACACTAGTGATATAAAATGAAGGTTTGTTTGAACACCACATGTTCAATTTGGCAGGGAGCATTTCCTTGTCTTCCTCTGTCCATAAAACAAACTCAGGAAACCAGTTGAGGAAAAACAAGCACACTCAGTAATTACCTCTGCATCTACCAGCCCACCAGCAATGGCAGCCACAGAGCTGCCTGCTGCTTTAATTGCCTTGCTTGCTGATATGAGAGCATCTTCCCATTCAACTGCTATCAGCTCACCAGATGCATTTTTCAGCATGGGGGTCACTAACCTCTGTCGTTTAAGTCCATCGCAGGCAAAGCGTGATTTATCTGATAGCCATTCTTCATTTATTTCCTAGTAACAGAAATTTGGTTGTAAATTATTTTACAAAAAAGTCATTTTGATTATGTTGCATTTACTCTAACCCAATATCAAATCATGCTGGTATGTAAATAGTGAAGCAGTAATTAAATTAATAATGAACATTGAAGCTAAGAAGAAACTTAAATGACAGGAGACTACCACACTAACAATAAGAATGTGTCAAAATTTTATTACAATAATGACAGATATAAGCCACTACTATTTACTTTATGGTGAAATGTGTGAACCACAGAGTTTTCTTTTGCCTTTCACCTGTTGTACTTCTATGCACACAATTATACAGTGCTAATAACATAAGTTTAATGTATTTGCTTTTGCTTTATTTACTGTTGTATTTTCAAGGATCCCCTAATTGGAAATTTGTGGCAGAAGTCATCTTCAACTGTCACTATGTTGATATAGGGGTTTCTTCTGACAAATGTGAGGAAGAAATGCATTTACATGTAGGTGCAATATCAGAAATGATGATGAACTTTGTATTTATTTGTTGATCATTTTTGGCTTCAAGTACAGTGTGATACAGACACTGGATAAATCAGGATCATCTGATTATGTACACACTCAACATATGTACAATCACACTTTCTACAAGGTTACATATGAAATATAGCACTTAAAAGAATTATACTTCAAATATAAACTGCAGCTTATATATTTGAATAACTTAATATTCAACTAACAGCCACAGAATACAGAAATGTTGAAAAAGGGCACAAGAGTAGAATTATTGGGTTTTATTGGTAGCCTACGTGCTTATGCTGCTAACACACTACTTTGCCGCCTACATTCTACCTCGGTCCCACACGCACTGCAGCCAAGGAGCAGTCCATTTGCAAATTTGTATTACAAAATGTGTAGTGATGATTTCAGCACAAATGAGTCATCATCAACAAAAGTTCATCCTTTACAGCCCACTTATCTCCAGCACAGTAATTACAATTTCTGAAATCTGTTTTTGGATGTTGTAATAAAACAATGAGAAAAAGGAAGAAATCCAGCAGGAAATAGATATTAATAGATAATAATCAATAACAGTAATGATAGATAATAATAGATGATGATAATAATAATAAATAACAACACACAATAAATAATATACCATACACAAGAATATTTACAAAAATACAGTTGAGATTTCCCAAAAATTTGCTTGGACAAGCACATTTCCTCAAAATATTTCTGTGTATGACACATCCTATGAAACCAAAATATAAAATGGAGGAACACAGTTCTAAAATTTCAACAAGTTGTGACAGGCTCATGTTCATGATATGATGGAGCAAGAAGAGGAGTTTGAAGCTTCGATTCAGTTATTGTGAAATGGATAATAGCAGCTAGAACTTGGGCAATGAATAAAAAGTGTTTTGCGACTGTTAGCAGACTATTCATTTCTGTTCTCTTTCCATAAAACAATATGCAAGAAAACAATTGTTACATCATTAGGGCATTAATAGAAAAAGTAATATAGGCAAAAACCGTAAGACAAGAATAAAACTGTTGAGACTTGTGGATACTTCACTGGATAGTGACACTAAAACTTGATCGTTGGTGGAAGGCCCCAACTGGCACAGAACGGCCAATTTTTCCTTTGCCTGCTGTTCTGCTTAGATACAGTTGTAATATTTTATTTGCACGATTGTTTTGGCTTCTGTAACCAGAGTAAGTTAACATAAAAGTTTTCTGGGTATGGTACCATGTCATATTGTAAAAAACGCATTACTATTTACATTCATTACTCAACGTTAAGGTTTTCTTTAGCACAGAAACAGGTGCACAACACTGCAACAAAATTTTTTGACCATTTACCCAGTGATATAAAATGTCTAAAAGACAGCAAGATAAAACTTGAAGATAAATTGGAAAAGTTTCTCCTTGACAACTCCTCCTACTCCGTAGAAGAATTGCTATGTTTGTAATGTGTAAAACGTCGTGGGTAGGAATTGCTAACTCAATCTGTATATCTTTTTTTCATTTTGGGGAAAAAATTATATGGTGATGTTAAGAGTACAAATAGATGTACAAATTAATTTGCAATATGAATGTAAAATGACTCCTTCCACATCATGACAATTTATCGTGCAAAATGATCCATGGAACATGAAACTAACTAACTAACTAGACTAACTGGTGAAACAGCATTCTGGCCATGGTCACAGTGGTTCTCTTCTGTGTCCACTGATGTATTTTTGCACTCTAGAGTCACTTATATTTTGTCATGACTGCATCCTTGATTAAGGACTGCAACTTTTGAATACGTTGGCTGTAGGGTCCGCCTGTAGTTCACTGTAAATAGGGTCATTTCATAACTCTTTCATCTTTTCTTCGTGCTGCACTGTGTCCTAGATGACAGTAGCATTGCCTTTACGTGCTTGTAGTAATACCACAGTACTGTTGTTGTTCTTTAGTTCTGGGATAGCTGCCCTTTCCTCATAGCTATGATTGTGCTTTGTTGGCTTGGCACATAGCAGAATGATTTTCTCAGCTTCTGTTGGAGTGTCAGAAAGCTGCTTCCGTGCACTTGATGAATTTTTCTGTAGGGATTCACTCAAGTGTGAAATCAATGTTTAGTTCCTTAGCCAGTGCTTCTATGGCCTTACGGGAGATAGAATGAGATGAGAGATGAGATATATATCACTCTATGAAATGCATCCAGCTATGGCTTAGTGTTGTGTGTTGTCTTTGCTAGTTGCTCTCATTCTTCTTCTGGTGACTGGCGACAGTTTCATTAGTTGCACACAACTGCAGGTGAGTGATTCTGTTGACATTATCCCAGTAAGTTGACGACACTATCTGATATCAGAAGACATATTTGTAACAGTCTTCTTTTGTGGAAATAAAGTTCTCTTCGCACAGGCTGAATGTACCCCTTCAGAAGATATTTATTGGCTCGCCTGTAGATGGTTCTTGCTTTGTAGGTGTTGATGTTCAGTTTAAAATGCAGGAATTTAGGTGTGATATGATCCCACCAAACCAAGTAGAGTAGATCATTGAGAACTTTCCCTATCTTCTTCCTAAATATTTACAACTTGTGAACTTTGCTGCAGGATTCCTGCTCATACAGGTTGCTAATACAGTAATGTAGGCTTCTGCAGCCAGAGGCTTTATTGTAATAGTTACAATAGTTACAGAAGAAGTGAGGATTTGCTGTTTGCCTCTTGCAGTTGTGTCCTCATTGGTGACTGGTAGTCACCAGTGAAGGAGATGTGATTTCCTCCTGCTGAATGTAGCTGTGCAGTGGCAGTTATTAGCCAGTAACACTCAGTGTCTTGTTGTTAGTGCATCCCTTTGTACTCTGACAGCTGACAGCCACAGTACAAGTAGCAACATGCATATGGGAACACAAGCACTGCATTCAACTTGGGCAGCAGAACAAATCTGCAGTGGTCAAACACCATTAAGACTGTGGAAAGGAAACAAAAAAATTAACGAAACCTGCGCACATGCCAAGCATCCAGAAATCGTGGAATTCAGGATCACAGAGGCCATCAAATTGTTAAAATACCCGAATGACATGAATAGAGAGAAAGGACTCAGGCTTGCCCCATCCTGGCTGTCAGTCATCAGACCCCAACAGGCTGCACTAACAACATGAGACATTAGCATTATTGTCTAGTCACTGCTGCCATGCAGCATGTGTCCAGGAGGAAGAAAGCAAGAGTCCACACTTCATCTACTGATGACTGCCAATCATGGCACACATTGCAAGAAGCGATAGACAACTGCAGATCCCAACTCCCTCCACCACAGTAACATATTACAATAAAGTTTCCCACTTCTTCCACCTCAGGTAACCAATTACATCAACTTTTTTTAATTATGACATAATGCAATGCTATTTACAATGAACTACAGGTGGACCCTACAGCCAACGTATTCAAAAGTTGCACTCCTTAAAGATGCAAGAATTAATGCTGACACAGCCAAGGGACTCATTTCAGGAATCCCACTACCACCTAGAAGTGCCAAAAATACACAAGAAAGACCATCTTTTAAGGCCGACTGTGATTGGGATCACCCCACCTATGAACATTTTGGCAAAGTAATTAGTCCGCAAATTAAGACCTCTAGTTCACAAAACAGACTCTTATGTGAAGAATTTTAAGCATTTTACAGAATACATAGAGGGATGAACTATTTTACCCACGGACATCATTGTCAGCTTGGATGTAAAGTCACTACTAACAAACATGCCAGTAGACAAAACTGTTCATATCTTACATGAGCATGTCACTCCGGGCATGTGTGTCCTGGTTGACCTATGTTTTCCATTAACATACTTCAAATGCCAAGGAGAATACTACAAGCAAGTTGACAGTATGGAAATGAGTTCTCCCCTATCCCCATTAGCAGCCAGCACGTTCATGAAGGCCTTTGAAGCCACCACACTTCGTTCTGCTCCGTACGCCCACGCTGCTGGTTCAGATACATAGACAACACATTCTGCATAAGGTCCCACAGTGAGACAAAGCTACATGTTTCACAAATATTTGAAAAAAATGTATGGAAAGATCTAGTTCATGCTTGAAGCAGAGAAGAATGGTGCAATTCCATTCCTAGGTGTGGACAATGGCTGGTACACTGGGGCACAGCATATACCTGAAACTGGCACAAAACGACATGCACACTGCCAGAAGAAAAAATTCGTACAGGCTTTTAGAGGTTTCCAGTTCACTCAAGATTTATTGTTGCAACAGTGCATATGGAGTACATAAAATGATTACATTTACAAATCAATGGCACAGGCAGTTCTGAGCTGCCAGGCATCGACCCATGCTAAAACACCTATATTAGTATGTAGTGTAGCCTCCACGGACGGCAATGCAGGTGCTGGTGCTGGCACTGGCTCTGACATCCAGTTGATCATACAGATGGCAAATATTGTCCAGGGTTATGTTATGCCACACCTGCTCAACATGTTCACATAGTTCTGTAGGAGTCTTTCGCTGATTGAATCGCACAACTCACTTCCCGTCCCATCGTTTCCCCCATGTACTTGATTGGAGACAAGTCCGGAGATCATGCTGGCCAGGTAAGTTGCTACACATCTTGCACAGCACATTGAGTTTTACCGGCAGTTTGTGGATGAGCATTATCCTGTTGGAACAACACATCACCTTCCTGTTGCAAGCACAGCAAAAGAATGTGTCCAACAACATTCTGCACATCCCGAGTGCTACTTAGCATCCCCTTCACAAACACGAAAGGTGAAAGAGTTTTAGCTTATCCCACCCTAGACCATAAGGCCTGATGAGGGTCCAGAGCATCTCTGACAAATGCACTCAATGATACAGCACTCACCAGTCTATGTCGTATGCGCAAATGGCCATCACTTGTATGCAGGCAGAATCTGCTTTCATCGCTGAAAACCACAGTGCATCAGTCCATCTTCCAAGTGATCATCTTACAGCACCAGTCACCCCTGTGCTCGTCAGTGTTGTGGCTCGAGTGGAAGATGGGCTAGAGGTGCAAGTGCCCTTGGTCCCACTACTAATAACTAGTCCACAACAGTTAATGTTAACACATCTGGGCTCACAAGGCCTCTTATCTGTGCTGTATTAGCCATACGATCTGCCACTACTGCCCGTACAGTACAATGATCCTAGCAGGCATCTGTGCTGCGTGGACGTCCGGAATGTCTTCTATTTGTGTGAAAATGTTCACCTGACCACTGATATCAGCACTGTTGCACAACTAATGCAGCACATCTAACTTGTGTGACAATTCTCCGAAAGGACTATCCCACCACTTTGAAGGCCATAATTTGACCCCTTTCAAACTCATTCAGTTGACTGTAGGAAGCTTAAGTGTGCTGTGACATGGTTGCGTGATTGCTTCACACATTTGCACCACAGTGAGCTTTCTGGCTGTGAGCATTCCCTAATAAAGGCCTTGTTGCCCAAAAGCTCACTTTCTGACCATCTTTTTATTGTGCCTATCTGTGACTCACCATCTCTGCTATATGGTAAGTACTAACTATCCTTTTCATAACACTGTTACATTCCATCCTGGGTTTTCATTATTTGAGTTATCCTATTAAAGGGTAGACACAGACAGTGCACTGGTAGCTATCCTGAGTCCAGCCTGTCTTCTACAACAACCACAAGATCGAGGATGTGCTATGCACAAGATAGATGCTCTGTACACTAAGTCTGCATAAGGTGGAAACTGAGTGTGGAGAAACACACACTGGTGAGACCAGCCAGAAAGTAGCAATGTGCATAAGGGAGCACAAGTGCTACTGTCAATTTGGGCTGTACAACAAATCTGCAGGAAGACTGTGGCAAGGAAATAAAATTTAATGAGTGGACCGTTAAACACAAGAGGCCATCAAAATATCGAAACACCTCAGCAACACGAATAGAGGGGATGGACTCGGGCCTGCCCCACTATAGCTGTCAGCCATCACAGCACAACAGGCCACACTAACAATATGAGACACAAGTGTTAGCAGCAAGCAACTTCTGCCACACAACCTGCGTCCAGCAGGATGAAATCAGAAGTTCAAACCTGATGACTACCATTCATGGTACATATTGCAAGAAACAACAGATAACAATAGATCTTCACTCCCTCAAGCACAATAGCCTACTGTAGTAAAGTTCCCACTACTTCTGCCTCATGTGACCAATTACATCATTTTTATTTAATTATGACATAATGTCACGCTCAGTGAGTAGTCATAAGAAAATCTAATTGACTCTTGACAGCAAAAGTACACTAGTGGACCCAGAAGAAGGCCACTGTAACAGTGATATCACCAGTAACACTTTTTTATAATATAACGTGGTACCATACACAGAAAACTTTTGTCGTTTTATTTGTAATCCTTAATCAGTACCTAAAGATTTGTTACATTTTTTTTATATTTATACTCAGAAAACAAACCTATTTCAAAGTATCTCAGATAAAATAGTAGCCTGGATTTTGGTTTGAAACGGCATTTATCAGGTAATTTCACATTTTAGCATTATGTGGGAGAATTTACACCTATTGCCGGATTTATCCAAAGTGTGAATTTTTCACATTCCTAATCATAGCAGACAATAAATTTTTTGTGAACACATGTTAATAAATTGAGATTTAAGATCTTGTTTATGTTGAAATGGCAGTTCATTATCTTCAATACTCACTCTCCATGAAGGCCCAGTGGTACTGATCGGCCACCGTGTCATTCTCAGCCCATAGGCATCACCTGGATGCAGATATGGAGGGGCATGTGGTCAGCACACCGCTCTCCCAGCCATATGCCAGTTTCCGAGACTGGAGCCGCTACTTCTCAATCTAGTAGCTCCTCAGTTTGCCTCACAAGGGCTGAGTACACCCCTCTTGGCAGACTGAATGGTCACCCATCCAAGTGCTAGCCCAACCCGACAGCGCATAACTTCGGTGATCTGACAGGAACTGGTGTTACCACTGTGGCAAGATTACTCACACATTATAGAAATTAGCAAAATACTACTCCTGGGAAGCAATAATAAACAGAAGTAAAGGTGGTCTGTTTCATTATCTTCAGGTACAAGATGTTGACTGCTGTAAGAGTTTGAGACAATTTTTCTGCTTACGAGACATTTATTTATCGTCTTATTTTTGCTGCCTATCCAAAATTTTTGGGACTAGTGCTGCCATCTGTTGACAGCCTTACCTTTAGACTAATGGTCACCATCACCCTCGAAGTAGTTCCCATCCTCACGTACACATCGAACCCAGCACTTGCTTCTGCCACTGGTCAAATGTTTTCTGGAAGTCCTGTTCTTTGAGGGTGTTTATCACCACCAGCAATGCTTCTTGAATCCCTTCCGGAGTGTCGAACCGATGGCCCTTCAACTTGAGTTTCAGTTTTGGGAATAGCATGATGTCGCAAGGTGCCAAATCTGGGAAGTACGTTGGGTGGGGTACGACTGCGATGTAGCTTTTTGCCAGAAAGGTCCTGGTAAGCAAGGATGTGTGACAGGGTGCGTTGTCGTGATGCAGCAGCCAGTTCCCTTGACAATTCACTGTTTGGTTGGGTGGGACAAATTCTTTGTGCACAATTCCCTTGGTACCAGAGGAACTGATAATCATGCTCTTCACCTGTCTCGCTTTTTTGGGTCTTTGAGAGCCCGGACTCTTCCACTGGGACGATTGTTGCTTTGTCTCTGGGTCATAACCATAAATCCAGCTCTCATCGCCGGTGATAACCCGTGATAAGGAGGTTGGATCATCAGATGTGTTCTGATGAAGATCCGTGCACACTTCAACCACACACCAAACGCAGAGTATTACGGAAATCACTGTGGACATGCAACACGTCCTCCCAGCTGAATGCCACTCCGCACACTGACTCGTCAGATACGCAGCTCTCGCCACCTAGTGGTGCAAATATCTACTACTCCTCCTTTCCAGATGGCAGCACCAGTCCTGAAAATTTTGGATTCCACCTCATATAAAAATGTAGCCAGTTTTGTTTACTGGTACTACAGAGCCCGTGGCAAAGCCCAATTGGGGAAGCTAATGTACACAACAATGTGTTTGCAAAATAAAAAGGGCATCTATGTGTCAACACAATGATATACCCGTGTCATTGTGCCTGTAAGTTCTGCTCCCATGCCACTGGTCAATTGTAGGCAGTTGAATACCTGTATAATATATATGCCACATGCAGCAATGTAGGATGCAGCTGTAGGACCTAGCATCTTGTTACAACAAGGAAACACGTATGTTTGTGTGCCAGCTGAAGTCAAATGTTGGTAAATGTAGACACTTTAACATGACAGGTTTAAGTGGTGCATATTTTAAACTATGGTTGTGTAAGATATCACTAGAGGCTGTGCTTGATGTACCTTGTTTACAACATTCCCAACATCAGCAGGTAGTTGTGGGATACCGAGTGCTTTGTGCACTCGGCTTTGCTGTGTGTTGCTCGTTTTCTTAGTTTGGAGTGAGTGAAGAAACTAATCCTGGTCCATCACAGAGTTCTATTATGACACACACACACACACACACACACACACACACACACACACACACACAAACATCAGCACAGATCCCTATAGCCATGATCATTGCACAGAAACATAGAATGCTAGTCCTACAAGAAGGCGAGGGCTTATTTTCTTGCACCAGTCCTCTTCCCACAGACGGTCTAAGTTGTCATCTGTCTATGCTCATGGCCAACTGCCATTGTATAGTGCTTGCAATCCGTACTAGAGCAACCGTAAAACAAAACCAGTCAATGTATTTTGACCAAGCTGAGAGACTTCCCACAATGTGCAAACAGAATTTTTTTTTCAGATCTACTTCCACTCAATTTACCTTGTCTGTTCTATCTGCAGTGTGGCGAAGTATGGATTGCATGGCTACAAATGCCCATGAAAGGGCTTTGCTGTATGCTAATCAGGGCTTATGTGCTACCAGTTCGGAATCAATATTCGGCAGATTTTGTAATTAACAATATATCACTATAATGATGTGAAACACCATAAATCGCAGAAGCACTAATCACTGATGGAATAATGCTACTGCTTGTCAACAGAAACCATCTTTTGTTGAAAACTAAAACAGAGCCATGAGAAGGAAAGAAGCAAAAATTATTCAGAAAAGAACTGTTGAAGCTTTTGCAAACGCAAACGTTCCAGTCAAAAAGCTCTAATAGTGGAGAAGGTAAACTATTAATCGGTTATATTATTATTTTTTCCTCCAATCTTGAATTTTTTGTAACAACAATTTAAAAGCACTAAGGTTCTGTCTTCAGGCCTGAAGTGTGGCAATGTTTTAATTTTTACATTTAACCATCTTTAACAAAAAATAAATAAAAGGTAAGCCAATTTCGACAAAAAATAGGTGCTATTTACTCTAAGAATAGAAGCTGCATTTTCAGGTCCCTCGTTATGATGAAACTGTGATATTCTTACTAAATAATTCTATGCGTTCCCTCAACCTACCTCATTTTCTCGTGGAAGTATCCTGAGGACCTCGCCTGTTCGTGTTGTAACCACAATGTTGCTTCCCACAGCATCCAGAACATCAACACTTTCAGTTTTCCTTGTTTCCCAAGGTCGAGCAGTGAAGGAGTATGGCTTTGATGTTAAAGCACCCACTGGGCATAGATCAATCACATTTCCAGAAAGTTCAGATAGGAAAAACTTCTGCACATATGTTCCAACCTGGAAAACAATTTACATTAAATGTTGTACAAACTAGCTAAGGTAGAGGAGCACTTGCAGTTAGGCCTACCAATGACAAAAGAGGTACACAATACTAAATACACAGGTTTTCATACACGAAAAAGGAACATCTTTGTACACTAAACATTTACAACCAAACAAACTCCAACCCTTTGAATTTTCATTTCTTTTTGTTTGTTTGTCAAAGTAACATGTATTACTAACAGTTTCATACTACACAATAATCCTCAGAATAATGGGTGACCAATGAAACGCATCATCAGCTTCTGAAAAGCAATTCTTAAAACAGTTAAGTTACCTTAATCTAACAATATAATTAAAAAAAAGTTCTTCAAAATGCAGTAAAATTAAAAGATTCTAACAACTTGTGTAATACTACCCAACTCTCATCAATGAAAAATGGATTACCTTCTATTGGATTTTCATTTCAGATGGAGGAAAGAGACCGCAATAACAGCATGAGGAGAAGGGGTGGGGTGGGGGGGGTGGGGGGTTGGCAGTACACAGTAACTTTACATTTAGCAGAAACTTCCTTTGTGGTGAATGGTATTCCCCACTTCATTTTTCCCTTCATTTTTCAAAAAATCTCAGAAAAAAGGCAAGTTTGATAAATCTTAACAACTCACTGACATAAAGATAACAACAGATCAAGAAGAATAGATGGAAAACAGGATGCTGGAGGGGGAAGGTGGGGGGGGGGGGGGGGGGGGGGTAGCAATCGCTTTGTTAGATGAGCTATGTTATTATTCTCTTTGAGAGATTTCTGGTAAATTGATGGGCTTGTGACGAAGCAAGCTGGGCTAATTTTACTTCCCCTCTTGTTTTGCTATCAGCCTACTTCAATTTGCCTTTTTTTTTTTTTAATTTTAACTAATTACCCTTAACATATGTAAAAATAATATGTTGTGGGGCGGCGGGTGGAATAATTGAATAAATGTTTTGTATTTATGCTGTTTGCCGTTCTCAACACTGGCTCTCTAACTACAATATTGGCAACCAGAAAGTGATTAGCAAAATGCGAAGCCTGTAATTAGGATTCCTAGTGCCCACTTCATCTGAGAAATACATTTATAGCTACAGCTTACAGCTCTGAGGAATTAGGAGATTGTCTGGGATTCATAATCAAAAACCATTCTCTCTAAAATGTTCACTATATTCTGAAAGTCACAGACCAAAAAGAATCCACACAATCCAACTACCAGAGCAATTCAGAGTCTAATGTGCTGATGCCACTACAACTGTTCAAATTAAATGTTTAAGTAAATGCTCGCCATAATTTGATGATAATGTTCATCAAACGCCGCGCTAATAATGGTAGACTGTCTGCCCTGCGGCGGCACGTGAAAATATGACATACGCAAACTAAAGATAGATCATTAACGTCATCCCAAAATTAACACTTCACTTGAAAACGATTTCATGGTTACGCATATCCCGAGTAACTTATTACTGCATCCGAGGCTGTTTATATCAACGATACCGACGCGACGCAACTCCCGGCACAGGTGATGCGCTAATCAGCGTCTGGAGAGAACTGGGGCCTTCTTCTCTCGCGCAGCGTTCTTACATATAAAGCCGCAGTGCGGACGACTAAGGGAAAGCCTGATCAAATCTGCTGTCCCGACTAGCCGCTGGGCTAGTAATGCACCATTTTAAGTTATCGAATAAATCATTGCTTCCTTTGCTGATGGCCGATGAAGCTCTCAATTTAAATGTGCAATCAGCACACAGGTAAGTAATCATTATGAAAGTCTGACGTGGCTAAGTCAAATATTTTGGGCGAGATAATTAATTTAATTACACTACACGCAGTAGACGAGCTCTGAACTTGCCCTTTGGAGATACGCTATCACTATAGTTTTATAGTTATTCAGTTGAAACTTCTCACATCTTTATTATTATAGCGGATCTCCCTTCCACTTAAATTTAAACATCCTAGCTTTATTGATTCGCCTACTTAACCTATCTTGTTTCCTTAATTTTTAAGATAAAAACCAGAAAATCATGAATTTCAAATAAAATTTTAATTTGTGAGATCCAGAATACTATTTCTACTAAATTATTATGCAAAAGGAATGTAAATATAAATTTTTAAGTTTCTAGCTCCGTTCTGTTGCGCCAATGATTTTTACAGAAAAACGTCCAAATTTCGAAAATGGTTAGAGTTACTGAACTGATATTCAACACATATTGATTTAGTATTACTCCTGACATGCTAGAAATGTTTCAGGTTATTTACTTGATTTTTAAAGTATTGGGCAACATTTATGACATCAAAACTAGTTACAGCGGACTGGCTGGCGCACAATGGAAAGACTGATGTGAATTTTATAAGGCGTGAGTAGGCTGCTTCCCTACAATGTATTCTCATAATAGAGAAAGAATGACCCTCAGTTTTAAAGAATATAACACCAGATCTAATTTTGTGCTTAGTTTTATGTATGTAATTGATTTTTCTAATTTATTTTGACTATTCCTAGTTAGTATCTTTCATTATAGGGTGAAATCAGAAATTGCTTCGTAACTTAAATTCTATTGTTGACATATAAACAAATATAAATTCTATATAATGGAAGGAAATATTCCACGTGGGAAAAATTATATATAAAAACAAAGATGAGGTGACTTACCGAACAAAAGCGCTGGCAGGTCGATAGACACACAAACAAACACAAACATACACACAAAATTCAAGCTTTCGCAACAAACTGTTGCCTCATCAGGAAAGAGGGAAGGAGAGGGGAAGACGAAAGGAAGTGGGTTTTAAGGGAGAGGGTAAGGAGTCATTCCAATCCCGGGAGCGGAAAGACTTACCTTAGGGGGAAAAAAGGACAGGTATACACTCGCACACACGCACATATCCATGTGTGGATGGATATGTGCGTGTGTGCGAGTGTATACCTGTCCTTTTTTCCCCCTAAGGTAAGTCTTTCCGCTCCCGGGATTGGAATGACTCCTTACCCTCTCCCTTAAAACCCACTTCCTTTCGTCTTCCCCTCTCCTTCCCTCTTTCCTGATGAGGCAACAGTTTGTTGCGAAAGCTTGAATTTTGTGTGTATGTTTGTGTTTGTTTGTGTGTCTATCGACCTGCCAGCGCTTTTGTTCGGTAAGTCACCAAATATAAATTCTGTACTAATTATAAACATTTGGAGGAACAAATACTAGTAATCTTAAAGTATCTATTTGGCTCTATTCAAAAACATGTTAGCAAAGCCAGCCCTTCATTAATTCCAAAGTAATTAACAGTTTTGTCAAATGTATTGTTTACGTAACGGTGTATGTTAATTTCATCATTTAAGCAAATAATTCAGGCTAACCCTTGTAGTAGAAGAAACTGTTAAAAAGACAGAATTTTTCCAATGCATTCAGTTAATTCATTATATTAAGTTTTAATTGCAATTTCTGTAAATTTAACTTCAATGTGTAGTTTCACGGCCTATTAATGTGATGATATATAGGGCCCAATATTTGGTTACGAGACGGTCAGTCCACGGCCGAGTTTCAGACGAGGAACCTGTGTTGGTTAGAACAACAATGCTTCAAGTTAATTGTGAACTAAGTGTTACACAATTAGGCCATGTGTTAAAACAATGACAGTGTCTGCTCCATACATACCTTTCTATTCTTCAAGAACTGTGAACTTTGTGGTTAGGTTTTTACTGCTGGCAGATGTTCAATAGTGAACTACTGCAGCAGTATATGGAGGTTCACTTGTACACTATTAATGAGGCTTATCGTAAGTTAAACAATAGTGCACTGCCCATATAACTGTTTATTATTAGGGGGCTGTGAACACTGAAATTAAATTACTGTGAAACACAACTGTGCACCTGTCTGCTACATTATTTGCAGTAGTCAGTGTCAAAATTCACAACCCATTTTTCAGCCAGTGCAGCGATGCAGTACGTTGACACCAAGGACAATCAAAACAAAATGAATAATTTATGCAGGCAGAACCGCTACAGGCTGATGAGGATTCAAGTCCTACTCTTCCCAAATACAGGTCCAATACTTTGGCTTGACTATGTTTCCTTAAAAGCTACGAGACTTTTTGAAGCCATATGTATGACATACTAACTGTAAGAAACTTTCGGTAATGTGGTTGGTAGCAATGGCTGAAATGACAGTACATAAATGACGCTGATTGGTACTGCACGTTTTCTAAGAATCAGCCCTGTTTTTAATTTGAGTTGGATACCAATAAATAAAACTTCTTCCATCTACAGTCAATAAAATTCTTGAGGGTAAGTGACTGCATTGTCAATGTGTAAAATTCTCAGACGTTTCGGGCACTGTTGCAAATGACCTTTCTCGGGTGTTTTTTGCCAACTGTTGAATGAGAAAAACATTAGTTCTTATATACTGGCAAAAGAGGCAGTTATCGTAAGCTGATAGGGTACTGAGGATAAGGAGGAGGGACGTTAGATGTCCTTTATTGGTGTTTGCATTATTTCTTGTCACTGGTGGAAATAAATGTTCCTGACTGTTGTTCACTTAACTGCTTGCCGCTGGTGGAAACAGGGGAATGAGACAGAGGCAGCAGTTTTAATGTAGGCTCCTCCCCTCACCCTCAATACCCTTCTAGATTACAAATACACTCTTTTCCATCAGTAGTTACACTCTCTAATAGCATGTGGGAAAAATGAACACCTAAATCTTTCCATGTGATTTCTAATATCTCTTTACCCAGGTAGCAAATATCTTGTCTAAATCATTTTGTGACTCATTTGATCTTCTGCTGGCTTTATTAGATGGTAAACAACAGTGTCACCCACGAAAATTTTAAGACAATTGATCCTCTGCAAGGAAATTCTAGTCACAATTACAGATAGTAAATAATAACAGACAGGAACACTAGCATGTGTCCCATTTATGAATGAAAGTCACTTTGATTTAGATACATGCTCTACAATGTCTACACCGGTATTTTCTCACCTATTTTCAAACCAACACTTAGAACGGTTTTAAGAAAAGTAGAGTAAAGTAAATGCACACTAAAAAGTCTTGTTCATGAGCAGAGGAATGTAAATGTGTGGTCTGATGAGAAAAATCACATTTCTGCCTGTACATGTGAATGATGCACAGTGTCATGTTGATTATAAACCTCAGAAAGCATTCTAAGAAGACAGTACTCAAGCTGAGTTTTAGGCTTCATGAATTTGGAGACGCTATTAACACACAGAAGTAGACCTTTTCGAAGTGGCAAGCACTTTTGATCACAAAGGATACATCTATAGGGTTTCCAAGAAGATCCCTCTTGATTTTGTACAGTTCAAAAATAAAGAGTTGTTCTATTGGTATCCACTTGCAAAAGAACAACTGGACTTCAAATAGTGTGATCAATAATACAAACCAAAACATCATATTAAGGAAGAGGAATTGTGTGTTAGATCTCTTCATGGGAACAGCTGCAAAGAAAGTACTTCAAATACAGCAGACATTCAGCAGAGTATCACAAATCAATGTAACACAGGAAAACTACATAATCTTCAAGAAGTGTATGTGTAAGAGCTCTATTTTTTAATATGGGAGGTACGAAGTTTTAGAAACCATCTCCACGGGGAAGTTAGCTGGTACAGAGGTGAAATACTATATGTAAGAGTAATGAACACACAGGTGCTGAAAAGGTAAGTAAAATTATTTTTCATATTCTCTATATGTTGCTCCCATTGCTAAGTACTGCCCTAACAGCGGAAATTACAAGCTGCCTGCCAAATAATTTATCTGCTTCCACACTAGCTAACCTTTGCAATTATTACGGTACCAAGTAGCACCCTTAGCTTGTTGACACTTTATTTTTCAATTTCTTATTTTTGTGACACAAGTTCATGTATAAGTTACAGTTCATTCATTCACACATCCTGCTCCACCAATCCTATCATTAACAAGAGTCTTCAGGGATCTGGAACGAGTCAAGAACTGCACTAACTGGTAGAAGCAACCACTACTGGCTACTTCGGTAAAGAAAACTAACAACAACTAGCACTAATATATGATAATTATGGGTATTACTTCTAGATTTCACAGTATCATCATCTACATCTATTTTATTTTGATAAGTAACACATTTAATAGTAATTATATCTGAATGTCAGTTTTAATCTTGGTACAGAGCACGAAACATGGATCTAATATCTTTTGATGGAAACATGAGCATGGCACGCCAGCAACATCTGTGTTAAGCAAGTACAGCAAAGCCCTACTTCTCCACTTTTCAACGAATTTTAAGAAAATGATGTAAAATGTAGGAAAACATGAAAGGTGTGAAACTACTTTATAAAGTGGCAAAAGTTATGCACAGAAACACCCTCACCTTGCATTTTCATTGTGTGTGTGTGTGTGTGTGTGTGTGTGTGTGTGTGTGTGTGTGTGTGTGTGTGTGTGTGTGTGTGTGTGTGATATAGGTACACACAATATGTGTCAAAAAACTGACACTTTCTTACTACCCCATAAAGCTTCTTGGAATTTGGCACTATGTTTAGCTGTCAGCATGACATTTCCTGACACTTTAGCACAACAAATCTCACTCAAAATGACGAATTCTCTGTTCCGGCATTAAGTCAAGCACCGGCACGCCAGTCAGGAATGTTAGAGCAGAGCTGGCTGTGAAGAAGACATTAGCCAATTGCACCCTGACTGACCCCTCTCCTGGATGACAACACAACGGCAGCGTCCTCTATGCGAAGAGACCGTAAGCGCCGCGCCATCTGGTCATGGCCAGTTCTGCGAGTTCTACAGCAGAGAATTCAATAATAGTAACACGACTAGTCATTTCGCTTCTTCTAAGTAGCATTGTCTATACTCCTTGTTTGTCTGTCACCCTCTGCTTGTGACGCACCTGTGTTTTTCAAAGTTAAGAACTGTCATTTATTTTCTGTAAATAAAATTCATTAATACAATTTGCTTGAATTGTTGTCTAGCGATCCGAGAAAGCAGGTTTCCTACGCACTCCAGGTTTGATGAGTAGGCAGGATACAACATTTTGGAGAGGGGCATGACAGTAGCAAACTGAGGAGCTGCTATGTCAGTTTCAGTGTTTGTGAAGCTATTGACTTCCCTGCCTGTGCACAGGTACCACTAAGTGCTTACGGCCAGACAACTTGTTTAGTGTAGCACTCAGAAATTATATATACAAGCCTTCCTCATGAATCAGTCTTCCTTTTAGTGAAAACTATCAACATCACTACACTGGCTCCTGAGAGTAGCCTTGTCCTGTTAAAATGTTCAGAAAAGTGACTAAGCGTAATACCCTGAATTTATCCAACTGCTTTAAGATTGTTATAAATATTGCAAAGTGCGTTAAATAGGGCACATGAACTTAAGAGATCAGGATACACTACAGATCAATCTGTCATCATTGGCCTTTATTTCACATCCACAATTGTTGGCTCCACCAACCTGCAACTGAAGTCACCTTCAAATCTAGCCAAAACCTTGGGTTACATTCCAGATTAGACTGTCACCTCACTCAGGCTTTCAGACAAGAGGATGGAGGGTATATCATATCGCACTTTAGCCTTTTAAGCACACATATTAACATATCATTTTATTTATTATCTGGCCTTTAGTTTGGATGGTCTTAGATAAATGTGACATAATGCACAAATAGGTCCAGTAGTTCCTACTTCTATCAAAAAAACTGAAAACTGTGGGTTGTTTTAAATTGTTTGCCAATTTTTTAATTTTTTCCCAATTGAAGCTTTGATACCTACCTCTGCAGCAGAAATATATACTTTTTATTGTCTTCACTGCAGCATTTATATTGGCAGAAGAATAAAACCCTACTGCCACCGCCCCTATCACCTCCCGCACTGTCATTGTTTCCTGTATATGAAAGATCATATTTTCAACAAATATAATTTCAATACTGACAACATTATCGTAAACGTGTAGGAAATTTTGCACTCGATGCTCAACTGCAGTTTTTCCCACGATGAACCAATCAGATTTTCATTGTCATCATTATTACTCAGATCTGGTACGTTAGATCCATTTCCTCCATTTGCCTGAACAACAACATTTTTCAAAAGCAGTTTGAGATGGTGGACTCGTTAACCTCCGTCAATGCCTTGGTAATGCAGAGCAAAACACACAAAATCAGCACTATAAAGGAGACTGGGTCTTCTCCAACTTCCATCAAACTTAAAGCTTTATGCACAATGACTTTCCGTAATAAGTTCTGAACACATGGATGATACCTAAATCCAAGGGTTGCACTTTGCTTGTGTTACCTGGTGGCAGGAACTGCAATTGCACATTGTGTAAATTTAATTTTCTGTGTGTGTGGGGGGGGGGGGGGCAGGGGGGGGCAGGGGGGGAGGGGGGGGGGGGGCGGACGCGTGCGCACGTGCAGAACAACAATTCTTTCATCAGACTATGTAACTTCTCAAGTAGTTCAAATGTCTTCCACACCTTGTTATTAGCACAGCAGTTCATGAGAATGGTTTCACATTTTTAAAAGATTGTGGTTTTTATGATCTGTGAGTCACAAACAGTAATTTTTTCGGAGCAATCATTGAGGCGCCTAGCATTACTGTAAGATGAAATTTAATTTGTCTCTCTCCATGACAATGTTCACCTTTAAAGGTAAATGTTCCAATTGGAAGGATGCTGAAAGAGAGGGCAAATGTTTCGTTTGGAAGGATGCTGAAAGAGAGAGGCCAGTTTTATCTATGTTGAAGATGTTCTTCAGTTTATGCCACTTTATAAGTTTTTGTAATCTATCGCTCTGTCAGTCACTGACAGTTCTTATGCTTACAATGTTTCTTTTGCGACATACAGTTTTGTATGCCACTTCTTCCACCTATTAATCCATCTGTTAGATGTGAAGTCGTCCTCAATTCCATTTTTAGAGTAACTGGCATAGTGCATCTGTTTTTAATTTAGACCACTGTTACTCGCACTTTTGACAATTCTGCTCTGCAAACACACGAGTACCTCTAAACTCTGCTCTAATGCAAACATTTTCTGCAACTATCTTCAGTTCTTTTGAGAATTGTTACTTTCTGTTCCATCAAAAGATTTTTCTTATCTCTTTTCGTAATGTTTTCCACCTTAAAACTGCAACAGTGAACACTGAAATTCTACCTGAAAGGTACAGTAAATAAAACAACACTTCTATCAAATATATAATGCTAACAACAATGCTACATGGTAGACACTATTTACTCTTGGAAAGATGGTTGACAGTAGTAATTGTGTTGAATAAAACTGACACTCCTCAGTCTGTAGCAATGACTCTGTCGGTGCTAATTTAATCAAATTTATCTACCAGACAACAATCTGTTCAGTGCATACCTGAACTATAAACAAAGCTATATTACTAGTTACAAATACTGGGAAGGTGATGTCGTCTGGGCATGGTCATAATCACAGGGTAAAGTTTCCACTGAAACAAAATGGCTACAACAACATCCGTAAATTACCTTTTGTATAGCACGCAGTACTGAAAGCTAAGGTTGGCAGTGATAAGAAACAGGTGAATGTTAAGTCTCAAGTCCCACCTTCTTCCAATTTCTACCAAAACAGTTACTACAATCAGCCACCAAGCCAAATTGAGCTTTGCACCAGCACCATGAACTGCTCCAATTTTTACTGGTTCATGTCTATTGAGCACAGTACCCAGGGCACAAGAAAGTTAACTGCATAACCTTTGTAAATACCACCTGTAGACCAACACCATGCCAGCATTATTTTATGTCAACTACATCTATTTTTTCCTCCATAAACACGGAGCATATATCGTGGGAAAATTACACATACGTTAACAGAGAAACAGGTGCAAATTAACTTTGTGATCATAGGAATTTTAGTGTGCATGTTAAAAAATGTTGCAAATAGCAGCAAAATGTTAACTCTGAGAACATAAAATTGAGGTTATCCTGTAATTGTGATATAAATCAGGTCAGTGATAAGAATCTACTTTGTAATTTTTTATTCTACTTGAACAGCAGCAACAATATAAATGATGCTGTAACAATATAATAGCATGCATTTATTAATCATGAGCCACAGAAAAGGCTACTCATTGTCAGTTAAGGAATTAAAATATATCTCTACCTGCATATCACTGCCACGGCCAGTGGTACCCAGGTCATCAACACCTGCTACTTCTGATGCAAATCGAATGCATCTTGTACAGTGAATACATCTTGTCATTATGGTCTTAATTAAAGGACCAACATCCTTGTCTTCAACTGCCCTGCAGAAATCAAACACAGACACTAAGTTATGTGCTACAGAATATTTATTTAAAATGTACAATAATTCAAAACTAGAGTTTCAAACAAATACCTGCAAGGTATTCACATTGGTTAGTAAACTAATTTTTCCAGTACAAATCAGCAACATAAGCAGTTCTTTTGGGGTTCACTGTATTTAAATTTCTGTCTCATTCCTTTGGACAATTTGCTAAAACTTCTTAGAGATGCAAATGTTTATTGTATGTACAGTAGCCACACTGATCATTTTTAGATGCATCAACCACATTACATTTATTCAATAATTCAGCTCTTTTCTTCCACAATAATTTCCACGAGTTGTTTAGTCAGCCAACGGCTGAGGTACAGATGTTGCCCTGCAACGTTCACTACGTATGCTACTTAACTGTAACATCGTAGACTGTTACACATATGCAAACTGTACCAGTGGAAACACACTAAAAATGAGACACTCCTGCACGTATCCACAACGGTCAGCAGTTGCCTCCGTAGGTTTCTGTTATTTTTTTTCACCCTGTGTATGTATCTGCAAGTGGTGGTTTGGTAGCAATTCAACATCAAAAAATACTACATGATGTCCAAGATGTAAATAGTTAAATAATGTAAAAATATTATAATGAAAAAAGTGGAACCAGACACTTACATACAGAGGCAAACTGCAACTAAGCATGTGACCCATACTATAGAGAAATCATGGATTTTGATTATGACAAGGACACAGGTGTGTGTATATGTGTGTGTGTGTGTGTGTGTGTGGGCTTCGTCACGTGTCGCAAATGCTTGCACATTTCTTTTTTCAGTGCTTCATATGCTATAACACATTTGGGAAATCACAACTGCGAAAGTGTGGACATCAACAGAGGCAGCAGTAGTAAGAAGTAAGATGATACTGCCTAGCATGTTCACGAAACACATCTCTCTGTAAAGATAAAAATCTTTTAATTCTCAGTGTAGCTGCCTTTCTTCTAACATGTGGTTGATCCATGTAATTATTCCAATCTAAAGAAAGAATTAAATGCCGGTTTTCTCATGAATTTTACATTGTAGACTTACACTCACAATCACTCAAGCAAAGTGAACTGATAAGTTTTGTGCAGGCTGCCATAAATGTGTGTGCCTCTTGTAAACCTGGCAGTGCATGCAGTAATTAGCCAGTCCTGCAGTGGAGTCTATGTCACTGACATAAATACTGCAATGAGCAGATCTACCCAAAGTACTGACAGTACCATGGGAGAGAAGTTTTTGCATTCACTACAGACGGATGGATAGAAAAGTAAGTCCATGTGACATCAGATTATCGAGATTATTCATTACACTAATAAACTGAAATTGCAACGTCTGATAATTTTCACTACAAAATTTCCAAGAGATGAAACTCATACTGGTAAGAATATCTGTAACACGAAAATAATCAATTATTGATAATATAATGTAAATGGACAGGTAAAAAATCTACTGCCACTGCCACTTAGTGAGTAGATGTTTTATCTATCCATTTACATGCTAAGAATATCTGTAACACAATAACTAGTAGAGTTGCACGGCAAATCATTGATACTGATTTATGAAAACTGTCCTGTCATCATACACAAGGTAAAATGGGGCTCCAGATGATTTCATCAGATCATCATGCTTCATGTGCTACCTATCCACTGTCCTTTATTTTACATCTCACTGTAATTAACAGGAGAAGGATGTCAAAGATCCAACAGTGTGTCATGTTTTGTATGACACTATTACAGGATACAAGAAGGGTGAACTGAATAGGTCTGAACTTCGTATCTGAAAGCAGTACATAAGGGCAAATATTTTCTTTGATCTTTATTCTTATAGTTACTTTCTTAACATATATGAATTTAGTGGGTTACAGGCTTATTTAAAATTAAAATGCTCAATTTCATTTCTTAATTCAATTTTCTCCAATGAACCATTATCTGTTCACTTTTAAGTGACACACTACTTACAAAAACATAGCTTATTGCTGTTGTAAGTTGTGTCAATGTAACAAAACAAATTGCCTTACTTAATAAAGATTGCAGCCAATCATCAACCAAATTGTACATGCTCTTGTCTACTTCACCCTCAAGGTGAAGACCAATTTGACACTTCCTTGCTCGTAACCAAGTGTACTGATGCGAGTAAAAACACTAGTAGAGACACTGCACAAAGAGCCACAAACACTGCATAAGCCAGCACTGTGCACGACCATGCTGCAATGGTTCTTTGCTTTACCCTTGAGGAACAAGAAGTAGACACAGAATACCAGGTCAAGCGATTAGCATAGGTGAAGCAGCACGTGTTCTCTTTTCAAAAGGTAAACAGTTGTTGGTACTATGTCAGCTGGTTAATTGCTATGGTACAAAACAAGATTGTCTTTATTGGGGTAGCGACTTTCAAAATTCATGAGGTAATAACAGGAGACAAGTAGAGTATTACTGTAACTCTTCATGTTTTTGCAGTACAGTGACTAAGCCATTAAATAAAGGGTGTGCAGCCACACGTATGCCTTTTTTTTCCTCCCCTAGTGTTTCAGCCATCTTCAGCGTGAGCTGACAGACTGGAGTTATTGCACTTGTTCCATCCTTTTAAACCTGTAAACGATGCCACTGCACATGCAGCCACAGATACACCAGCACTAGAGACAACCAGTAGCAAAGAAGTGCACTTAAATTGTATCTGCGGCTACAAAGTTGATCCGCGCTGGGCTACCTATGTATCGTTGTTAGCTACACTTCAGCAACACCTTTGGGAGTTTATTATAGAAACTGCTGAATACCGTGCTTTGTCCACACTGACACCACTATCTCTATTGAATAAAATTCTTTGCCAAAAAAATTTCAACTTTTTCTTTCACTATAGAGTCCCAAAAATATTAAGTCAATGCTAAAATTTTCACATTTTCATACTCCTTAGTGAGACCAGTATCAATGCAGTGCTCTGCCATGGCAGACTTATTGGACCGTACGAGCCAACTGTACCTACAGTATCCTGTGCACTTTTCATGGACTGGACAGGCCGTCTGTCCAATGTACAAAAGGTCACATTCCCAGAGCTTCTGGTGAACACCAAAATAGCTTTGCTGGGCACCAAGTCACCTCTGACAGAATTCAAAAGTGCTGCTGTCTTTGGTGGAGGGTGAAAAATCACTTTAATTTTGTGTTTGATGAGGTTTCAATCTATTTTTGATGACAAGCTTACCACATATGGCAGGAACACCACAGATTTAAATCCCTCTATGTCCCCTTTCTCATTCCTTATGTTGACCTTATGTTTTACCTGCAGCACCTTACGTACCTGTTGTGGAGAATACCATCTGCTTCAAAAACTCCCGTTAGGTGTAAAATCTCATCCTGCAGACTACTCTCATCAGCAATGCTAAGTGATCTACAAACCGAAGTTCTGTGCACACTCGTTGTCTAGGAGGGGTGGTGGCAGATATTTGCAAGTAAATATATGTCTGTAAGAGTTGACTTTTAATAAACTGCATGTTCCAAGATGCCCTCAAATCTTTGCGACAAACCGAAACATCCAAAAATGGAATGCATCCATCCTTTTCAATTTCCACTGTAAACCAAATTTGAACTTAGAAGGTCAAAAAATTCCAGCAGTTTATCTGCACCATGTGCCATCAACATACATCTGAAATACAGTGCATTTCGAACTAGCAGACTCCAGCACATTTTTCTCAAAGCCCTCCACTAACAGACTGTCCACCATGGGTGACAAAGACTACACATGGCAACACCATCAGTCTGTTCATAAAATTCATTATTAAATAAAAAGCAAGTCCAGCCTAGAATGTGTATGAACATAAGTGAAACCCCTTCCTCAAAACTTTTGCCAACAAGTAGTAAAGATTCTGAAATGGTAGCCTTGGTGAGTAAGGAAGCCACGTCAAAGTTGAACTGTTCAGTCTGAGTGATTAAAGATCATCAATGAAGTCCACAGAGTTGCATATGTGATGAGTACGCTTTCCTACAAAAGGACTTAATAACAAGTCTTAGTGTACGGCAAAATCTTAATTTAGAAAGCCAATGTTACTTACTACTGCTTGCAACTTTCTTATGGATTATTTTCTCTTTATTTCGTTGGATGGGGATTAAGGAACTAAACTGTGGGGTCAGCAGTATCCTGGTCACAAGTTAGTTCACCTAAGGTTATGACGTCTGCCAGAAATGTGATCAGATGATGAAAGAAGATAGGAGTGGTAACATCGAGCTACTGAGGTAATACTGATGCCAGAGCAGAGAAATAATTTCTGGAGGAGTAAAAGTATACAGATGAAATGGTACTAGGTCAAAGCAGACTAGGGGAGCGTAATCTAAAAAAGTGAGGCGGAGGTCCACACAGAATGCCTCGAGGTGCTTTCCAAATGGTAACCCCACCAGAGAGCAGGTGTCACGAGGTCATTGCACCTCTGATAAACTGGATGATTAGAAAATTGTTGAATGGGGTGATTATATAAGTGAGCCAGTGTTAATATCATCAAAACTGAAGAGGGAAAATCTCTGCTTCAGCAAGGAGATTGTTATGAGACTAGTCGGGAACGTACCAGTTGCAAGTCTTATTCTACAATGATGGACTGGGTCCAACAATTGCCAACAAGCCATACACCTGGCAACCACAGTCCAATCGAGATGACAACAGGGCCCAGTAAATATGGAGGAGAGCAGCACAATCTGCACCCCAAGAGGTATGAGCAAGGAAGCAAAGAGCATTAAGCTCCCACATCCAGATAGTATTTATTTGACAAATCTGGGGTAGCCAAGTCAGCTTTTCGTCAAAGAGAATTCCCACAAATTGAGGGTGCCCAAGTAGAGTTCTGGGTCAGGATAGACTGTGGTACAATGACAGACATCCATGACTAACATTTTCCAGGAGAAAACTAGAAATCATGAAAAATGGTCTAAGAGGAAGCCCTTCAGATGGCACATTGGAGCCGGAGTTCAGCCAACACGACAGAGCGGGACCTGGGACCTAGACCAATGCAAAAGTCATCAACATACAGTCCAGGGATGAACAGTGGTCTAACTGAGGACACTAGCCCACTGATGGTGATGAGGAAGAGCTTAACACTAAAACAGAAACCTGCAGGACATTCATCATCCTGGATCTTTGGGAAACTGAGTGATGTATGTAATGGCGCCAAGCAGTGTCAAAAGCCTTAAGTATGTCAAAAAATGACAAACTATGTGTCGGCATTTAAAAAAAGCCAGTTGGATTACAGTTTCCATTCCAACTAGATGGTTGCTTACGGATCGTCCCTCCCCGAAAATACACTAAAAGGTGGAAAAAGGACCTGAGATTTAAGAAACTATCACAATCAGCAGGTAACCATCCTATCAAGCAGTTTGCAAAGCATGATGGTGAGGCTAATTGGGTGGAAGTGGTCACTGGGCATAGGGTTTTTGCCTAGCTTAAGGATTGGGACAATGTTACTATCCCACCACTGCAAATAGAAGACATCTCTCAGGAACATGCCAGTCTCTCTTTTGACGAAATGCATCAGTTACTCTCTAAGTATCATTGGAGACGTTCTCATGTTATTTCTGCTTACGTTGATTTCTACCGCTGTCAAAAGCGGCCGCAAAAGCCATACACAGCTTGGGTGTAGTAGCCATTGTTACCGATTTGTTACAGATGTCCATCAGGACTCATATGCCGATTTGCTGGTTTGTGATGCTATAATACTCCTGGCCCCCAATAAAGGAGTTCGTGAATGTGCTTTACAATGTGAAATTCCCTCTCACAGATGCTCTGAACATTGCTCAGTCTTTTGAAGTATCTAGGGCAGCAAGAGATCAGATAGAAGCTTGGTGTGAAGTAGGTGCTATTGCTTTTTCTCCTCCCCGGCCGCTGTTGGTTAGTTCATGGGGGTAAAAACGACGACTTGGCCACGAAACTGCCATCTCCACACCACAATGGAGAGCGCAGTACTAAGCGCAGCAGCAGCTGCCAACATCACAAAAGCGGCCACATGCTACTCATCCCAAGTGTCCTTACCGTTTTTTAACATGAATGGCTCACATGCTGAAAGTGGTGGGTGGCATGCAACCTTTAGATAGTGATAGAGAGAGAAATGAAAATAGGAACATAATGCGCCTGTGTGCAACTCCCAACCTCCTTTACCATACATGGATGTGAACAGTGTTTCCCTCTACGTCGACTTTGAAAGTGGATCTGGGAGAAGCACTGACTTTCTTAAATTCTCAAATCTATGTGGATCTTGAATCACCGTCATGGTCTCGTCTCTCCTCAGTTGATGAGTTACAACAAATATCAATACTGGGACAGTTTTCCACTTCCGTGTGTACAAAGCACTTTTTCAGCCTTTGACCTTTCTCATAGTGGATTATGCTAACATCGAAAACTTACTTGGGTTACATGCCTTCAAAATTTATTGGTTCTTAATTTCTGACATCTGGTAACGGATCAAGTTCCGTACCAACAACTGGATGCGCTCTGCTCAGAATATTCCTCCCTGTTTTCGGAAGGTTTAGGGTGGGCTAGTGATTTCAAGGCTCAAATCACAATGAAACCGATGGTGCACCTCCGTTTTTTTTTTCTGTGTCCGCCCAGTCCCAATGGCTTTACAGGAGCAAGTCAAATTTGCAACTGTCTCCTCTAGCGAATGGTTACTTCACTGGTAATTGTAAAAAACCTAATGGCAATCTACAGCTCTGTGGTGATTTTAAAGTGTCTGTAAATTTACAGTTTATTATTGATACCTAACCCTTACTCCCTCCGGATAACTCTTGGCTCAGCTTTCTGGGGGCCAATGTGTTTCCCAAAGAGACTTGTCAGAAGCCTACTTACAACTGCCTCTAGGTGATGATATCAAATGTGTCCTCATTATGAATACCCCTCCCCTTCCGGTCATATCAAGACCAGTGCCTTGCCATTTTTCAATGATTTTCAGAGCAACTCAAGGCCTTCGTGCCGCAGTGCATTAACTTCCTGGACAATACTACAAACTCAGGTTCTGCAACAGATGAATATTTGCACAACCTTCATGCTTTGTTCACGGTGCTGCAGGCCGCCAGTTTGAAATGTAACTTGGACAAGCCACAACTTTTTGGTCGTCTATCATCTATCTCAGTTTTTAAGTCCTGCATGCCGACTCCAAGCCAGCTAGCATGTCGAGGCCATTACAGTCTTGCCACGTCCTGCCAACGTCAAAGAGTTGCAAACCTTCATCAGAAAGACTGTGTGTTACCATAAATTTCTTCCTGGTGCAGTCACATTGGCCCGGCCACTTCATGTTCTCGTATGTGCAGATGTTACTTTTCACTAGTCATTCACCTGTGACTGTGTTTGCACCCTATTATGGTCAAAATTACACTTTGCACCATGCTTGGTTACCTTCCATCTAGGCCAACACCCTGTTTTGCCTCCCAGTATGACACTGAGTCATTCTCACACACAAATATGTGGATGGTTCTGAATGCCCCATTGTGTACATTGCCAAAACTTGAATCAAGTGCAATAGTGCTACTCTCAGCTAGAAGAAGAAGCCCTTGCTATTGTGTACACACTTCAAAAATTTCATAATTTCCTATACAGTTCTAAGATTCATTTGATTACTGATTATAAACCCCTGGTTTCTCTTTACAATCCTTCGGCATCTTTACCAGACAAAGCAACCCATCGCCTGCAATGTTGGGCTCTGTTTTTGTCATGCTGTAACTACAAAATTAATTTACAACCCACAGTACAACATACTGATGTGAATGCTCTTTGTCGATTGCCTATTTGCTCTGATCCAGTATCTGATAAGGATGACTATTATGTTTCCATTTAGAAGTCCAAGCCCAAATCACAGTGGACGGTTTCCCATTAACTGCTCTCTGATTTTGGCAGCTGTTACAGCAGGTACTGTCTTATGTCAGGTTGTTCCATTTGGCCACCACTGCTGGCCAGACAAACCACCAGGCTGTGCATTGGATCTTTTGCATAGTTATTATGTTCTCCACCACCACCTCTTAGTTAGCTACTGAAGAGCCGGCACGTAGGGTTGTGATCCTATTCGCATTGCAGTGGGAGATCATGCACCTTCGCCACCTGGACCTTTTGGGTGTTTTGGCCAGATACTGACAATGAGATCATGCACACTGTGACAGCCTGTCCACAATGCACCACCCACTAAGCACCATCACAGGCCTCTCTCTTGCTGTGCCCCCCCCCCTCCCCGCCCCCCCCTCCCCCCCAATGAACCTGGGAGCATATACATGCCGATTTTCTGGGTCCATTCCATAACTCCTTTAGGCTTGTAGTAGCTGATCCTTTCTCAAAATTTCCTTCTGTGGTTCGTTGCCCATCCATGTCCATAGCAGCTATGCTCTCAAAAGATTGTTTCCTTACAAGGATTGCCATATATGCTTGTGATGGGCAATGACCCACAGTTTGTGTCTCAAGATTTTGAAGATTTTTATATGAACAGTGGCATCCAGTATGTTACGGCTCCTTCATTTCACCTGCAGTCCTATGGAGAAGCTTTCAACCCACATGAAAAAAATAGATCATTCAATGTACTCCAGAGGATATCCTCGATAGGTTCTTGAGTTCATATAGGTTCACTCCAGTTGGCAACTGTAGCCCGGCAGAGCTGCTTCAGGGGCACCAGCCTCTTACACTGTGTCATCTGCTCCGACTGACACCTGGCCACTGCCAGCATTCAGCTCGCAGCAATTCCATTCAGGCTCCACTGTCTGGGCCTGCGGATTTGGCCAGAATCATAACTGCATACCAACAGTCATCCATCACCACCAAGGTTGCTGTCTCTCTGTCGTGGACAGCATCGTAAGTGCATGCAAACAGTCGACCATCACTGCCAAGGTCACTGTCCCTATGGGAGGCACCACCTTGGACACGGAAAGTACATAGCAATAGGAAATTTTGGATAAAAATCGGGAGTGGGCCTAAGAAGTGCCACTCATATAATGTGGCAAGGATATGATGTCGCCAGGTCGTGTTGTAAAGCTCTTCATAAATCAATAAAGACGGCAACAAGGTGTTGGCGTCTGGAAAAGGCTGTTCGGATGGCAGACTCAAGGGAAATTATATTATCAATGGTAGTGCGGCGCCGGCGGAAACCACCCTCGCATGGAGCCAGTAGGCCAACTGACTCCATGACCCAACACAACCGTCCACTTACCATATGTTCTAACAGCTTAGAAAGAATGTCGCTGAGGCTGATAGCTATCCACATCAAGCAGGTTTTCACCAGGTTAGAGCACTGCAATGATGGTGCTCTCCCGCCACAGAGATGGAAAGATGCCATCACACTACATCCAGTGGAAGATGATGAGGAGATGTCACTTGTAGTTGGACGAGAGACATTTTATCATCTGACTGTGGATCCGATCTGGCCCAGGAGTTGTGTCGGGGAAATGTGCAAGGACACTGAGAAGCTCCCACTCTGTAAATGGAGCATTATAGGGTTCACTGTGACGTTCGGTGAACGAGAGGGCTTTCCTTTCCATCTGCTGTTTGAGGGTATGAAGTACCGGCGGATAATTTTCTGACACGGAGGCTTGAGCATAGTGCTCAGTAAAGTGCTCGGCAATTGCGTTTGCGTCGGTAGATAGCACACCATTGATGTTAATGCCAGTAACACCTGTCGGGGTCTGGCACCCAAAGACTTGTCTGATCTTCATTCAGCCTTGGGAATATGATGTATGGCACGCAATGGTCGAGACGTACCTCTCCCAACATGCCTGTTTCAGTCTTTTTATATGCTGACGAACGCGGTCATGAAGCCATTTAAAGGCTATTAGGTGCTCTAGGGAAAGGTGCTGCTTATGGCGCTGTAGAGCTCACCGACACTCTTTAATGGCCTCAGCGATTTCGCCAGGGGCACCCTAAAGAACAAGGGATTGTGTTTTCTGCTGCAGAAACAATCATTTTAGTGACCTGCTCAACTACCACATTGATGGTACCATGTGGGGGAGATTCAACGGTGACAGCAGAGGTGAAAGCTTCCCAGTCTGCCTTGTTTAAAGCCCATCTTGGAGTATGTCGAGGAGAATGGTGCTGGGGGATTGACAGGAAGACAGGAAAGTGGTCACTACCACACAAGTCATCATGGGCTCTCCAGTGGACAGATGGGAGAAGTCCTGGGCAGCAGAGGGATAAATCAATGGCCAAGTAAGTGCCATAAGCCACACTGAAACGTGTGGGGGCCCCAGTATTTAAGAGGCAAAGGTCGAGTTGAGACAGGAAAGTTTCGACATCTCTACCTTGGCCAGTAAGCACAGTGCCACCCCACAAGGGTTTATGGGCATTAAAGTCTCCCAAAAGTAGGAAAGGTTTAGGGAGTTGATGAATCACTGCAGCCAATGCGTTCAGGGGTACTGCACCATCTGGAGGAAGATATACAGCGCAGACAGTTATTTCCTGCGTCATCCTTATCCTGACAGCTACAGCTTCAAGAGTGGTTTGAAAGGGCACAGGTTCACTTCATACTGAGTTCAGGACATAGACACAAACTCCACCTGACACACTATTATAACCGCTATGGTTCTTGTAATACCGCCTATAGCCGCGATGGGCAAGGGTCCGCATTGCTGAGAACCAGGTTTCCTGGAGGGCAATGCAGAAAGCAGGTATAAAGCTTAACAGTTGTTGTAGCTCAGCCACATGGTGGAAAAAACCGCACCAATTCCACTGAAGGATGATGTTATCGTAACGCTGGGAAGGCATGAAGCATGCAAGGAGGCAGGTTACACGTCAGGGTCACCCGCTGCCACTGATTGAGTATTTGTATCCATTCCTATTGTGGATGAGGCATCAGTGAGATCCAGGTCCTCAGGGGACGCCGATATCTCCACCTCATCCGCAGGTGCAGAATTGCAGAATTGTTAGGGAGGGCCTTTTTCTTCGCAGACTTCTTTGTTTGCTTGCCTTCTCACTTCTCTTTAGGGGCTTGCTGGGATGACTTCTCCGAAGTAGCTTCAGGAATTGAGAAAGACCATGAAGCTCTTCGTCCAGCAACTTTTGGTTCCTTTAGCCACTGGCTAGTGGCTGCTATGGCATTGGTGGTGACCTTGGAAGAGAGAGGAGCTGGAGGAGGCTGTTGCTTCTCTGGCTGGGGGGAGCGGACCAATGTCCCCTGCGTTTGGGGGGAGGGGGCTTGCTCCTGAAGTAGGTACTTTGGGAGCAATGGAAGAAGATTTTCTCCCTACCACCAAGGGGGCACATGCATTCCGGAGGGCCCTCTGCTCTTGGCACAAAGTATGGTATGGCGGCTACTTGTGATGGCAATGGTAATGTAGCTACAGCATATGAGGACATCAACCGAATGGGGTGTAATCGTTCAAATTTACGTTTAGCCTCTTGATAAGTAAACTGGTCCAGGGTCTTGTACTCCATGATCTTCCACTCCGTTTGGAGTACTGTGCAATCTGGCGAGCAGGAGGAGTGCTGCTCTCCGCAGTTGATACAAGTGAGAGGAGGCACACGGAGTATCTGGATGCAGTGGACATCTGCAGTCTTGACATGTGGCATTGAAAGTGCAGTGGGAAGACATGTACCCGAATGTCCAGCACTTAAGGCACCACATAGGAGGAGGGACGTATGGTTTAATGTCACAGCAGTAAACCAACACCTTGACCTTTTCGGCAATGAATCGCCCTCAAAGGCCAAGAGGAAGGCACCCATACCAACCCTGTTGTCTCTGGGTCCCCTGTAAATGCGCCAGATGAAATGAAAACCCCGCCGTTCCAGATTGGCGTGGAGCTAGTAGTCAGACTGTATGTAACAGGAGGTCGCATACTGAGGCGAATATGGCTCTCTTCTTTCTGTAGCCCTACGTTCCTCCCATGGTGCAGTGAGGGAGAGAAACAATTTAGGGTCGTATCTGTCATCATTGTACTCGATCTTGCCCTTCTTAGAAACTGCTGGCACCGTACGGTCACCAGCAAGAAATGACTTAATCCGCTTCATTGTGGGTCATCTGCCCTGATGCCACCCATTCCAATCAGGTGCTCTGCACACGGGCGCCACCCAGCCTCAGCAAAGGCCACCTGGCATGATGGCCATTGCCGGGAGTCCTGATGCCCCAGGAAGACAGGCCTCTACTCCTTGGCATATGTAGGGAGTTTACAGCTCGGGCACCAGCAGTGCGAACCCTTTGTGGCCCGGGAACGAGCACCAAATGAGTACATGACGGCCCCACCACAACAGACTGGCTACCATGCTGGATATTGGGTGCAGAGAAATCAATTCTGTCATGGGAGCAATAGAGGACAGGAGACAATGGAAGAAGATGGCATACCCCGGAAAGTGTCCTCACCCAAATAGTTGAATTGCAGCTGGAGATGTAAAACCATGACAAGAGGTTCAGGAGATCGAATCTAAGGGCACTATGGAGAAGGTGTCCATCCCCATATAGCCTGCACCTCTGTAAAATTTGGATAGTGGCAGGTCAAATCATAAAATGGGATCTGAAATTATAGGGCCGAAAAGCGAGAGACTCTTTTTAGTCACCTCTTACAACAAGCATGGATACCTCGGGCCTATTCTAACCCACAGACCCGCAGAGAGGGGGGAGGGGGGAGGGCGCTTCTCTTCTGGCTTTGACACTGTCTTCACTCTGGGTTCACCGCCACCAGGTTGAGTAGTCAGTGTCAGGCCGCCTCCATCTCCACAGCCCCTGTCACTGCACGGCCATCTTCTCTGCTGCCTCCACTGCTGAGTGCCTGCCCGGATGTGCGTATGGATACACCACCACCACCACCACCACCACCGCCACCGCCGCCAGTGTTCCCTTATGGCCTCTCACCTCTTATGGCCTGCCTGCCCTTGCAGCATTTCAGACCGGATTTTCCTGTGACAGCACAATAACTGCTCCAGCAGTCGTCAACTACCGATGAAGACATGGATATCTCCGCAGTGGACACTTTTCCCCATGAGAGAAGGAGAGTTGTAACTTTATAGCATGGCAAGCACACGGAACCAAACAGCGAGTGATGCAAGTGCCTCCATGGCTAGCCTACAGAGTTCACCTCTCAACAAAGCCAGACAAGCAACAAGCACTGCGCCATGTGCACAACAACCCAATATAAGGCCGGCGTGCCGGGCCCTCAGCCTCTTTTACGTTTATTAATTATTGTTTGCTCACCTACAAAACTGTATATTGATGTGTTCTATAGTTTTGAGACTTTCTACTGCTCAGTGTTGTTGTGGATCTCTTCATGTGGACGTAGAATAAAATTAAGAATGTTACATCTGATACTGTATCCGTACATTACAACAGTAGGAAAACCATATATGGGTGTCACATAACATCTGTGTACTGGCTATAGGTTGAATGATCAATCATTTATCAAAAAATGGCCCTTGTTCTCCTTCCCTCTACATTGCAAATCTCCTTCCTCAAAATAATGTCTTACCAGTTTTAAACATGCCATTCCCAATCATAAGGAATAAATCAGAAGGAGACAACAGTATATCGACCTCTATGTTTCATAATACAGATTGAATGGAGTTGTTGGGCTGCCAGCAAAGAGAACAACTTAAATTAACAATATGTTAACACACACAGTTGCCGCAGAACAATAAATAATTTGCTTACAAGTCACAGAACTGGAAATCAGTGAAGAGCAGCACTCAACTCAAAGGTTAGTTTGATCACAACAGTAGTTTCCTAGGCCTCTGCCTTCCTCTGGTCTATGAGAACAGTCACCCCCTCAACGTTAAGGGATACTTACATTTTGATGTTGAATATGAACTGTGGTACAACCTCAAAGTTTTAAAGACACCACTGCCAATCGTAAAACTCTTATTAAATGTGTAGAAAAATTTCCAAGAGCACCAGAAGCCTAAATCCCAAACTTTTGGAATTATAACTTGATATACAGGGTGTCCCATTTATCTTGACCACCCTAAATAACTGTTTGTCCAAATGCAAATTACGAAAGTTCTTTAGCCGTCAGGGGGATATCAATCAGCATGATTGCGTTCATTGTAGCTTTTTTTTTTTTTACAAAGATATGAACAGCGGTATGACTTTTTAAAAAGGCACCCTATATTTTTTATTCTGTAATTCATTTCCTCTCCTAAAGACCTATTCAAAAATGTATCACAGTGTACCGTTCACTGAAACACAATGTTATTAATTACATAACACAACATTGATGTTGACGCACCCAGCGTTTAGTGCAGGTAGTCGGGTAATGAAACAATCCCACATGCTGATGTTGACAGAGGACAAATGCAAACATAAGT